>NC_056739.1:682448083-683048083 GCF_019279795.1 Protopterus annectens | reverse complement strand
ACTGATATGTGGTGTGTGTGGTTACCTTCACCACCTGATAGACTGTGCCAGTCATGGGCCGAGAGAGTTCAGCACCCTGTATGTCTATATAGGTGCATCTCACACATATATCTGAGTTTGTCGGGAGGAGGAGAGGGTTGTCTGTGTACATGAGGCAGATGTGACATTGTGTCAACATCACAATATTCACCAGCTGGACTGGAGAGTACACTCGAAACTGACCCCATGGACATGCCAAGATATTATTATGACATACTCTGTAGCCTGATCACAAAGGAACAGTAGGGTGCTAAGTGTGTAAAAGTGTATAACAGGGATTAGTGCTTAGGTTCGTTGGTGTTTTGTAAAGAGTAGCTGAGAAGGAGTCCAGACTGAATCATGACACCTCCTTCAGCTATGTCATAAATAGCAATGTACACCCATATATGTCCTGAGTCAGGGCCAACTGTACCTGACTTACAATGCTGACATCCTGACAGACAGGCCCTTATATACATGCCCATCTCCCACTGACGATAGTCCATATCATCATACCAGGAGATATCACATGTTGAATGGATGAGCAGCTACCCCCAATGCCGAAAGCATGGCAGCAAGTGGAATACATTGATTCCCAATATTTGTCATGAATAAACTACAGAACAAACAGATCCTGCACCTGAACAGTCAGCTGAGCCTCACCCTCTACACAAGATGTGGAACAGTTGAATGTGTTACAGCAACATATGGCACTCCCCACAAGTGTTGGTGCACAACACACCATGGGAAGTACAGTCCAGTACACCTATGAAGTCTGATCTGCAAGGTCATGGAGTCCATCATGGTTGAAGTCATAAACAGAGCCATTGGAAGCTGACATACACACAACCCTACCAACTGTGGTATGTTCATGTGCGGATCATGGCTCTCAAACATGCTAGACTGTTTGAAAGGCAGCCACCCAGGACATACATCACTGAACACAGCTACACATGTCTCACATAGACATTGAATAGCCCTTTATCAACATACCAAACACATGTAGTATCCACAAAACCAACAAGCTGTGCATAAATATGTGTTGACATATGAAGGAATGTCAATGTGTCCACAGATAGATCACACAAGGTAAGGATTATGAGGTCCTGTTCAAGCTGTTGACACCTGCTGATCCACATGGACCATTCCTGGAATGGCATAAAACAAAGTGTACACACATCACCATGTCCAGTCTGATGATGTCACCATCCTACAAATACAGATGGATATGAGTAGACAGCCAGTAACGCAAATAGCACACCGTGTTAATGCATCTCTCACTAGTGTCATAACATAGACAGCTAGGGGTTTGAATCCTGCAAACACTCACAGTGTGTGTGTCACTGTAGGTCAATGCGGTGTGGGTTTTGGTTTTACTATGGTAGGATATATTATGATTAAAACAGTAAGTGCATTGCACACATCAGGTATCTGCGTGGCAAATATATATGTGTACATGTCCCCTCAATCAGTACATAGGTGTGAAGAAGCATACTATATGAATACATTTGTTTCCATTGACAGGTTGTGCCGCTGCTTCTCAGATCGTAGGTCAGATATGTATGTATGTGCCAAGGCTGTCCACTGTTGTGATCTGTGGCCAAGGTCATCTGTGTCACACACACCCATGACAGTTACTATAGAGTAGTGTGAGTGAGGGTACATGCCTGGGGTATATGTCAGACATGTTCATACACAACAACGACTGGCAATGATGGACAGTCTGTATAGGTGTACAACTGCCTTGTGGATATGCATTCAGGCCTCTAATGTCTTATGTGATACACCGAGGGACTCCATAGTACCTATGGATATGTGGATACCAAGGGACACATGACATAACACGAGGCTGTATGTACACATTGGTACCCAACATACATGTTGAGGTCTACCATCGATGTGGTACTGATGGGATAGTATGTATAGTAAATGTGGATGACTATACCATAGCCGGCTTACTGCTATACAGCATGTATCAGACAACAGGTATCTGTCTGTATGATACCCTTGTGTAGGATAT
Source organism: Protopterus annectens (assembly GCF_019279795.1). Classification (NCBI taxonomy): domain Eukaryota; kingdom Metazoa; phylum Chordata; order Ceratodontiformes; family Protopteridae; genus Protopterus; species Protopterus annectens. Next base: position 683,046,045 of record NC_056739.1, on the reverse strand, counting down.
GCGTCCCATCCAGGGAATGCATTGTAGGCCAATGCATGCATTTCCAGATGTGGATGGACACATCCCTAGTGTGTTTGCATGCACCTAAGGGGGCTATATGCCAAACAGGTGTGGTCCCTGGAATGGGTGGTGGTCAATACCACTGGTTAGTGTTAGAGTATAGTACCGGAAGGATCCAACTGTTACTGAGTTCACTACAACTGTGTGTCATTTGTCAGGACATCATCCAATGATTGCTTATAGTCATGCTGTTCAGGTTGTGTATACTACCAGACCACAAATCATTGACGGATATTAACATTATCACCCACAGCATAGTGTCAACCCATGTCATACACACATGTGGACCCATGTTAGTACATAACTGTAGTACAATGCATACTGGCCATTGAAAGATACTATGAGATGTTAACAATGTGTACAACAGGGTATGCCACATGCCCCATGTGTCCACCATGCACGTACATGCAGACAGTGCGCACCCACCATGTTCACAGATGTACACTTGCTAATCTGTACTGCACACATCACACACGTACTGTCCACTCACTAACACATGCTGGCAACACATTACACTTCAGCCAAGTGGCCCATGGGTGGACAATACATACTCAGACCTAACAGTGGTGTAAACAATGCTACATTGACAATCAGAGCTTTGATGCATAATGCCTGCTCAGACATACCTACAATGATGTCATTACACTTTCCTGTTGACAACTTGCTAATATTGCTACACTGCTATAATGTCACCCTGTGCATCAGCACCATGTTAGCCTGTTACTGCATCAATGTTACAGATGACAGGAGGTGACACAAGTATCATCATATGCACAGGGTGTGTTGTTGTTTGCCAGAGCCTGACATTGACCCATCCAATTGACATGTCAGTGTGTGTGTGTGTGTGTGTGTGTGTGTGTGTGTGTGTGTGTGTGTGTGTGTGTGTGTGTGAGGGACAACAGTACAGCATGGGCCAATGTTGATGTAATGTGTGTGTGTTTATGTGTGAGCCCTAGTTGTTTGGTTAATGTGTGTGTGTCTGCATGCACACAGCTCCACCATGTGGCTGCCATATATGGTAGTTTGTGGGACAGCCAAAGACTGTACCTGCTAAGCTGTACAGATCACTGTCTCCGGCCACGGACACAGTACCTGTGCCTGGCAGGGGTGCTACTGACAGTATCGGGTACCAACCCCGACCGGGTACTGCCATCAGAGGCAGAGGTATGATAACTGGACCCATGTCCCTGCTGGGACTGGCCAGAGCCACGTGTACATGGTCTACTGGGACGGTCAATGGACAGGCCAGCCCCAGCATGGCTGGGGCTGGTACTGCCCCTACAGGAGTGGCTGGGCCGTCTGCAACCACTGCCAGCTGGTGCTGTTGCTGGCATGCGTCTGCGTCGACGTCGCAACCGTCCCGCACGGTCCTGGCTCATGGAAGACATATTGTGGAGGGCATCTGCTGTCTCCCCCGAACGTCTATCAATGACCTCAGTGTAATTCCGGATGGCACCGGCAAGGTCACGGATGCTGTCATTGATAGCAGTGTAATGGGCCCTCTGCACCATAACTCCCTGTTTGATGTACCGTTCCATACATGCCTCTGCCTGCATTACAGCCCGGAACATACTGGACATTGTAAGATCTGTGAGGGCATGTCTGCCAGGGGCAATACGACCAACGGTGCTCCCCCGAGATCCCCTGGACCTCTGCCTATGTGGTACCATTCCAGGAATCCAGCTATGGCTGCTGTGAGGTGATGCAAGTGCCATGGGTACCACACTCTCCTGGTCAATGCCAACTGTATGCTGTCCCTCGCCTATGGCCGTTGGTGATGAGGGATGTATTGACAGTATGAGTGTGCGCATAGACAGGGTTGAACGCTGTGTACTGTCAATTGGCGGACCAACGACAGACCCTGTCAAACCTTCCTGTGCCAGAATACATGTCTCATCATTACCACTATTTGTGGCATCAGGTTCCCTGCTGCTTTCGGCCACCCCTAACTCAGCACCTGTGAGAGGAAGACAGGAAACACACTTTACAGTCTGCACATGATACATGCACACATGCACACATGCACACATGAACACATGAACACATGAACACATGAACACATGAACACATGCACACATGAACACATGCACACATGCACACATGCACACATGCACACATGCACACATATACACTCCTCACTACAGCACATACACACACACACACCAGCAATCCAACACATACTCTACAGTGGGTGAAGGTGGGTGTCAGTATCACAAGGCAAACAGTCCCCCCACATGTGTCAGCATGCAGAATATGTGTTGCACAAGACCATGCAGTGCAAGTGAAGTTGCCCCTATTTCATGGTAGTGTACATGGCTTTGATGCAACTGTGTAGTTGTTCAGTTTCATAGTTTCATAGTTTAGTACTAGGCTATCTGCCCTGGGGCATTTATAAGCCTAACCATAGTGATGTGGCTTTCGCCACCCCTTGTAGTGGTACTAAAGTGTACAGAATAGATTTAGAATACTGTGCTTCTGTCTAGTAGTGACACAGGGATGACCCCCGGGGTAAACCTACGATCTCCCATCCATTCGTCAAGATTTCTCTTGAAGAGAGTCAGCAAGGGGCTCTGCCTGACATGAACTGGGATTCCGTTCCAGAGTATGGAAAGCCTCTGAGTTATGAATCTGTCCCTCCAGCATGTCCTATTCATATTTGTGCTGAGGTTTAAATCTTTAGCTCTCGTGGTTCTGATGGATTTGGATTTTTTGAGGTGGAGTATGTCCATCAATTCCTGATTGGACATGGCCTTGTACGTCAGGCACAGATCACCTCTGAGCAGGCGGTATGCTACTAAATAGAGCTGGAGTTTCTTTAGCCTGGCAGCATATGACATAAGTTGGAGACCCTTGATCCTCTTGGTGAGGTGCTTCTGGGGTCTGTCCAGCTGTTGTAAGTGCCGGGTGAGGTACATACCAAATGGGGCATTGTACTCAATCATGGGCCTGATAAGGGAGGAGTATAGGGGTACAATTACCTCCTTTGATCTGGATGTGAATCCCTTCATGATAAGGTGGGCAAGGTAGAAAGTCTTTCTAACCACTTTGGCAACATGGGTGTCAAATGAGAGGTCACTATCGACTTGGGTCCCCAGGTCTCTGATTACTTTTTCTGTACTCAATGGGTTACTGTCTATGTGATAATTTGTGGGTACTTTGTTTTTCCCAAAGGGGATGACTATACATTTCTTGGCATTCAGTTTAAGGCCATGATTCCAGCACCAGTTGTCCGTTTCGGTGAGGCCTTTCTGTAGGATGTATGTGTCAGCTGGTGTATCGACTATGACGCCTAGTTTGCAGTCATATGTTAACTTTGTCAGCCACAACCCTCCCATGTTTGCTTTCACATCTGATAAGTAAATGCCGAACAATAGGGGTCCCATGACAGAGCCCTGTGGGACACCACTTGTGACTGGCTTTGAGTCTGACATGGCTCCCGCAATTTTGACTTTATGGGTTCTGTTCTTTAGCCAGTTTGCAACCCATCTTGTGACATATGGATTTACATTTAAGCTGTTGAGCTTGTCTATGATGCCTGAGTGGGGTATTGTGTTGAAGGCTTTAGCCAAGTCCAGGTAGGCTGTATGGACTGCTTTGCCCTCATCAATGGCTCTAGTGACTGTTTCAAAAAAGTCAACCAGGTTCAAAAGGAAGGATCTACCCTTTACAAAGCTGAACTGGGTGGGATCAATTTTTTTTTTTATTTTTATTTTATTTTTGTTAACCGGGAAAGTCCGACTGGACACAGGTCCATTTTCAGCGGAGGCCCGGGGAGAAAAGCTCCATGATACAATACAATATTAGATGAAAACAGTACAAAGCAATTCTTAACATTTATAAGTAGTACAGAGGACCATTTACATGGCATGGGATAACTAGAAGAATATACAGTCAGTACTCTAGTAGAATATACAAGTAGGACAAAATAATACAAATATATATAAATAATTTTTTTTTTTTTTTCCTTCAAAATATTAGTAGATATAAAGTTGTAATACATTTATGCTTTAGTATAACTGAGAAGTAAATAAATGCCCATAGTGGCATAAAATAGGTTAAAGGTATAGGTAGGATGAGAGTAAGATAATCTCTGTTAGGTATTGTGTTAGTCTAGAAACAGATTAGAGTGTTTTTCAGGTAAGGGATATGGTACAGAATAGTACAAGTTTTGGAATGTTTACTGCTTATAGATTGATGAAATGTTAGGATGAATCTGTGGGATAGCAGTAAAGCTCAGTAAAGGAAAATGTAGTGTAGTACAGTCCATCCAACTGAGCATAGATGTTGCTAACCTGGGGTATAGCAAGAGCAGAGCCAGATGTTAGAATAGTAGGATTTCAAGAGGTGTTTAAAATGGGTGCAAGAAGTAGTGCTGGTTATATTGTTTGGGAGTGAGTTCCAGGTTTGTGCTGTTGTGCAGGCAAAGAGAGATTTACCTGCTTCATTTTTATGTCTAATTACTTGAATGAGATTTTGGTTGCTAGATCTCAGGGCTCTAGCGGTGGTGTAGGGCTTAATTAGTTGTTGGAGGGCAGGTGTTTTTTCAGGGTAGTAGTAGAGTTTATGTGCAACTATGGCTTGATTGAGTCTAAGTAGCTGAGGAAGTTCCAGCCACTTGAGTTGCATTAGGAAGACAGTGATGCGATCTATTTGAGGAGTCTGTTGCAAATTTGGCAATTTTGTTGTAGCATGATTCCATTTTGTGAAGTTCGGTCCGGTGAAGGTTAGTTAAGATAGGGGAAGTGTAGAGAAGGATAGAGAGGAGATGGCTTCTTGCAATAGTGGCTTTGGTCTGAATAGTCATGAACTTTTATTTCTATAGAGTAGACCCAGTTTTCGGTTGACCTTTTTGATGGTTTGTGCTATATGGATATCATACTTTAGATGGTTATCAATGTCAACTCCTAGTAGTTTGGTGTGGTTGGTTGGTGTGATTTGAATATTGTTTTTGGAGTTTATAGTGAGGTTATAGTCAGAGTTGGATGATCTGCCAGGGGTGAATAGTATTAGTTTGGTTTTCTTTGGGTTGAGAAGAAGTTGTATTTTAGTAAACCAGGTTTCTGCTAGGGTAAAGTTGTATTGGGTGATGGTGTGTAGTTCCTTAATGCTGGTGGCAACACAGGTTATGGTGGTGTCATCAGCATATTGAACTACTGTAGCAGTGGGTAGTGAAGAAGAAATGTCGTTAGTGAAGAGGGAGAATAGCAGTGGACCAAGGATTGATCCCTGAGGGACTCCTATGGAAACTGGTAAGAGGGGGGAACAGATTTTCTTGCCAGAGAACTGCTTGTTGGCGTTCTGATAAGTAGCTGCTGAACCAGAGTATGGTGGCGGGGCAAATATTGAGACTAGTTAGAGTACTGAGGAGCAGATTGTGGTTAACCATGTCAAAGGCTTTTGATAAGTCGAGGAAGATGGAAGATACGAAAAGACCTTGGTTTCTAAAGTGATTGACTGTATTGGTATAGGATAGAAGGGCAGTGGTTGTGCTGTCCCATTGATGCTGTGTTTTTGCTTTGCTGAGGGCGGCTCTCACCTGGGCATCTAAGATGACAGGGAGGTTACATTCAGTGTCTGAAGGTCCCCAATGTCGCTGTATATGAGTTCTATAATGATTCTTTCCATAGCTTTGCAGACCAGGCTGGTTAAGCTTATGGGGCGGTAGTTCCCAGGGTCTGTAGAGGTGCCTCCTTTGTAGAGTGGGACCACTGTTGCTGTACGCCAGTGTTCAGGTACATATCCTGTAGTAAGGCTAAGGTTAAATAGCATTTTTATATGTGGGTTTAGCTCCTCTTGGAGTTCACATAGCACGCAACCGGGGATACCATCAGGTCCCATTGATGCTGTGTTTTTGCTTTGCTGAGGGCGGCTCTCACCTGGGCATCTAAGATGACAGGGAGGTTACATTCAGCTGGGATAAGTATTTCTTCTTTTGGGGGTGAGGGAGGGGAGAAATTTGCACTGAACCTGTCTGCCAGAATGTTGGCAATATCTGTGGGTTCGGTGACTTTTTTGTCATTGTGTACTAACTCTGAGCATATCTGAGGGTTTCCGCCCAGGTTTCTAACATAACTGAAGAAGGCCTTGTGGTTATATTTAGTGTCCTTGGCGATTTTTCTCTCAAAGTTGGCCTTGGATGTTTTTATGAGAGAACGTAGCTTTCTACTAGTGATGATCAGAGATGCCTTCCCTTTATGGGATTTTGCTCTGTCTTGCAGTAGCTTCCTTCTTTTGTTATACAATTTGTTTATGGTTGGGGGTCCACCAGACAGGACACTTTCCCTTGGTGGAGAGGGTCTTGGTTTTATTTGGGATTGCATGATCCATGCATTCTTGGAGAGGTCAGTAGAAAGCATTTGTAAAGGATTCAGCATTGTGGGATGTGGTTTCCACTGGCCCAGTGGGCTTAAAGGATACCATCTCTGTCTTAAGAAGTGTAAAGTCGGCTTTTGAGAAGTTTTTCACTGTAGTCTTTTGTGCTGGGGGTGGAGGTAGGATATGTATATCCAGGGCAATTAGTTTGTGGTCAGATCTCACTAGTGAGGGGTATACTTCCAGTGTGGAGCATTTTGTCCCCATGTTTGTGATGATCAGGTCTAGTATATTATCTCCCCTTGTGGGAGAGGTGACTAGCTGTTCCATTGCATTTGAGTTTATGAATTCCAGGAACCTTTGGGCTAGGGTGTTAGGGCTAGAATAGTGCACCCAGTCTATGTTAGTGTAGTTGAAGTCTCCCAATATGATGGTATTTGGTGTGACATTCATATCCTCCAATGTCTTCAGAAAGGCTGAATGGGGTTCTTGAGATTGGGAGGGTGGTCTGTAACATGCAACCAGTTGTATAACAGTTTTGCCTATGGTTAGTTGATTGGCTACACCCTGAAACACAATGTGTACCTGGACACAACATTGCTGTGCAAGTATTATCAGCTCTGCAATGCCCTGTGCACCATCACTCACAGGTATACATGCCATGGCTGCATGTGTTATCTGTGTGACACATAGATTTCCATGTCTGAGTACAGTGTCTGTGTCCATAGCAGATACTAGTGGGCACAGGTGTAGCACATGCATGCTATGTACACACATGTGATGAGTGGTGCATGTTGACATGAAGGAATCCCAATGCTCGACATGGCCAGTGTACAGTGGTTATGGTGAGTGTGGGACATATTGCAGATATGTCGGTGCCAGCCATGGCATGATATGCTACATGACTGCAACATTAAACACCACACATACCCAATGTGTGTCATGTGACCTACAAACCAACTAGCATTCCAGGACATATATATATATATATATATATATATATATATATATATATATATATATATATATATATATATATATATATATATATTTGTTTGGATGGCGACTGCTGTGCATATTGTGTATATTGGCATATGCAAGCACACACACAACATGCTATGCATACTGTGTATAGGTGCATATGTTTGCACACACACAACATTGAGGTGCACAGCAATGACTGCTATGAGTAGTACTGTGGTCACTGTAACTGGATGGGGTGTAGTACCCTGTTCCATCATCATTTTGCATCTTGTGGTCACTCACAGCTACTTATGTGTGCAAGACCACCGCCTAGCATGCTGTACCCGAACTGCAGTGCCGTGGCTACGTTCACAATTACACAGCCACTTTGTACATGGGTGTGTGAGGTGCCCAATAGGGAGCATTGCCTAACATGACTGTGTTATGTGTTGAAGAGTGTTGCACAGCCCCATGATATGCCTCTACCCCTGAGGTACATCATGTGTGTGTGCATGACATGTAGGACACTGAAGTGTGACCTTACAGTGGGTGTGTGGTAATGCCAAATGTAGCATGTTTTCGTGTACTGCGTATGATAAACGTTTTCTGTTGTGTACAGCTGTAGCAACTATGCATATCCAATGTGCAGTACAGTGTTGCCACAAATGTGTCTGCTGCTCTGTGCATTGCATGTGATTGAGACAGCTACTGACTTTACTGAGATGTTTAATGTCTCACAGCAAACATGCACAGCATGCATTATGCGCAGGTGTGTTATGTGTACATGGCCTACACCTCACCTATGACATGCACATGTCATTACCAATATTAAAGTGTTAACACACTCACCAGCATGTATCGTCTGCCCTGCTGTCACACCAGAGGGACCTACAAGAATATGACACAGTTTGTCAGTGGCCACAACTGTGGCATTGCTACTGTGAGTGTGCTAAACTACAGTAGAACAACAGTCAACAGTCACAGGTGTACAGATACTTTTCCAAATATCAGTATTGCACAAAACAGGCAGCACAACTGCTGAACACACAGTACACATCTCACATATGCATATTCTAACAATACAGGTAACAGTAGTTTACAGCTAGGGCATATTACCTGCACGCTCCATGTCATCATGTTGGGTGGCTCCGGCCTCCATGATAACACATGTGTGATGCTTTTGCTGCTGTAGGTCAGGAGCCACCATGCTTAGGAGCAGCTCCTCCACTCTGGTGAGGGGGGATGTATGGCTGCCCCACCACCTGTGGCAAGCTGTTGTGTATGGATATCAGATGCATGCCACTGGACATGTCTAATTAAATCACTGCAGTGATGGCGTACCTGCTCATATGTCTGGTTATGCATGCCTATGTCATTTACCTGACGAACAACATCTTGCCACAGTGTTGTACGCTCATGCTGGTGCTGGCTGGCCCTGGAAAACAGCAGTGTATAGTGCTGCACCAGGCTGTTGTGTATTTCCTGTTCCTCCTCAGCTGTATATGACTGATTGCATTGATGATCCATAACCCTGGAAGACAATTAAACGATATGTGTGAGCAAGTCATGTGGCACACGTAACATTATTAAGTACAGATATCACTTAACTGCCATATATAGCATGTGTTTGTCTGTCAGAGGATACACACGTTCAATACCACATATCAGTGCTCAGCCCACAACTGACTGACAGTGCCTGCCACACTCCATATAACAAACCAGTATACACCAGTACTTGACACACTGTTTGGGATACAATGCACAACCTCGCCACGGGGGTATATATCAAGCTAATGCATGAAGAAATATGTCATCCAATGCAATGAACATAAAGTACATTTACAGTATTAACAGTAAACCACACTAGTCTTTGATGCCATACCCCTACCTAACATATGTGCATGGTTGTTAATATAGCTGGCATACTGCTGTAACAGTGGATACATGTTGCTAAGTACACACACATACCCATAACACACATGCGATTGCAGACATGGTACAGGCATCATTACACACACATCAGACATACATACAACACACAAATGTATGCCGACACAGATGAGCATTACCTGTGTACCTTACAGTACTGTGTGCCCCTACTTACAGATACCTATGCCTGAGGTATGTAATCTGTGCAGACTACAGGAAACACACAAGACAGTGTTACCAGGGAATGTGAACATACATCATACTGTACTGTTTAGGGCTACAGCTTCAGGTAGTACAACAGTTCATATGTGAGCTGGATTCACCAGCAGTACCACTTACTGAGCATACATATATTGCTTCAGCCTACAATGGGACACCACAGTCATACACAAGGAACTACGTCACAACATATGCCATCCTACTATGTCTGCATCCCAATAACTGACACATCTTTCTCTGGCCTCACACCTAGGACACAAACTACCATGACAGAAACTACCTCACACTAAGCTATCACACCTTTACAGACCTTGCACACATTCACTGTCACACTCATTCCACCTCACATAGCAGGTATTGCACTGAGTACATGTGTGTGTGCATTGCGTCATAGGTAGGTAATACGCTATTGGCCCTAGGGCCTAAAGCAGCCTAACCATATGCTACCCTGGCCTTTGACACACATGTAATGTGATTCCACTTGCTCCTGTCAAACAGATACACAGAGGTGACTCCCAGGGCATAGTACCTATCTCCCAAACAATCATCAGGAGTATGTATGACATCTGCTAATGAGGAGCCTTGTTTGTTAATGCTGGGTGGTTTAGTCCAGAGTATGGTATATTTGTGGATAGGAACCTGTACCTCCAGTATGTGCTGTTTAGTGAGGTGGCGAGGATTAGGGCCCTAGGTCATGTAGCCCGGAGGGATTGTGAGGTGTTGACATGGTGGTTGGCTGACTGCTATGGGTGTGACATACCTCTGTATGTCCGGCAGAGGTAACCTCTGGGTGGGCGGTATGCAACGCACTCTAGCTGTGGTTTTGTGAGTTAGTCTGCATAGGGCATGTATTTGAGGGCAGTATTACCCTTTGTGAGGTATGTCTGTGGCCTTTCCACTTGCTGTAGTTGTCATGTGAGGTACATACCACATGGGGCATTGTGATGAGTAGAGGGGAGCACTAACCTATATTTCCATGGATGACACACCTTTTGTGATGACACGTAGCATGTAGACAGATTACAAGACTAGTGTGGCACTGTGATTATCAAAGGGGAGACTACTTTCCACCTGTTCCCATGTTCCCTTCTGACACCTTCAGTGTTAGGCAGGCTACCACCTATGTGGTAGTTACTGGGTAAAGTGGTTTGGAATGGGGTATGGCACTGCAGTAGCAACACTGGTGTTCAGTCCATGCCTTGGTCAAGAGGCACCTGTTGAAGTACGTATGACCCCGTGTCTCCCTCTCTCTCTCTATATATATATATATATATATATATATATATATATATATATATATATATATATATATATATATATATATATATATATATATATATATATATATATATATATATATATATATAAACATATATATATATATATATATATATATATATATATATATATATATATATCAAAAATAATGCACAAAGCACCAAATATTTCTTTTTTTTAACCCAACCATAGTAAAGAAAGGAAAGAGGTTTAGCGCATCTAGATAACTAGACTTCCTCAGAACATATCCATATATATCCATATATATATCTATATATATCTATACATATAAATATATATATATATATATATATATATATATATATATATATATATATATATACATATACATATCCATATATATCCATATATATATAATCTTTATATATCTATATATATATATATATATATATATATATATATATATATATATATATATATATATATATATATATATATATATATGTATATATATAGATCTATATCTGTATATGTATATATATATATATATATATATATATATATATATATACTTACATATATATATATATATATATATATATATATATATATACATATATATATATATATATATATATATATATATATATACACACACATACGTGTATACATCCATTGCTGTACATATAGATGCACATATAGGCACATATACTGCCCACCTTTCATGGTGGGGATGTCAATTATGCAACAGTTGTGAGACATACGGTTATGTGATAATATTGCACAGTGTTGTGCAGAATGCATTTTGCTGTCCTCAAGCCATATAGCTGTAGCAGACCTCACTGCCTGTAGCTCAGTCCCCCAATGGTTAACCACCACATGACATACCGGCACTGCTTGCTGTCGGCAATGCCACACACTACAACCTATATACATATGTGCACATAGCAACCTTCAACAACATATATATGTCCAGCCTTCACTAACAGTTGCAATATGCACATGTGCATGTACATATAGATACGGACTGCTGCCACATATGGATGATTCACAGTATGTAGAGTACCCTTCAGACACATCATTCGGATGCCAGAAAATTCATATCTGTCACATACCTTACCTTTGTATTCCTCATCTCCATCTGTTGTAGCTGTTGATTTGTTTTTTTTTTTTTTTGGTTTTGGTTTCCTCTGTGTGTTGGTCTTTCTTTTCAGTGTCTGTCTCTTACAGCCTGTTTGTCCCTGTCTGTCTGTCTGTCTCTGTCTGTCTGTCTGTCTGTCTCTCCCTCTCTCACTCTCAGTTGGTGCAATGATATTATTGCATGTGTGGACAGCAAGTACAGGCTGCTTTTCTAGGTATCTGCACATGTGCATGTGATGGCCTCTGCACCAATTGGCACCAACCATTTAGTAATTACATGCAGCCTGCTGTGTGGTAATTGCAGTACTCACTGTGATTGCAGGACACTGCTATAAAATGCTAGGTTAGGTAGGCATAGCCCTTTCAGTTGTGCAAGATGGGGCCAATGCTTGTTTGCTGTAGACACTGTTGTCTCAGTCAGAAGGTTGGTATATGTCTTATATCTGAAGCTAGGGTTGTAGCCAGTGATATGCATGTTGTACTGAAACCTGACTGTTGCTTCTTCCAGTGCACTCTTCTCAGTGTGTAAGTTTACTCACACCTCCTAATGCTAACATTGGATACATGGGAGTATGTACTTTCTTTTTGAATTAGAAAATTAACTGGCATACAACAGTAGTTATTGCAATGTGTTCCTATGGCTTTCCTATTTTCCCTTTACTTTCACTCATTGTAATGCATGATACATTTATTACAGCACCAAGTTATTCTATATCTGCTGTGGCTTAATGGTACTTCATGCAGATTGGTGAGTCCAAGGTGTGGGGTTCGAGACTGACAAGGGTATTTTATTTTGCTGCTGAGCAGTACAAGGGCCCTGTCATACACAGTGACGAAGGCACTTTTAAGCAGTGGTAAGCGGGTTTGCACGGGTTTGTGCGACGCTTAGCGACACTTAGCTAAGCACACACATGCGCACACTGGTGCAAACCCACTTACTACTGTTTACAAGTGCTGACTGTCGCTAACCCCCATGCTCATTTCTTTGACAGAAAAGTAAATGGGGAGATATGAATGTGGTGATAAAGGGTGCACAAAGAGGGTAAGACAGTAGGGAAACCAGCTCAGGATGTACAGGATGGGTGAGGGGAAGGTCCATAGCTGCCCGTTTCTTTACCAGCAACAGCTGTGCATATGCAGTACATTAGGAGTGAAATTTGAAACCTTCCACCCCTGAGAGAGGGGTGAGGACAACTAAGTATGCTGTACCACCAATTATGAATATCAGACACATGCACTGTTTGTGAACTGCTATACTGTCATTAGTATGTTACTCACTTCTGAACAGTTTGTGGTTTGTTTGTGTTGACATTAGCACAGTCTGCTCAGGACAAGTGGATATATTTCAGTACTGTGTATGCCTACCTACACCCGTGGGTGTGCCTGACTATACAGGTATATGGTACTTTTGGGTAGGGGTGCAGAACTGCGGAGAGCATTATTTATTATTGTGTGCTGTTTATCTTGCTGAACATGCAGAGTTGCTGTGTACCTTTTAGTCTATAAAGGCTAGTAGTTTGTATCAGTAGCTCCCACCTGTGGACATATCCAGATGGTAGACAGAGGTTAGCCTAGTATCCTTTGACTGTTCACCACACCAGTCGTTTCAGCACCTGAACAATGGCAGTCCTGCTTTCATCTCTTCAGGTCTGCATGGTGGTGACGGACCTCTTCACCAGTCCAAGGAACGCCTGTGGCACTGGTGACGTCACAAGCTAACTGGTTCCAAGCCTCTGCCTTTTACTCCATCCCTTGGAACTGGCCCTGCAGGAGTCTTGACTCGTGATGGTGGACAAGGAGCCAAACCATGTATTTGGACTACTCGATGCCCCAACGTTGCGCTCAGAAGCGTGTTTCCTCTCCGACACCAGACATTCTAACTGCAGATGTGAGCTACAATCAGTTATGGTGAGTATTCCCGCCTGTGGGGCTTAAATATGCCGCATTTCTCAAACTTTTTTGTGATTGGCCATTTGTAAAATTCTCGGCTGACTGCAGACCTGCTTAGTAATGGTTAAACTACCATTCGTAAGTATATGAATGTTAATAGTGGATGTTTCCCCTATGTTGTCATGGCTTATTGGTTCTGTACTTTGCTTCTGATGCACAGAGTCCTGGGTTCGAACCTTGTCATTCATTTTATTTTCATACTATCCAGACAGGCTAGGGGGTGTGGCTGCATTTAAGCAACTTTGCTCTATGTTGCTCCTCGGTGCCCTACGGTGACCTGGTTGGCGTGGAGCGCACATCCGCACAAACACATGTCACTGGATAAAGTACCATTGAACTATGGGCAACTCTATTGTGCTGGGTAAAGTGCTATGAAACAATGGGCAACTCTATTGCGCTAGGTAAAGCACTATTAAACTGTGGGCACCTCTATTGCACTAGGTAAAGCGCTATTAAACTACGGGCAACTCTATTGCGCTGGGTGAAGCGCTGCTTAACTGCAGGCAATTTTATATCAGGATCCTTTAAAATATTTATTTTGTTCACTAATACATTGGCCATTTCACTGCTTTTTAGTAATGTTTAAACATATTTGTCAGGTATTATTTCATATACTGATTTAAAAAATAAATACGAAGGGGAGTGGTGGGACTCGAATCGTGAATGCCTCTTCTTTGTGCGAATGCTCTACCATTACACTATTGCTATTTGGTGTGATTTGCATTAACATTCTTTCTTATGCTCTTCCATGTCAGAATTGCTAACTCTAGCTAAATAATGGGCACACCCACGCACACGCGCAAATACGGGCAGCTATTTTGGGGATTTAAAAAAATATATTTAATGTTTTGCGTTTTAGAACTGTGATAGGGGCTTACAATATCTGGGAGTGTAGTGTTGGGTGTAGGGACATTTAAGCGGAGTCGCTCTTGTGTGTGTGTGCTTTGTTTAGTTTTAAAACACTTGCAGGGGTGTGGACATTTAGACTGCTTGGCAGTCGGACACGCCCCCTGCTTTCTTCAACGGTACGTGTAAGACTTACGGTTGAGTCAGGGTGCCCTCATGCATATTCATGGCACGCTGACATTATACCGTTCAACTGCAGCCTCCGAGTAAGTCTTATTAAGTCTTACACGGATGATTAGTGAATCCGGGGGTAGGACTTCTTCAGAGTCACCATTTCATAATCACAGACTTCCTTTTATGGGAAGAAAAGGTTAATTGATAAAAGGTGTTAAAGGAATAGTACATGTAAAAACATGTAAAAACAATGCATATGAGAACTTCTTCACTCAATATTACCCCAAACATGACTATTAAAACATAGTATTTTACAAACACCATATTGAAACCACATATGAAGTAATTAGATGGAGCTAGCTCTAACATTAACTACTGGCTGCAAAGAAGTACTTTCATTCAAGCCTGAGAATATAGACGCCTGTAATCTAAGATGCCACTTTAACTCTTTTTTTTTTCAAGCTAAGATTTAATATCCCCTCCCCTAGGGGTAAGTTTTACTTGCTCTAAAATACCAAAGCCAAAATTTTTATAAGCCATCCCAAAACATTTAGCAAGATAGACCACCCATTTGGATTGACAATTACTTTTTACCAAACAAATTTTTGAATGTATATCATTTCCCAGGGTGAGAACACCTTCTAAAATAAAGGGACATTGGGCACACATTCCACATTTTGTGGTCCCTTTCTTGTGGGTATCTTATTCATTCTTAAACAAATTCTCTAATATTTCTCTTTAAGATTTGGACCTGCTTTGAAGGTGAAAATTGGATGGGTGCCCAATAATTTGTTAATGTGTTGGTTACCCCTTAATATGTTCCAATTGCTGTTAACAATATTTTTCACCTCCCTAGCTTGTGGTCCATATTCAACAACTAAGGCTCTCTCATAAATTCATTGTTCTTTCTTGTTGTTGGGACTATTTATATATTCTATGATTAGCTAAAAATGTATATTTTGTTAATTATTTCAATAGCTGTAACCTATAATGAGTAACTAAAACTTTATATATAAATATAGATATAAGGCAGCTTTGATCCAGATGTTCAAAACTGAGTTATCAGATCTAGAACCAGAAAAATCCCAAACATTATCTCACACAGTTGCAGTTTGTCTACTGCACACACACACACACACACACACACACACACACACACACACACACACACACACACACACACACACACATGTTGTTTGTCTTTAGGCTTTTTCCCGGTAAGGGGTCACCACAGCGGAACTCCAGTCCACTAAGGATTGGCAGTAGATTTTTATGAAACACCAAGGTGCCAGCTCGACGCACTACCTTCAATGAAGGCACGCCCATTTATGCACGCATGTCTTTCAGACATGCAGACTCCACACAGAAGGCACTCCCAAGCCACGCCGAGAATTGAATGGGAGAACCTCTTGCTGTGAGGTAACAATGCTACCGTCGTACCACAGCGGCATGTACACATACACACACACACACACATATATATATATATATATATATATATATATATATATATATATATATATATATGTATATATAAAATACACACACCACTTAAATACTGTTCCATATGAGACCTAGAAAAATGGGTTCTATGTCTAAAAAATTCTACATCTTACTTATCTTCCATAGAGGTATTATATAAGTTAAATAAGATAAAACAGAAAATTAGCACTGTCCATTTTCATGGTTTTTAAAAATGAACAGCTAAATAAATAACTAAAGAACCAATGTGGATGTGCAGACTCGTAGATAAGAAACCGCTCGTACAAAGGATGAAAAAGTTTATTCACAAACGAAGTTACAAAGTCACTGGTTAAGCTCTTTCAACTGGATAACCCAGTCTTCATCAGAACAATACTGTGATGAACAGCTGAGACTAAATAGTCATCAAAGCTCTTAATTAATTCAAAAAAAAAATCTTAATCTTATACATGAAGTTACTTAACTTAGATCCCCAGTATGGTTTGTGTTACATTTTAGGTAGTGTAGCTTTAAAGTTTTTGGCTGGTTTTTTTGAATTAATTAAGAGCTTTGATGACTATTTAGTCTCAGCTGTAACTTCGTTTGTGAATAAACTTTTTCATCCTTTGTACGAGCGGTTTCTTATCTACGAGTCTGCACATCCACATTGGTTCTTTAGTTGTTGTTCTTCACCTTCTGGATTGGTTGGTATACTCGTGATGGCAGGTCCGGATGATATTTCACCAACTTCATTGTCTAAGGATGAATTCTGCAGTCTATGAGCTGAAGTCACAGTTCTACAACAAGAGGTACACAGACTTTTAACTTTGGTCACTAGTTTAGTGACCATTAATGATGCCATTGGAGAACAACGCAAATATGCACCAGTCGTAACTGTGAAGACTCATAACAGGTCTCGTAGTTGCGAGACGGATTTACCCGAAAGGTCACATATACCAGATGCAAAGCATACACCGGATTGTGGGTTTCCTGCAGCATTACGGGAAATGGAAGATCATCATAATAGTAGCACTAACGGGATTGATTTGCCTGGTGAGCATCACGATGAGAATACTGACTGCTTTGGTTCTACATCTAATGTCGAAGAACATTATTTGGCTAACGAATGACTGTGTCTTTCACCTGCACAAGACTTTACATTAGATTTCAGTTTCAGTAGAGTGCGACAGGATGCCGAACGGACAGGGGCTCGTCCGAAGGATTTCATACCAATTAAGAAATACGGCAACAACAAACAGAAGGTTCATTCTGTTTCTAAAGGTACTGTGTCTAACAATGCTTCTAGTCCTTTTAAAGGACGTAAGACTTGTACACAAAGACAAAACGTGGACTATGAATATTGTGTGGTTAACAATAATGAACATAAAAAAGTGGCGCAGGAGGATTGTTTAATTGAACAATTTCTATGTGACAACTATGATTTTAATGATTATGTTGACAAGGTTCCAAATATTAAACCTAAAACTGTAGAACATGTATATGCTTCCTTGAAGGATTTGATATACGATTTTGGTAGGAAGTTGGTGTCATACAAAAATACGAAAATTGATAGTAGTTATTTGTCCAGATGTTTGAAACTCAAAATTGTACCGAAAGGCCTTAGATTTTTAAGTTGCCTTTAGGTATTGTGTACAGAAATGATACAGTAAAATAATTTAATGATTTATTTGATAGTTTTGGTTTTTCTTTTATTAAAATTTTAATTAAATATCAAGATGAGAAATTGATTACATTAGCTAATGAATTAGAACGTATGAATGAAGCTATAACCAAGCATAATGACTTTGAATTATGGAAAGAGCTTTTTACCAAGCAGTTTACTATTGCTGAAAACAAGACACATACAATGTTTGAGAGAAAGAACAGGAAAATATTACGGAATGTAGAATTATATAAATGTAACAGAGCCTATATTTGGCCATCTGACAGAGCTGCTGAGCATGTATGGGGGTACCAGGTCAATACAAAACAATCCAAAAGTTCCATCAGGGAGGAAAATTTTAAGGGGGGCAGATTTTTTTCTTCACGCAACCCCAACAGACAGTGGAACTTGCACAGGACATGAACAAGGACGCTTGTTCCTTATTTAGGCCATTAGTGGATGTTGATGAACATCCATCTGTTTCTCTTTTAACAGATTTTTCAGATGTAGAGTTAATTAGTAAAGATGACTTTGATTCATCTGGTAAAAATCAACAGAACAACCAACAGCATATTTTGACCATTTTGTCGATTCTGATTTTGTCAAACTAATGAGCAAGGGTATGAAATTCATACCTATTATTGGTATGGATTTAGTGGACAATATTAAAGAAATTAAATTATTTTGTCGTAGACATAACCTTGCCATACAGTTCGACAAGGGAGGTGAGAGATTGAACGGGATAGAAGGTACAGACCTTGGGAAGAAAAGCACATATATACCTATTTCTAATCCACAAATAAACATTTTTGAGAAGTTGGTATGCAAAGATATTTATTGGTTGTAATACAATTTTAGGAAAGGAAAAAAGGACTTTATGGCTACCTGTGACAATCTTTCAGTTAAAGAAAGAGAGAGTTTAAACAAAGTTATGTTTAATAGAGACATTAGGATCATGAAGCCTGACAAGGGGGGAAGAGTGGTAATATACTATACTGATGAATACAATTCTTGCATTTACAACCTCCCCCATGGGTCAGGTAATTATGAAAATGTTTCTATTAATCAAATTAACATAGGACACAAGAGAATTGACCTCAGTATAGAGGAATATCTTATCGACAACAGGATTTCCAATGACACATACACATATTTGAAAATAGATCATCCTGTCTTAGCTAAAATGGTTGGTATTCCAAAGGTACATAAATCGTTAGAGAGCCCACCATTCAGACCCATCGTGTCAGGTTCTAAATCTAAAACATTTCATATTGGAAAGCTGATAGACAGATGGTTAAAACATATTTACAATGTTATTCTGCACATCATGAAGGATTCATGGAATTTTTTAAGTTGTTTAACTAAGGACAAATGGAATCCTAATTTAATTTTTCTTACCATTGATGTGGTGGATTTATTTTCCAGCATTCCCAAAGACACGGGTCTGGAATTTTTTGCCAACAGCCTTAGGAAACATTCAGGGTATAGTTGGGACAGGATTTGTTTAATTTGTGACATGATGTCACTGGTATTGGATCACAACTATATAGCATTTCAAGGCGAGTATTTCAGGCAAACTAAGGGAGTTGCTATGGGGGCAGCTTGCGCCCCCATCTTTGCGAACTTGGTAATGTTGGAATGGGAGTCCGAATTTTTATTTAAAAGTGAGTACCATTCTGACATTGCATTTTACGCAAGGTATTTGGATGATATTTTTATTCTATGGAAGGCATCTTCAGATAGGTTACATGAATTTATGAATTTCATAAATGGTACCACCGAATTTTTGAAATTTACACATAGTTTTTGTCATAAAGAAATATCATATTTAGACATCTTGGTTGGTCACAATGATGATGGGTTTACCTCCAAAGTTTGCAGGAAACCAACTTTCTCTAATGATTACATCCACTTTACCAGTAACCACCCTCCATATGTTTTTAAAAACGTGGTAAAAGGACAATGTATCAGAGTTGCAAGAATGTCATCCACACAGGAATTTATGGAGGCCGAAATACAGAAAGTATATAATTTGTTTCTTAACCGTGGTTATCCTGAGAACATGTTAAATGACATCACCCAATACATGTCCAAACAATGGGGGCAGAAATACAAGCCATTGTTAGGCAGCTGTGATTCCAATAATACAGGTGGACAGACAATGGGCAACCAAAATAGTTGTGGAAAAGAAACTTTTGGAAAAGTGTGTGTGTTAACTTATACTCCGTATGTCGGTGCTATCAAGGAGATCTTACAGAGACACTAGGATGTCATTATTTCACACAATTTGGGGTCACAGGTTGGCAATTTACCTAAATGTGTATACAAGACAGCCCCCAATTTGAAGAGGCTATTTGAAAAGGCTGGTAGGTACACATACTGAAAGATTGGAAAGTCATAAGGGTACTTCCAAATGTGGTAGCTGTCGCCAGTGTAGATATATTAATGAAGTAAGGAATATCTTTTTAGATGACATCAACCACACTACTATCAAGTGTAGATCAGGTAGCTGTAATTCGAAACAGGTGGTCTACGTGGCAACTTGTATAAGTTGCACCGCCTACTACATTGGCAAAACAGAACGACAACTTAAAAAACGAATATACGAACACCAATATAGAATACAGAAATGTGATACTAAAAATGCTCTATATAGACATATTTCAGAGAGAGGGAATATGCATGGATTTCTGTTTGCCATTATAGACCAAGTTACGAGCACACCCCATGGAGGTAATTGGAAAATGTTTTTAGCATACCTGGAAAGTAAATGGCAGATATACACTGACGCCACTAGATTTCCAGGCCTTAATGAATTTATTAGTATCAAACCTTTTTTAGCTCTTTCCCCATAGAGGATTAGGTTTATGATGATTATCACTATTTTTACGATTATGATTATTACCATCTTTGTAATATTTCTATGCATATATTCACTTGTTGATATAGTACTGGTGTAATATATCATACAACAATCATATATCATATAACTATTTTATGACAGTCTGCAATTTATTTTTCTGTTAGTTGCTCAGTAGGGACTTTGATAAGGATTGATAGTTAGTTGTGATTTCTCACATAGTCCTATATTTCTTGGGCTCTGCTTGATAGTTATTTGGTTCTTATATACCCCTCTTCTTGTTTGGAGCATTTGGGTTCCACTATGAGACCTAGGTAGATAGAGCAGATTGCATATCCATCTAATATATTTATATTGAGTTTATGTATTATTTGTTACTGCTGTTTAAGGACTAGCAGAGTCTTGCATTCAACAGCGAGTGAAGTCTTAATATCTGCCACGATTGAGTGTGCTGCTATAGTGAGTTTTTGTCAAATGGTGTATTTTTGTTTATTTATTTTTTACCTGCTTTACTGCTGATGTACACCTTAAGTGTATGTTACAGCTTGTAACACAATGCTTTCACTTCTATATATGTCAAAGTATTGTGTGTGTTATGTTACTTTAACATTATGTAAACGAGGGTATGATGAATGCCTAGCAAGCTAGAGTGAGAGCCAACACAAACTGCTCTCTATAAAGGATTTATGAGCTGCTGTAACATTAAGGTGCTTAGTTAGCAATCAAAATATATATAAATATATATATGCTGGTTCTTTTGAATGGATTTTCAAGCTGTTATGCTTTCAGGTTAGTGACTTTTATTGTCATATGGTTCTGTTTTCGTTTGTATTCAGTTAGAGTTTTCATTGTGTTTACCTAATGTTGTCTTTTTTGCTTTCCTGGATACATCATGAACTAGAGTGTGATGTTTGTTTTTTTTAGATAATCCAACACTTTAAATAAGTTAAGTGCATTATGTGAATTTTATGTGTTTTCTGCACGCTGCAGTATTTGAAGCACTTGTTGTTCAGACTGTTTTATTTTATGTTTGCAACTCAGCTGCATTAGAGTTGCTGTCATCCAAAGGTGTTTATATGTTAGTTGTTGTATTAATCACCATATATAATGTTTTAATTATATGTACTTGTTTAGTGTAGATTTTAGCTTAGATATTGAATGTTAGTATATATGTCAGTAGTTTATATGACATTGTATTTTAGGCAATATATTTAATATTTTTTAGTATTGCTTTGAGGCAACTGTTTGCAGCATTTTCAGCATAGGCTTTTCATGTGTTAGATATGAGTTAATGACCTTGCTGTTTCATTGATAATTTATGACCAATGGTTTTCATTTCATTAGTTTTAAATAAGTCGATTTCTTATTTTGTATAAAGTCTGATGAAGCCTACGGCTAAAGCTTAACTACAATAAATTATTATCCTTTACTTGTGTCTCGTTTACTTGGATACTTGAAAGAGTTTATGACCTGTGTTCCTGAAGAGGACTTTATGACCTGTGTTCCTGAAGAGGACTTTTATTCCTGTGACGTGGTGAGAATTGAAAACTGAAACCAGTTGAACTGCCATTAGGTACCCACACTTTTATGACTGTTTTGGTTTATGAACTTTTTTCCTGTTTGCTGTGTGTGGCCTTTTTTTGCTATGAACAAATTACCACTTTAAACTGTACATAATTGTGAGACAGACTGTATTACAAAATCTGCACAGCACAGAACTAATACCTCCTAAAATTATTATATAAATATATATTGAATGAAATTTCAGTCATTTAGACTATGTGGATTGATAAATCAAAAAGTGGCATACTACAAAAGAAATTATAATTGCTCAACATTTAATCAGCAGGAAACATTGAGCACCCCACAACAACTACATTGTGTTCAAGTGCTGGTCAAGGTGTTCTGTTAGAAGCCAAACACAGAAGAAATCAGGAGCAAAAAGCTGGTTCAAATAAGGCAAACTGTTGAAACAAACAGATAACGAACCAACTAAGCGGCACTGGCGTAGAACCTCTTTAATAAACAAATAAATGCAAAAACTAAATAAAAAAAAAATTCAAGTATTTTTTCACTTACTCTGGGTGCTTCATCAGATCTAGGAAAACATCAGTAAAACACATTTAAATACCATAAAAAATTATCGACTCAAACCCCGTGACCTCAAAGCAGGTCTTAAAGGGATATGCTTGTTCAGTTCTCTACCCCTAGTTGCTTGCAGTAACATTATCCATTTAATCTCCAGACATTCTGTGGGAGTCCTTGTGTCACCTCCTCTTACATTAGCATAATATAACTCAAGAGCTAAAAACTTAAACACATGCATATTACTTGCATTAACCACATGTCTACCTAAGGCATTCCTAACATCACCTCTATTTAATATTATAAAGATGCTGTCTAATATGATCTTTAAGACAACGATTAGTCTTCTCAACATAATAACATTGACATATCTCACAGACTGCTAAGTAGACAACATCCTTAGTACTGCAATCAGCATACAAATTACACTCAAACACATGTCCAGTATCGGGATGTGCAAAATGGTTCTCCTCTTTAATGTACATTCAAACATTACATGCCCTACACAGGAAGGTACCTACCCTGTCAGATATTTACATTTTCTTTCTTGTGTCGATATTTAGTTGCTTATAACAAAGTATCCTCTTCCCAGAAGTGTAATTCTTAAAAGAAAAGCCTGGCTGCTCACTAAGGACATTCTTACATTTCTCATCAGACATAAGCAGTTGGCAGTGCTTCCTAATGATGTTGCATACAAGGGGAACATTATTAGAATATGTCAAACACATTCTTAACTGACTCCTCTTGTTCTCCAAAATGTCATTACCCATCCTTGAAAAATATGGCCTCACTCTAGTCTGTCTATGGGACAAACTTCATCTTTGCCTGGACTATATCAAAATCAGAATAACCTCTTTGACAAAACTCATTAGTTAAAAATTCAGTTAGGATTTTCAGTAAGAGGTGACTTGCAGTTTGCTGTATGCTGAGGTTAACACTGCAATGGAAAACAACAGGTCTGAGTACCGAATATGAAAACTGACTGTTGTAAAAGTTGAGAATATGGGCAGACTAATACTGTTGACAGAGGTGATTTTAGTGGCCTGCATCTATGCAGTATACTGGCACTGTTCCTTTCTGCTGCACAATGCACAGCTCAGCATAATCCAGGAAACAGAGGCCAGGGGCATGAAAGGCATTGCTATTTAAACAGACAAAACAAAATGTTAAAAACAGCTGATCAATTTAACTTTCTTGTTCCCTGGGTCAAACAGTTGTCCAGAATATCAGTCAGTCACTTTCTCTCATAAAGCAAAAAAACTTTGTACACAGATAGATTTTTCTCCTACCACACTATAGTAAAACAAATTAGCTTACCTCAGAATGTAAATATATACATTTTCTGACAACCACAGACTAGACAAAAAGCTAGAACAGCCAATCAATTTGAATGTTCTTGTTCCCTTGGGTCAGTTAGTCACCTAGAGCATCAGTTAGTTATGTTTTTTCACAAATCAACATGATTTGATGTATAGGGGATTGTCAATATAGATACATCCTGTAAAACAACAACAACAGGAGACCTATTGTGCAACTCAGTGCAGCCCAACAAAATATAGATGGTTGCTTTCTTTGGGTGTTAGGTTTACTCTGGCTTTGGGGGTTATTTTCCCCATTGAACAGCATTAATTGTCTATGGTTAGTGGAAAGAGACCCAGTAAACTGTCATTGGATAAATCAATAAATAAGAAGAGAAGAACAAGGAAGCATACATAACCAGTTATGCATAATATTAATTGCACACCTTTTAGCTACTGCCCTTCATTTTTTCAAGGATCTTTATAGAAATTCTCAGCATGGTTTTGTAAAGGAATGCCATGGTATCACAACTGAAAAAGCCATGTAGCTATCCCTACTATGTATACATTATGCACCTGTATTGTAACATTTATGACATTTGTTCTGGCCAGTTTGTCAAAGACTGAAAAGCATTGTTTTATTTAACTTGAACCTCTGCCAACATGACTGACACTGCCCGATCCATTTGTCCTTCTACTTTAAGATATGTCATCAGTGACTTCTGTCTTGGGTGACTAAATCTGTGTTTTTTGCTCATCCATTAAAGCTCTCCAATTCCTCTCTGTAAGGATTTTCTCCAGATTATTTGGCTTTTTTCACTTTCCTAACCAACAGCATTATGCTACACCAACCTTGGATTGTTTATACATATTCTGTATTCACCCTTGACCTTGCGATTCAGTTTATTGCTGAAAATGGCCAGGCTACCTGGTTAACAAATGACAAAATAAATAAGAAAAGAAAAAGAGGCCCACATTGGATACTTCTGGTACATGCTAACTCCAAGGTCTTGGTTTGAGACTGATCTCTGTTTACAGTCTTTAGTATTTTCTTGTTCTTCTTTTATCCATATGGGTGCCTTTGGAGTACTCCAGTTTTGCCACTCTCTTTCACTTGCCTTAGCCAACAGACTTATGGCTGAAAAGGCTTCATAAGATTTATCTACTTACAGAGTTCCCAAGCTGTCACCTACATAAATCTCTGTGTAAAAGACGAACATCTGAAAATGTTGTGCATGAATACTCTCTCTCACTCTTTTACAAGGAGATATTATAGTGGTCCACCTCATGCAATATAAAATAACAAGTATGCAGTTTTAATAAACATTTGTTATACATCATTGTGTTTTTGTTAATTGTTATATTTGCTTGAGATCCAACATTTTCTTTTACAGATGCATGTAATATCATTCTTGTATGCATGTAATAACATTGTTTTTTATGGAATTCAGGAAACTCTGAAGTCCTTTAAATGTTTGATGAAACAAGCCTAGAACTGCAATGTGGTATTACTCAAGGAGATATAGAAAGAAATCCATGCATTATAACACTGGCAGTGGGTTTATAAAACATTTTTTAACATAATGTTGCCTCATCCTATCGTATTTGTGCTCTATTTCAATAGTGGTAATTGTGCTGTGGGTTTAAATGTAAATGTACTCAATGTATTGATAGCCCGTGACATACATTGTGCTGTTATTGTATACATGCAAGTTGAAAACTGCATGTTGCACATTTTGATTTAAAGTTGAAATACTAGTTTTGCATTCCATTATCTTCTGATGGCTTGCCTTTATCTTTGAGGTGGACTCATACATTTATTGTGTATTTCTTAATAACAAATAATAATAAAAAATAAAGGCAAGGAATAAGAATGAAGTATTTTACTACTTTGATCACTGAAACTTATGCAGCTCTTGTCAAAGCAATTCAGCTGAATTAATTTTACAAACTGTCTTATCATCTCCATGCTGCAAATAATTTACTTCATGTCCCTAATGTTTTTCTAGTAAGGCTACTTCATTTGATTAAACATTCAGCATTGAAAAGTTCATGTTTTAGGTCCATCTGAATATACGAAATGATTTTACAGGTCTAAACTTTCTAGAAAGGAATAAATATCTGCCATTCATAAACATGGAAATATAGCAATGAATGGTTGTTATGTAGTTAATATTTTGTTGGTGTTTGTGTACAGCTAATGGGGGTTCTTTATTAAGCAAAAAATCATGTACTGAGAACAGAATAATTTCAATTAGTTTTACTAGAGAAACAAAAAAATAACATTGCCTAAATTCATAATGGACTTCAATCTTAGCATGGCAAAGTAAGTTACCAAAAAGTAAAAAAAAAAAAACATTTGAATATGTACAAATCAGTCATATCCACAACAGAAAACATATATATATCTCCTACATTCATTAGACTCTCTTCTCAATGTGGCAAAATAACTTACAGAAAAGCAAATTACACTTCAACATTTACAAAACGGTGAAAATCCACAAGAAAAACAATTGCTTAGATGTACTTCTGATTACAAAAATGTATAACCAACTTCTCTCTTAACAAGGTAAAATAAGTTACAAAAGAAAACAGTAAGAAACAAACAAAGGAATAATCACCTAATTAAATCAAATATTTATAAAAAAGTTTCAAATGGTAGCAACACGTATAATACTATATAAACCATAACTTCTCATTTAACCTTATATGATTCATAGGTAGGTACTAGGCTGTCGGCTGAGGGCCTATACAAGCCTAGCCATAACAATTCCCTGGCTAGACAAGACATACAATGACCACACAGTGCATCTTGTCAAATAAAGAAAGTCCACAAGACTAAAACAATAAAACAAATATAATAATCATAATGCTGAAAATGTCTGATAACTTCTTATTAATGCAAAATAAAAGAAAACTCACAGTATAATGCAGATCAAACAATGAATTATGCATTATTAACCAACATTGCAAGAGATGTTGTTTCTTGCAAACACAAATAACTCAAAGAAATACAATAAAACACTTGGTATAAAGTGCATAAATTTAAGAAAATGCACAAAAATAGATTTTCTGAGGATATTAATGCTCTTCTAGGTAGACATTATAGGGAATTAATAGTATACTATATATGAGAAGACCCTCCCCAGGATTCATGAAGCTTGCACCAGGTGCAGGCATAGCGTAGGCGGTATGTTGCCAAATATAGGTTCATAGGTTTATACTAGGCTATCTGCCCTAAGGCATTTATAAGCCTTATTGTGCCCATTAGTTTGTTGTGCCTCTGTCCAGCAGTGACACAGAGGTCAAGATTTCTCTTGTTGAACAGAGCCAGCGAGGTGCTCTGCCTCACATGGACCGGGATTTTATTCCACAGCATAGTGAGTCTCTGAGTGACAAATCTATCCCTCCAGCATGTCTTATTTATATCAGTGCTAAGGTTTAAGTCACTTGCTCTAGTGGATCTGGTAGATTTGGATTTTTTTGGACATGGCCTTGTATGTCAGGCACAGGTCACCTCTGAGCAGACGGTATGCAACTGAATAGAGCTGGAGTTTCTTCAGTCTGGCAGCATATGACAGATTTTGGAATCCCTTTATCCTTTTGGTGAGGAACTTTTGGGGTCTCTCCAATTGCTGCAGGTGTCGGGTGAGATACATCCATCATTGGTCTGATAAGTGAAGAGTACAGGGAACAATGACCTCACTTGATCTGGATGTGAATCCCTTCATGATCAGGTGGGCAATGTAGAAGGTCTTTCTAACCACTTTAGCGATGTGAGTGTCAAAGAAAGGCCACTGTCAACCTGGGTCCCCAGGTCCCTGATAACCTCTTCTGTGCTTAGTGGATTGCCACCTATATGGTAGCTTGGGGTTACCTTGTTTTTCCTGAAGGGTATGACTATACATTTTTGGCATTTAACTTCAGGCCATGGCTCTGGCACCAGCTATCAGTTTCCATGAGACCCTCTGAAGGATATCTGTGTCCGATGTACTTTCCACTCAGTTTGCAGTCATCTGCAAACTTTGTCAGCCATAGTCCTCCTATGTTTGCCTGTACTTCTGAGAAGTAGATGCCGAACAACAGGGGCCAAGGACTGAGCCCTGTGGGACACCACTTGTGACAGTCTGACATGGTGCCATCAACTCTAACCCTGTGGGTTCTGTCCTATCTTGTGACATATGGGTTTACATTTAAGCTGGTAAGTTTCTCTATAATACCTGAGTGGGGTATTGTGTCCAAAGCTTTTGCAAGGTCAAGGTAGGCTGTATGGACTGCCTTTCCCTCATCAATGGCCTTGGTGAATGTTTTGAAGAAGTCGACCAAGTTCAAAAGGCATGATCTGCTCTTGACAAAGCCAAACTGGGTCGGGTCCAATGTCTGCAAGTCCCCTATGTCTTTGTTTATGAGTTCCATTATGATCCTCTCCATAGCTTTGCAGACCAGGCTTGTTAGAGGCACCGGAGTGGGACCACAGTTGCCGTACGCCACTCCTTGGGCATGTATCCTGTGGTAAGGCTAAGATTAAACAGCTGCCTTATGTGCGGGTTTAGTTCCTCATTGAGTTTATGTAGCCACCATCCAGTCCCATTGATGCTGTGTTTTTAGCTAGAGAGCAGCTTATTTGAGATGTCTGGGAGGCTACACTCCACTGGGATAGTTATCTCGCCTTTTGGGGAGGAGAGGGGGGTGAAGTTTGCACTGAACCTGTCTGCCAGTATGTTGGCAATGTCTGTGGGTTCAGTGATTTTTGTATCATTTTGGACTAATTCTGAGCATATCTGGGAGATTCCACCCATGTTTCTAACATAGCTGAAGAAGGCCTTATGATTGTCTTTTGAATCTATGGCAATTTTTCTCTCAAAGTTGGCCTTGGATGATTTTATGAGTATTTTTACTAATAATGATCAAGGGTGTCTTCTCTTTTATGGATTTTGCTCTATCATGTAACAGCTTTCTCCTCTTATTGTAAAGTTTGTTTATGGCTGGGGTCCACCAGACTGGACGTTGCCCTTGGTGGAAAGAGTCTTGGTTTTATTAGGGATTGCCTGATCCATGCAGTCCTGGAGGTGTTCGTAGAAGGCATTTGTAAGGGCTTCCAGCTTGGGTTGTGGTTTCCACTGGCTCGGGGCCTTGAAGGATACCACACCAGTCTTGAGTAGTGTGAAGTTTGCTTTAGAAGTTCTTCACTGTGGTCTTTTTGTTTGGGGTGGGGCGGGATGTGGATTTCCAGTGAGATTAGTTTATGATCTGATCTCACCAATGAGGGATATACTTCTGGTGTGGAGCATTTTGTCCCCATGTTTGTGATGATGAGATCAAGTATATTTTTTCCTCTTGTGGGAACGGTGACTAGTTGTTCCATGGCATTTGAATTTATGAACTCCAGGAACCTTTGGGCTAAAAAGTTGGGGCTTGAGTAATGTTCCCAGTCTATATTTGGGTAGTTGAAGTCACCCAATATAATGGTGTTTGGAGATACATTTATACTCTCCAGTGTCTTCAGGAAGGCTGTGTGGGGTTCCTGAGTTTGAGAGGGTGGCCTGTAGCATGCTATAAATTGTAGAGCAGTTTTGCCTATGGTTAATTGCACCTGGATGGTTTCCGATGCTTCGTGCATTGCCACCAATCTGGAGGTGTGGGTATCCTTGATGAATATGGATACACCCCCTCCTTTTGTGGTGTGGTCCGGGTTTTGGGGCGGGCATGATATGAGGTAAAACCTGATAGTGCCGGGGTGCTCTCAGGAGCCTTGAACCAGGTTTCAGTTTCAGCACAGACATCAATGTTCTCCATACTGAGAAGGGCCTGCATTTTGAGATTTAGACTTTTGGCATTGAGCAGCATTACCCTTAGTTTCTTCCCATTTTTGTTTTCTAGGGTGGTAGGTTTAGAATTTGAGCCTTGCCTAAAAAGGCACTATGGGGTTGGCAAGTGCCTTAGCCAATATCCGAATCCCAGGGTGACAGGTGCAAGCCGTCCCTTGTGAAGCAGCGTGGCTTGTCAAGCATGTCATCCCAGGCAGACAGACACTGGATCCCCTTTGAATGACACCAGGAATTAAGCCAATTGTTAAAGCTGATCATCTTGTCTCTATGTTGTGGCATCATTCTTGGTGAAGGAAGGATACTGCTCAGGGTCAGGGTCATACCTGCCTGGGCTACATAATCAGAGAGCTCCTCTATGTCTCTTTTCATGTAGTCCAGGGAGGTAAGCGATTCGGGTACGATCCAATTCCACGTGCACTACCGGCGTACGCCAGAACTGCGCAGCCCCTGGCTTAGGTATGCTAATCACCCCATGCACAGTGTCGCACCATGCAAATGAAGGCATATAGTGATTCATGAAGTGGTGCAGGTGTAGCGCAAGCCCACGGAAATGTAAACCAAAAAACACGGTTTACATTTTCCCAAACAGAACATCGGAGCTATGGAAGCGGGCCAGACCCAGGTATCACAACGTTAACATATGCCAATGGCGAAATACACAGCCAATGGCATAAGAAAAGATGCACAACACGTAAATAACAACATTTAATGTCATATCCACAGTAACGCACAGCACAACCGCAGGGCATGTGTGCGGAAGCTGCAACCTAAAGAAATAATATAAAAATGCCATAAAATCGCAACATAATAGAAATCAGGTTTACAGCATAATACACAATGGTAGGCATGGAACACCACAACCAAGGTGCAAGGGTTGCTAAGGGCCTGCGATAGTGTCCGCGATGGTAACTATGAATTAGTAGTCAATGCCATGCAAATGAGGCAGATAATACTGAATCGCAAATGTCCCGCCGGATGAAGGTTGTACCATACGGCACAGTGGTATAACACAAAGGAGTGGCTCAGAGGAGATACTTGACATCAGCAGAGGGGTGTGCCACCGTAACAGTAAGCACATTGGAGCAATGCAAATCTGGCCTGTCTGTTGGTAAGCAAAGCTGCAGGACAGGGGTGGGGAGGAAGGTATCGAATCATTTAGCTGAGAGCACACATGGTGCCCAAAAGCGCATGTGTACGGGGATGAAAACATACCCGAAACCCAGTAATCAGACGCACACGCCATGAACAATAGCACAAACAGGAAGGTCAGGGGAAGAAAAGAAGGAAATGCTGAAGTAGGGTAATTGGAGTACTAATGAGCAATCAACACCAATCAACCCATGATGGACAATCGACGGCAGCTGACAAGTCTGCTTGCAGAAACCTGCAAGACAGGATAGGGGAGGCATTGGAATGCAAAGAAAGGAGGGGAGGTATTGGATTGCAAAGATAGGAGACCTGACACAGCAGAGCAAAGCAAACCAACAGCAGACCGGCAGTAGCACACATAACGCAAGATACGCCAGGTCCAGGAAAGTACAAATGAAAGTAGGCTGCAGGATGCATGCCAGAAAATGGTAGGTGCAACGTGCAGAAATGTAAAGGGAAGGTCAAGAGGTAATCCACGGCAGCCAAATGTAATTCAACACCAAAGGCACCACAATAGTAGTTCCGGCAGTAAAATACATAAGATACCCTGTAGCTACAATCGTACATACACACCCTATGACATCATCGGTGTTCACAGCACAATAGTATAAAGTGTGAAAGCACCCTACACACACCTGTGTATTCCCAAACACTGCACCATAGGTGTAAACACACAGGGAACTTTTAAAATGTACATGTTGGGAGCTGCCATAGCTGTGATTCATCAGCATGTGTTAGAGACTGACGGTGTTGTGGAGGATGATGCCGACAACCACCGCAGGTCTCGGAGGAGAAGGAGAGTGTTCAGACCAAGGGTAACCTACCAGGGGCTACATGACCTGGAGATAGTAGAGCATTACAGGATGGACAGGGACATCTTACAGCAAATAGTGGAGCTGTGCCGGCCACGCCTGCGAACCAGAAACAACAGAGGGGAACCCATCCCAGTGGACACAAAGGTATGTGTAAGCCTGCAAATACTGGCCACAGGTACCTTTCAAAGGCCAACTGAAGATATAATGGGTATCTCACAGGCATCAGCATCCAGGGTACTACACCAGTTCCTGGATGCTATGTTACCACATGCCAATGAGCAGATATACTTCCCCCGAACTCAGGAGGAGTTGGATAGCAATATGCGCCACTTCCACCATGTGGCACACTACCCGGAGGTACTGGGTGCGATAGACTGCACGCACATACAAATCAAGTCACCACCCGGTGAGCATGGTAGGTGCTACATTAACCGCAAGGGATTCCACTCCATCATCTGCCAGTTCATGTGCAATACCCAGGGAATTATCATGGATGTGTGCGCTGGCAGCCCTAGAAGCTACCATGACTCCCATATCTGGCATGACTCACAGCTGTATCAGGTATTTGTCAGGGGGGACATCCCACATGGCCATCTTGTGGGGGATGCTGGCTATGCACTGGAGCCATGGATGATGACTCCCATCAGAAATGCACACACACCCATGCAAGAACGCCATAATGAGGCACACGCACAAACCATAATCATCATAGAGCGTGTGTTCAGGATGCTGAAATCATGGTTCCGGTGCTTGGATACATCTGGTGGAGCCTTGCAGTACTTTCCAGGCACGTGTGCCCACATCATCATAGTATGTGCCATGCTACATAATATGATCCTGCGGAAGCAGCTGCAACAGGGACAAAATGGTGAAGGCCCTCATAGCCCACCACAATTGCCAAGGCCATTACAGGCAAAGAGGGATTCAAACCATGAGCACACTGTGCCAGCCCCAGTAGGCAGACGGAGGTGTGCCCAATATGCCTACGCCTTGGCAAAGAGGGAACGTATAGCACATACTCTGTCAGTGTAGGCCCCTATGGACTGACACCTCTCTACCTGCACACACAGTAAAATGGATGGCACACAAACATGACCACCTGTAAATTGTAATGTATAGGTGGCCCAATGTGTGACTCCTACATAGGCAGCCCTCAAACATTGTACACACAACAGCTAGTGGAACACAGAATGCCAACACCTGAACAGTACATGAGCCTTACAGCATATGGTGGTGCTGTGTGCCTGTCACGTTCCCCGCTAGATATATATATATATATATATATATATATATATGTAAACATATGCATATATATAATACAGATGGAAAGGGCAATAGAGTGATATATGTTGATATAGATGGATTCAGCGATATCTGCAAATATAATAGATAGTTCAACGACATTCATAACACCTTGGAGGTACAAATAAATAGGATACCACCAACTATGGAATGTGTAAAACACTGACATGCGTAACCATGAGGCTGAAAGAATGATAGAACACAGTACTGGAACAGTACAGCCACGAGTAATAGTATGATGATATGAAGGGACATTTAGTCACTGCTGCCGGTGTTGCGGTCCATGTAGGTACTGTGTTCAACTGTGTTTGTGAGTGGCGTAGTCTGTGTATGTGTGCATTGAGGGTGCCGTGTGCGTCTCCATGTGACTATAATGTGTGTGTGTCCGCAACATGTGTTTGTTAGTGCCAAGTCAGAGGTAGATCAGTACGGTAGGTGTGGGTATAGCTAGCCATAGGCATACGGTTACTACCTGTCCCACAGTAGGAAGGACAGCCCCACCCTGGGCAGGTGTGTCCTGACATAAAACAGTACAAAGGGCAAATGTCCGAGATGGTGGGACATTAATATGTCCCATATATAATGTAATAGTCGTATTTAATAGTTATGCCTGTATGTAAGAAACGTAAATGTTACATGCAATATGATAAGTAGCCAAAGTCCCACAACAATAGGTATGTATTGAGGATAAAAGTATGTGCTGTGTAGATGTATATGGAAAAACACATGCATGTTCAGGTGTCCATGCGTATGTGTGCATTGTCACTGCTCAAGTCCATTACGGCTGTGTCTGTGTTGATATGTGACATATACACAGCATCCAGGTCAACAGCATTACCGTGGACACATCCAGGCATGTGCAGATAGGTAAGAACACAAGTGCAGGCAAATAGACATGCCCACAGCAAGACAGCATTTACATGGAGTATGAACACTGTAATGAGGTGACACACATATATGGTGATGATATCCAATGCATAATGGGTGTGACGTGTGTGACACAAACATGTCAGTCGTGTCAGTGTCATGATGCTTTGCAAAGGTAACTGTGCAGATGTAGTAGATGTCATAGAAATGTATGTGCAGCAGTATCTCTGTACATCTCTGAAACTGTGACCTGTCACCATCATTATGTCTTACAGATAAGGCCCCATACACGCCTCCCAGCATACAGCCGCCAGGAGGATGATGTCCTCATCCCACAGCTCCAGGACAACTATGACTTGTTGTTCAGCCATGTGCCACAGCATGCCCAGCAGTGGGATGACCTGTGGCAGGATCTACGCATGAGGGTGAACGATGTGGGTGGCCATAACTGCACCTACCAGCAGGTGCGCAGACACTGCATGGACTTGATATGACATGCAAAACAGTGTGCCACTGCAATCGCCAGGGAACAAGGTGGAACAGTTGGTGGGCCATCAACCCAGCCCTCACTCACACACACCGAGGAGCTACTGGCCAGTCTGGGGACACCCAGGGAACAGCATCCACAAACACTAGCTGCCATCGTGGAGGTGGGTGTCTCCCAACCAATGAGCCTGGAGTTGCCTGGTAAGTCAGTACTGCACATATGGCTATTATATCCCATTTAGTTGCATGTGTCACTGTACATTATGTAAAGTAACAACATATGCAAGGTATGTGGACACATGCTGCATACTACAGTATGCTACGCTGTGTATGCACACATGTGCATACTATATGCTATTACACAGGTGAATGTGTTCACATGCACAGTGCAACCTGTGGCTGTCATACAGTCATGGATAATGTTCATACTGCTGTGTCACCCCTATACAGGTACCTCTAGCATGCTGCACAGACATGAGTCCATTGCAGGTGAGACTGTCATCAGTATCAGGCATGTTACAGTGTAGATCTATTTGCTATGTGGCCAGTTAACACTTGCACACCTGATGTTTGTTCCAGTCATGATATACAGGTCGCATCACCCATCATTCACACAGGCCACCCATGTGCAATATATACAAATGAAATGATACACCAACTTGAAACCACAGTACTTGTCATTGCGACATGTGTGGTCAGCTGTGCATACAACGGTGGAGGTGTTCTACAATGGAGGCATATGTAGTATGCATTGGAACAACATGAGCTGTACAACCTGGTCTGTACAATCTGGGGCTGTCAATTATACCCCGTGTAGGCCTCACAAATGGCAGAACTGTGTACACACATGCACGCACACAGCAAACACAACTGTAGGGCTCCACAACATCCACATGCATTCTGAACAGACATGTCCAATCAACTCACCGGCCCTTACACACACACATGATGTTATCCATTGGTGCACCCTATGCCGCTGGCAAACATATCACCCTGTGCATATGATGAAGCCTGTGCCACATCCTTGTCATCCACACCATCGGTGCAGGGTTATGCACAAATATTCTGATGCACATGGTGAACAGAATAGTGAGAGGTGTATGTAATATTACCTGTGTATGCATAGTGAGGGATGTGTATGTTGTAGTGGTTGTGTGTGAATACTGAGAGAAGTGTATGTGACATAGGTTTTGTACTGTCATACCATTTAGTGCAGGTGCAGCATGCATTGTGATGTGTTCACGATATGTGTCTTGGTTACATCTGTAGCACCATGTTGGTTGTGATACCCTGGTTCCCTCCTATGGTGTACTTGCATGTTCCTACAGGTAGCAGTGTTTGCAGTCCCCCACATGTAACTGTGTAACTGTGGATTACTCACAGGCACATCTGGCAATATCAGCATGCTACATGTACCCTCAACCTGACTGTT
The DNA here is from genome assembly GCF_019279795.1 of Protopterus annectens. Classification (NCBI taxonomy): domain Eukaryota; kingdom Metazoa; phylum Chordata; order Ceratodontiformes; family Protopteridae; genus Protopterus; species Protopterus annectens. The sequence goes on along the minus strand of NC_056739.1, from coordinate 683,009,967 downwards.
GGAAACCCCAACATGACACAGATGTCCGCACATATACTGCACCTGACACATGTGGTCAGTGCCACAGGCTACACTGGACAGAGACGTGACATACATAGCAGGACACATTACAGGTATGGTGACATGGTGCAGGGGTTGTACACAGTGGTCTGGCCAATGATGATGTGAGGTGTCACTTGGTAGCTAGAGGCCACACTGTGCAGCAGTAGGACCCTGTAACAGTACGGGAACAAGGCCACATTCACGGGGTGTACACCACTATAAAGCACACCCCATAGTGTTCAGGTGGGGACCCTTGCCTATGTGGTCATCACCCTCACAGTACTATGCACCCACACGATGTGTCACAGAGAAGGAACATGCACAGGTAGCCAGTATGGCTGGGACCTATGGCATCAACAGGGTAGTGCACTGCATCACCATTACGGGTTAGTCACCACGTGGGGTTAGTGATCATTTCTCACTGTATATTAGCATACACCCTCACACCAAGCACCAGACATACATACAGACACACACATACTATGGTGACCACACATGTGTATACGGACAGCCGACGTGTGTGATGCACCACACCGGCCAACGTCATGCTTCCCACACTGACGTATGTACAGATCTCTACAATGGTGTACAGGGATGTGTAACAACTGGGACATATTCCATGTGATATGTGGCATCTCTGGTCACACATTCAGACACACATGGCAGTGCTGGGAATGATACACCTGCCATATGATGACACGTTTGATAGACATGCAGTGGTATTGATTGCATTATGTGTACCAACGCTATATCTGGCAATTGTGCTGCTATATGCACACGGGAGGTTGTAGGTGTTACAGGTGCCATGTGACATATAGTTGGTAACACCTGACCGCTGTGTATGCATTATGTCAGCACCATCACGTAACAGCGACATAGCATACTGTTTGCACATGGCATGATAGGATGGTGTGTGACACAACTGTGAGCCACCCCCTGCACACATACATCTACACAGGTGGTTCACCACTTTATGTACACACATCCCTCCATACGTGCTGTTTGTATGTCACCATATACAGGTGTCAATGATGGGTCTGCATTGTGACTGCATGTCATAGTTAGGTGCAACTATGTTACGGACATCGGCCACTGCACATGCATGGTTGCTGCATGCACAGTACAGATGTCACATGTGTCTCCTGTTGCCATGTTTGTATGCATTGCTATTGTTGGACATGTGTGTTGACATACATAACACATGGACTGTGGTATGATATCACGGGTGTCACAGGTGACCAGTACAAGGGTATGTGTCCCGGTCAACATTGCTACCCCCTGTAGTGTGAACATTCAACAGACATGAACCCACCTTCCATTTGTGTGTGTAGCATTGATTAGGCCACTGTTATGCACAAGGTACATCAAAGGCTATGCTATGTATGTATGTGTTGTGTGTGCAGTCCATGCACACATCCACACAATCACATGTATGACATATCCAGATGTGTGTTCATTGGTGTACAGCAACAGTCATGTGTCACAGCTGTGTAAGGGCCGTGGTATGTCTTGAGCTGACCTGTTCATGTATACTGGTATGATTGCAATGCATAACACCTGTTGGATCCCTGTTGGTACATGTGTACTGTGCACAGCTGGTGTACACCTCTGTACAGCCCAGTGGTCATGTGTCACATGGTGTTGTGGTACTGTAAGGCTGTGTATTGCTGCACCGACAACATGGTGATGACTTGACAGCTACAGTGTACACTGCAGTGTGTACATGTGTGACCTGCACCTGTGACAGCTGTGATGGCAGCTGTGTATGTACAGGTCACTGCATGTGTGACCGCCCTGTGCGTGAGGACAGTTATACCTTACTGTGCCCTTCTGTACTGTGCCCTTCTGTGTGTACACTCCATCTGCATGCACGACAGGCCTTTGCAACAGCAAAGTGTGTGAGCATGCCCAGTATGCTGTTGTGTAGATGGACACACAGTAGAGTCCATGTATGCAGTTGTGTAGATGGACACACGGTACAGTCCATACTGAGACCTTCCGTGTTTACACTCCATCTGCATGCAAGACGGCCCTTTGCAACAGCTAAGTGTGTGAGCATGCCCAGTACCCCGTTGTGTAGATCAACACACAAGTACAGTCCGAACTGACGTATATTACCAGGTGTGCGGCCATGGCCAGTGACACCTTGTGTCAGTGATGTCCCTCTGTGCATGGGCATGGCCGTTGACATCCTGTATTGCCATGGTGGTCATCCAGGCAATGGATTTCCATCTTCAACGTCAGGATGGATGCCTACTGAGTACACACTGGGTGACTATCTGGAATGGTGTACTGTCTGTGGTGCGTACTGTGTCTATGTATTGTTGTTGTAGTGCTCCATACATGTATAGTTGCCCCGAGTACACCACGGCCGTGTGTTTGCATACGTCTACTGTGGGACAGTACTATGTCTGATCGTACACTCTCTATACAATCCCTGCCAGCGTCCTGGCATTTGCGGATGTTGACACGCGCCTAGAAGAATGCCTGTGGGACTGCTGTGTTTAGTAATTTTGGTAGCATGTTCTGTAAATGCGTCATGCTGTAGTGTGATAGGGTAGTTAGGTGTAAGTTCGATTCCCAGCCCTGCCAGTGTGCAAGTGTGTGTGTGTGTGTGCGCGCATGCTCCCGTCCACCTGGGGACTCAGGTTATGCTTTTAGATGCCTCACACCACAGATATATCCTGCTGACGTCTTTGCCTTTGCGGATGTCGACATGCACCTAGAAGGATGCCTGTGGGTCTGCTGTGTTTAGTAATCTCAGTAGCGCGTTCTGTAAATGCGTCATGCTGCAGTGTGATAGGGTAGTCAGGTGTAAGTTCGATTCCCAGCCCTGCCAAGTGTGTGTGTGTGTGTGTGTGTGTGTGTGTGTGTGTGTGTGTGTGTGCGCATGCTCCCGTCCGCCTGGGGCTCAGGTTATGCTTTTAGCCGCTTCACACCACAGATATATCCTGCTGACGTCTGTGCCTTTGCTGATGTTGACACGCACCTAGAAGAATGCCTGTGGGTCTGCTGTGTTTAGTAATCTCAGTAGCGCGTTCTGTAAATGCGTCATGCTGTAGTGTGATAGGGTAGTTAGGTGTAAGTTTGATTCCCAGCCCTGCCAAGTGTGTGTGTGTGTTTCCAGCTGCATGACAACAGTACATTGCTTTTACAGTATTCACTCACCATAACATCTGTGTGGCGTCTTTGCCTTTGATGCCGCTGTCTACAGGCTAGATGTATGCCTGTGTGATTTCCATGATCTACTAATCACGGTTGCACATTCTGTTACTGCGTAATGCTGTGTGGTACAGTGGTTACATTCGTGTTCTACTCACAACCCTGCCACGTGTGTGTGTCTGTGTGTGTGTGTCTGTGTGTGTGTCTGTAGCTCTATATGTATATATATATATATATCTCTCTCTCTCTCTCTGTATATATATATATATATATATATATTTTCTGCCCATAACTCTGCTCTTGCATGGACAGCTGACTGTTTCATGTATTGCATATTTGCATAGCTTTCACATACCAATGGGGTATGTTGCAAATCCCAACATTGTCCCTGCAACGTTTGTGTTACGGGCGGTGTTACACTCCCTTACAGGTGTTTGCTGTATAGCTTGGCAGACATCTATCCTTGCGGTACTCTCACTCTACTCGTACACGCCGGAGGCTTCATATATCATGGCCTAGTTTTGCTGTGTGTATGTCTATTTGTGCTGTGTGCATGGCTGTGGGTATGTCCCACTATCATCATTTGTAAAGGTGACAGCCCTATAGGTACGTCATGTAGACTGCTGTGTCATTTGACATGTCAGCACATACCTGCGGACAGTACTGAATGTCCTACTGCAGCGCTTTTCATACCTTCTGCGTTATCTTGCAGTCAATAATGCTGTTTCCTCACACATGTATCTGTTTCTGATCATACCACTCCACCTCCTAGAGCAAACATCTGGACAAAGCCTTAACTGATAGTGGGACACATAGGGGCAGTATTTACATATTGCTCTTACAAACGTAGATAGTTGACACAATAATAGGTTTTGCATTAGTATGACTTTTCTGATGGATTTGGTGTCTTAAACTCCCATGTTTGTCATTATTTCATGACTTCAGTTCTCAGGAATTTGCCAGAATGGTACTGATTTTAAGTGGAGCACACCAAACATATGAGGCAGAACTCTGCACATTCTGCGTAAATCTGTACAGTTGCGGGGTATGTGTCTGATACAAGATATCAACCTTCTGACACCAATACACACACTGTATGGCGGCATCACAGGCCACATGCCATTACATTTATATTGCAGGACACACCCACCCAGAGGGTTGTATTCCTCACACAGGCCAACAGCTGCTTATCCACACTAATTAGTCTATCATGTACCTTATGTATGCCCGGTATTTGCACTTTCCATCAGTGGCAGAGCTCACGTGCAGTATGGGGACTGGACATTGTAACGGTGACACTGCATGACACCTGAGGGACACATTTCTTTTGAGTCTATTAACCTTCCACAATGACTTATACAGGGCATACGTTGTCATTCACATTTGTCGGAGTACATGCGTATGACCTGTACATGTTTTGTCATTTGTCCTGACGTCTTTCTTCTCACCTGTCCACCTAGTATCACTAGTTCTGTACATGTATTTTGGACAGGTTACCTTCATAACCCTAACCTGTACACATTATGGGTAAACTCCCTGACGTTTGACCTTTGCTCTTGTTACATTTGTCATAATAATGTGCCTTTCTGGTAAATTACTGGCAAGGCATTACGAACTGTGCGGTTAGATAATAGTGACTTACATTTCTATGTCATGATTAGTAACCAAACAACACCTAGGCCCATTTCTGCATACCCATGATTCCCATACCTGACACCCCTCCACAGTACCCATTATACATGTTTAATGTGAGCGGTACTAAAGTCTGGAGACACTTATATGCACTCCCCATGCTCCGGATATCAGTTCGTACGTCATACATGCTATCGACACATGTGTCATTACCCTTGCACCTGCTACTGTTGCATGTACAGCTATATCGTATTTGCTGAGGTCACTTATTTTGCATCAATGACAGTTGACACTACGTATGGATCAATTTTTGGGGTCCTGCAATGGACACCTATATTCATGTTTAAAGTGTAGAACTTGCTGGACTGTCACTTTCTGGCCAATGGTTTGGAAAGCAGCAGTTTATTCACCTTTTGTGCATGTCTGTTTGTCCACCCATATTAGCTATGCCGTGGCCTATTTATGTACATATGTCATATCTACGGGGCATATGTTTGTTGTGTATACATATATACATGTATAGTCCTCATTTCATAATTTGCTTTGGTTTACGTCTGTGGATTATGTGTATACACATATATCTATATCCATACCATACCTTTCCACTGTACAGATTGTCGCAGAATGTACAGCTGGTTGACTTTTTATCTTCGGTGTGTTTTTCATAACCTTGTGCCTATCTGACAATGTAGTGGCATTTCATTAAAGACTTACGTTGGGAAATACTGGCAAGCAGTTCAGGTTACGACTGCATAAGAATCCATGCTACTGACACACCCGTTATTTTATCCACTTTCTATGTTTGTTCTGGCACATATCTGGGGTTTGTCCCTATTTGTACTGGTAGTTTGCATGCCTTTGCCCGGTTTCATACTTTACAGGGTTAACAGGTTTGAGCCATGTATATCTAACATGGGGGAAACAGCATTCATTTACTATGCTGTGAGCGGATCACACACGCACAGCCGCACTTGCATTTACATGTTGTGGGTTACATCTGTTTAATAAATGTGTGCTTGCACGGCCTTTCATACTTCTGACCATAATTATCTGTAGTCCGGTTTACGGATTGGTGTGAAACACACGGTTCACCTTTACGTATTTAACTGTGTGTACAGCACAAATGCATTCATTACACTTTACAGGGATATCTGCAGTGGTCGTAGGTCAGCCGGGACTGCATTCACGTTGGACGGATGCCGGAAACAGTATTCTGTTTCTGTTCTGCCTCATTGATATGCATACCCGTAGTACTTAGCTAAATCAACATACGCCTCACTGCTTCACTTACAACACAGGCATCCATTCCCCTGCTGTGGAAAATGCGGTACTGCATATTACACATTCCGTATTGCCTACTGCATTGTTAATCACTCCGAGGATATGCAGAACACCAGGGAAAATAGTCTTATCGCATACACATTTCTGATTGTCAGGGTGTTCATGTAGTGGTCTGGGTATGGGCTTGTCCGCCTGGTGAACAGAACTTCCCTGGCCGAGTTCAAATGTCAGATGAAGCATGTGGACAGGGAGCTTCTCCCTATTATGAACATTTTACCTGTATTTATAGACACATGTGTTTGGGCACCTATCAGGAGCTTATTCTGTTGGCTGTACATATGGGTGGGGTTGTTACGGTCCATACTTCCATTCACATTTGACTATTACCTGTATTCATTCATACGGGGATTATTTTCTTGGACATGTTGTGACTACAGGTATGCAGTTGTACATTACACAAATGTCATGGGTTGTTACTGTACATATGTATGGACTATACTCTCGACCTCTTTGAGCAACAAATCTGTGCAAACCCTACATGATGGGGAGAGTAAGAGGGACACATTTTAACTAGTTTCCTTACAAGCTTATAACGTTGATAGAATACTAGGTTTTGCATTGTCATGACTCTTCTGCGGGATGTGGAGTGTTATACTTAATGCTCATTATTTCGTGACGTCAATCCACACCTATTTACCGGACAGACACAGGTTGTCGGAGGCACACAACACTATGAGCCAACACTCTGGTCATTCTGCGAATATCTGGACAGTTGAGTGATATGGTACGAACCTCTGTGATACGCTGTTGTGTTCTGGCACAGCAGTAGCTCGGCATTAGGGACAGATGTCGGGATGTGCTGGCAGACAGTTGAGTTTCAGACTTCATACTCCGGACATTAATGCCATTGTGCAAACTGTCATTCTATGATATATCTATGTTTATCCATCCACATGGATATATTCCTGCTTGCACCTGTTATACATTCTATGGATCTCACTCCTCTGAGCTCTCCATACTCCTGCTCCTCTCTACCCTCCAGCTTAACCAGAATTAGCTGACACTCACTTGACTCCAAGTATGTCATTGTTGTAAATTTCTGTATTACCACTACAAACTTATTATGCACATGTTATGCATGTGTATTTCCTGACTGTATGCCTTTTACTCTTGTATTTTACCTTTAACATAATGTAGCCTTTATTTCCTTGTATTGCTTGTGGAGCTTTTCTACCCGGGCCTCCGCTGTTACTGGGCACTTCTTCGCCCAATGGACTTCCCGAGTACTCAGACTGCACATACATGAATAACTTCTAACAGCTATCTTTGCATATTGTACCTGCTGTTGTACCTTTGTCTCACTTGTAGTCATGGCTCTGTCCAGATATCTAGCTCACACAGGTTGTCAGGTATGGTCGGTCACGCCGGCACACACTAGGTATCCCTCACACTTCAGCAGGGTTCTCCTGTTAATGTCGGGTGTCTTCCTCACCCTTCTGCCGTTTGCCACTATGCGAGTGTGCCATATATTCTCCCGCATATTTGTGTGGGGACACGTGCATCACGGGAAAGTGTTTTATCCTGGGTACTGGGTTATGCATGACCACTCAGGTCTGGACAGTGTCTTGGACCTGTACTTCACGTTCTGACTTGTGTCCAGATATGTACAGGATTGGACATATTGTCGTCATACCCATTCTACTATTTACACAGGTTACTTATCCCATAAGGGATATTCCAGAAATTGGACCATTCCACATAGAAATGATATCAAAATGTATTTTGGCTTTATGAAAATATGCAGGGGGTTTAACATGCAGAGAATACATGGTTTGATATCCTGACACTGCCTAGGGTGACAATACCTACTACATATGCATAGGGGTCGGTATGTGTAGCTGTGTCTGCAACTGACCAGTGGGCCACGTACGGGTGGATTTGGTGGACGTTCTGTTACGGGGCTGGGTTGTGTGATGTGGAGGGTATGCTGGGTAGCCCATTATGCAGCCAGGTGTGTTGCATTTGTTATGGCCAGTTCCATCAGGACCAACCTGTGGGTATGTGACGGTGACATATCTATACATTTTGATCGCACATTTACATGATATGTTTGTGGGATTGTGTTCTACACTATGGACTGTCTGCTTGTCTTGCAGCTGTTTCTCAATGTGTTTGTGTTTATGTCCACTTCACCCGCTGCCCCCTCCTATACCTCAGGTTCACCTTTTCTGCGTATGACACAGTATCGCCTTTGTGGGTTTTACCATTACCCATCCACCCCTCACATGCAAATTACTCACATCCGATAGCTCACTACTTTTGTTGTTGGGCCATGACATGGCCAGAGTAGCACACTGACTGCCCTACAGGTGTCGGGTACCTTTATGGTTGTGTGGACTACCCTGCCATGTTTGCTTCCCATGTGCTATACCTCACACACATAGGTACACGCCCATACTTCACTTTTGTTACTTAGTTGCTATACCCGGGTATTACCCGTTCGGCTGTGTCACATACTAGTTTGGCTTCTACCGATGACTCCCGGGATTTGCAGACCAGTTGTACTCATTGGGGGGATGGCACCTTTTCCGATGTCCATGCTATTCCTTCCACATATCCTACTGTTGTGGACAATGCCTCCCCACAGTCTACGGTACTGTTTCCACCTTTTCAATTGACCACAATGTAACATTTGCGGTGGACACAACACATTTTCCGTGCCGACAGATACCCACGGTCAGTTCGGCAGATAGGACTTACAACTCTTGCCTATATCTAAGCTTTAGTCTTGTAGCATTTCAGTGGCTTATTCTTTTTCTTATGACATTTATGTAATATACGTGTGGAGAACAACTGTTTAATGCCACTATTACATGATGTCTGAGGGATAATTATGTCCTATAATCTCTGCACATTTGCCATGTTTACAAGCTTGTATCAGGACACATCTGGCCGCAGTGGTACTGTCACTTGCAAAGTGGGACAGGTGGTATTCTTAGTCGATGGTACGGGTCATACTGTTCCTTTCGGCCTACATGTGTCCTTATTGTTGTAGCTGTTTCTATGCTCCTGATTTGTTTACATGTGTATTCTATTCCCTATCACATTTGTTATGTGGGATACAGACATACCTTTTGTATGTGACTATTACATCCCTTGTGGGATATGATTCGGACATACAGTCACTACATATATCTACATTTCTCCTTGTGTATTTTGTTATGGACACATCTGCACAGCTATGTACCCTCCCTCACATTATGGGTCAGCTGGTGACCCTCTCCATTGGGCTGGATGTACCTCCTGGCGGCGCCCTAGCATATGATATGTTTCACTTTCACATGGTATAGCTATAAACACAATGTTGGACCATGGGCACGCCTTTTTTTCTGTCATTTGTTCAAGGGTAGGGACCTGTTATTCCCTATCGTGCATTTGTGTTTACTTCTTCATTTTCTGTTCGCAGGGACTATCTTGCATGCTTTGTATACGTTTCAGTCTCCACGGACACTGATAGGTGCGAGTATTACTGCAGGTGGACTATACTATTCAGCAGTTTAGGTTGCTCATTGACAGCCGACATTGACACGCCTCCCTCCGCAACTTTGGTACGCCCCATGCACTCGCGCACGTTTCCTATGCACGTGGGTGTGGTGGCTGCACACCTTCATTAATATGCATATGGCGCTACTACTCCATATATACGCCGCACGGCCGGCGCAAGCCTTACACCGGCCTTGCGCCAAGCTTCATGAATCCGGGGGCCTGTGTTATTGAATGGTTTGTTATTGTCCTGGAACGCATTATTGTTGACTTTGTGTATGGAACTTTAATAGGCTGAAGAACTGTGGTTAGAACACTCAGAATATTGTCATAAGTTCTTTCTTGCAAGAAATCCACCATCTTTCTACATATATTAATGTACTGTATAAAATGCTTGTTTCATTCATTACAGCTTTATAATAATAAAAGGAAATAATTTTGATTCCCAGTGAAACTGATAGTCTCTGTTTTGTTTTAATGAAATTTTGTAATGATTACCCATGAGGACTAGCAGCAATAGGGGTTCAACAACTTTCCTACGGACTCTTTGTCATGTCAGTCTGCCTGCACTCTACTACTGGAAGAGATTGATCTACATTTATTAAGATGACAAATTACTTTAAAAGGGAGTTAATATGTGGAGACTTCAGGTACATGGCTCAGATCCAAGACTCTTTAGAATTAACCTATCCTATATGTAGTAGCAAAATTCCTAAACAAATATACCACTAATCATCAACTGGAAGATACGGTAAAAGCCCAACAGCCATTTGAGCCCACTTTCACATTCTTGAGGTACGCTTCAATTAAAATATCTCATTAAGACCCAAAAGAAAGAGGAATAAGGTATGTTCACATTATACCTACTGCTAAAGATAGTAAGTATGTAAGTCACATGGCAAACATCCATTTGCTGTTCACTTCTAAAGTTTCAAAGATATATCACAACACTCAACTTCCCTTTTGCTTAAAAGTGAAGAATAGTATACGTTGAACGTTTATAAAAATTATATGTTAGGTTTCTAACTCAGATACTTTGAAATACAACTCTTACACATACTCTGATATTCCACGTGTATAATACATAAACACATGAACTCAACAAGATATTTGAAATTTAAGTTGTTATTCAGAATTTAAGTCGAACAATATTAGTCATTTTTTTCTTTACATTATGAACAATCAATCTACAGAGCAGAATTCTCTGGATGAACATCTATAATGCATTTATTATTCTAAGACTTCCACTGTCTGGAATATAACTTAGTGCACAGGTTCATAGGTATATGCTTGGCTGATGACCACGGGGGCCTTTGTAAGCCTAGCCATTTAACTCAGTTATATTCTCTGTTAATGTGCATCATAACTGGGGTTAGAGTATATTAGGAGGTTGCTAAAAAGTTATGTGGGGTATATGTTACTTAAGGAATGTTTATGGGGGCCAGCCCAGGGTTAAATTATTGATTTCCCATCCAATGGTCAAGGTTATGTTTAAATAGGTTTAGGGAAGGGATAAACTCTGCTTCACGTGGATGGGGAGTCTATTCAAGAAAATGGGGATCTTGAGTTACATAGGTATCTCAGCAGCTGTTCTGTTTGTGTAGCAAGCAAAGTTTAAATCCCTGAATCTGGTGTTTTTGGTGCTGATCATTTTGTTAATGTGCAGAAGTTTCATAAGGGCTAGATCTTAGGATTATTTATATGGCAAGCACAGATTACCTCTCAACAACTCTTAGGAAGATGAATATAGAGACAGGGCTCTAAGGCAATCTGTATAGGACAGTGCATTAATACCCTGGATTCTCTTGCTGAGGAAACTCTGTGGGCATTCTGACTATTGCATATGCCTAGTCAGGTATAAGCTGAAGGGATCACTATACTCAATGATGGGTCTGATAAAGGATGAGTGGTAGTATAACTTCATTGGACCTGGATGCCATACCTCTCCTTATAAGTTAGGCAGCACAGAATGATTTTCTACTTGTTGTGTCTTTCGGCTTTTCCCGGTTAGGGGTCGCCACAGTGGAACTCCGGCCCGCTAATGATTGGCAGTTGATTTTTACATGCCATGTTGCCAGCCCTGATGCACAACCTTCAACGAAGGTATGCCCATTCATGCATGTCTCCATGCAGAAGACACTCTAGCTGAGAGTCAAAACTGACAGCATCTTACTGTGAGGTGACAACGCTACTGCAGCACCACCATCATGGATTAGAATGATTTTTTTACTACCTTGATTAATTATTGGTCAAAGAACAGATTACTGTCTACATATGTTCCCAAATAACTAATTACCAGTTCAACTCTTAGGGGGTACCTTATAAATGGAGTAATTTGCCTGGGTAGATGTTTTCCCAAAAGGCACTATAATTCACTTCTTTGCATTGTGTTTTAATCCATGGCTTTATCACCAGTCATTTATTTGTGTTAGACCCTGTTGCAGGATGTTAGTGTCATGGGGTTACTTAAGATAGTTCACAATTTGCAGTAATTTGCAAACTTTTTTTTACTCAAATGATTTTGATTTTGATGAAATAACACAATAATTTAATACATCCATAACATTCAATAACTATTTACAATATTTACATTCAGCCTGACAAAAAAAGATTCAGATAAAACATATGTAACTAAATAATAACTTAATATATAAACTATGATAGTTAGGAAGAGCTTGGTTCCATCTGTAGGGTATCAATCAAATTCAAAACTTTCCTCCACAGGCTATTAACTAATGGCTTAGGAAAAGTTCTTAGCTCTTTAGTTCTTTTCTCCATTAGTCTCCATTTCTTCAGTGAAGATAGAAATTCCTGCACTGTGGGTGCTACATTAGAGTTCCATCTCCTGGTTATACATTTTCTGGCTATTGCTAACATGGTCCACACCAAATACAAGTAATTTGTTTTCATATAATTATCATTAACAACATTCAATAAAATTAAAGACTTTGTCAAAACAAAAATATCTGTATAGATAGCTTGATGAAATTTGTTAATCTCATTCCAATATGGTTTAATAGTAGTACTGTCATAAAAATATGAGACCAGTCAGCATTAGTGGACAGGTGACATCTCTAACATAACTTGCTGTTTGAAGAGTTCATTTTTGAGAGGTTTCTCAGTTGTCAAAAAGGATCTGTGTAGAAATTTCCAATGAAAAATCCAACAGAATTGTGAATAAAAAGTTAGTTTAACTGAAAGTAAAATGTTTGTTTTGTCTTCCATTGATAATGATACCTGAAACCCTTTAGTTAGGTATTGCCAGTAAGAATCTTTAGGAGCTGTCTTATAGACAAAGTGTTATACAGATATGATAGTTCATTGTTAATATTGATATTATTATAGAGAATTCCAAAAATGCAGTTTATAATTTTGGTACAGTTTTGAATGATGAGTTGTGTATTATTCTACACAAATCCTTAGTGTATGCTGTGACACACTGAAGAACTAACCAGTCATTAGGGAATAGGCCATAGGTTGACAATATACATTGTATGTTCAAAGCTTTTTGATTTTCTATACATTGCAACCAACAAAATAGATTACTATTCTCCCATAATCCAAAAATTTCTATATGTGTTTTATCAGGGAAATCCCTTGTAATAGTAAATGATATTAAAAATCTACACCACAGTTATATATCTAAATTCGTGTTGATGACTTTTCTAAAAACATCAAAAATATGGTTTATTAGTGTTAGTTTAGTAAATTTTGTGTATTTTTGATAAATAATTTTCATTCATTAGTACAATGGAGTGTAACTGTTTCCAATTGAAAGACGATCTAGGATTTATCCAATTCATCACTATTTTAATTATAGATGTGTTTATATAAGTATCAATTTCTAATAGGACTTGCATTAGAGTTGAAGTAATGTTGTGCTATATGTAATATTTTAGGTAACTAAACCATTTTTATCAGTTGTAACCTATCATCAAATATTATAAACATATTATTCCATTTGCTTACCAATGTCTTGATTATGTCTATGGTTTTGGCATAGTTAAGTTGTAAGGTTTCCCGTATATTTTTACCTAGGACTATTCCTAAATAATCTAAAGTTAAAACTTGGTTTCCAGTAATATGATTAACTGGAACCTGTATGTTCTTTTTTTATTTAATAATAAATATTTTGATTTTTATTTTGATTTGTTGAAGGAGAGTCCTGAAATTTTTTGAAAATTTGTTATTACTATATCCATTTCACCTAACACTTCTTTAGAGTTGGGTAAGATAAGTAGGACATCATAAGCAAACATCATTATTTAAGAAATATATATGCCATATATATTTATACCTCTTATCTTTGGGTTATTATGTATTAGGATGGCAAGTATTTCTATGGCCAGAACAAATAGGATAGGGGGCATAGGACATCCTTGTCTAGTACCTCTAGTGATTTGGATTGCTTTGGATGTAATGGGACCTATTTTGACATAGGCTAGATTATTTTCATATATTTTCTTTATCAGTGTTATAAGACTGTAAGACTTTAAGTAAATAATCCCAATTTAAGGAGTCAAAGGCCTTTTGAATATCTAGACCTATTATCAATGCTTCATGGTTTCTCTGTTGAGGTATTCTATTAGTGTTAATACTCTTTTAGTATTATCGTGTGTATGCCTGTTATGTATGAAACCAGTTTGGTCTTCATTAATTATTTTAGATATGGGTATTTTCAATCTTTTGACCATAATTGACATAAATAGTTTATAATCATTATTCAACAAAGAAATTGGTCTGCATGAGTTACAATGATTAGGGTCTTTATTCTCTTTTAATATAGGGGAAATTAGAGAATATCTCCAAGAAGGAGGAATTTTTGCTAATGTTTGAACTTCAAGAAAGGTTTTATGTAGGAGAGAGAGTATAGAAGAAGGGAACAGTCTATAAATTTTGATAATTAAGCCATCTGTTCCAGGTGCTTTATTAGACTTACATCCTTTAATCCCGTCTATAATTTCCTTCTGAGACATACATTTTTGTAAATCTAGCTTAAGTTCCTCAGAAATTCTTGCAATGTTGGGAACTATATTCTCTAATTTCTTACATTCATTTATACTTATTTTATCTTTATGATGTTCTGCATAATAATTAAAAGCCCCCAGAATGCCACCTATGTCCGAGACTTTCTTTGTTTGCCCTTCATGAAATATACTATCAATATTATTAGTTTTTGATTGCATCTTAACTTTCATAGATAGGTTATGAAGATGCCTAGGAGAAGTAGCATAAGAAGTTAATTTCAGTTTTTCCATAGCTAAATTAATTTTATGGGATAATATTTCATTGTATTTCTTATTTGCTTCTTCTATTTTCTTCTTATTGTCTACAGCAAATATGTTCTTATTAGATTTAAGAGACACGATTTGATTTTGGAGTTGCTGTAACTCTGAGTCCCATTCTTTAATTTTATTTTTGTAGCAGCTAATGGTTTTGCCACATAGATAGGCCTTAAGAGAATCCCATGCCATAATTGTGTTTGCTTCGGGTTTGTAATTAATGTCTAAGAAGAGCTAAAGTTCAGAAGTTATCCAGGATTTAAAGTCTTTAATTTTTATGATATATGAGGGAATCCTTGAAGTAAAAATTAGCTGATTGAATTCCAAGTGAATTGTTAATAAAAGGGAATTATGATCTGAAAAGGGACAAGGTTGTATTGAAAAATTCAAGATTTTAGAATAATGATCTGGTAAGATATAAATTTTATCTATTATAGTTTGGGTACCATGTATATAGTCTTGGCCTGAGAAGAGTAAAGAATTTGGTCCCAAAGCATTAAAGGTATCTTTTAATTTAAACATTTCTGTCCATTTTTTAACTGTTTGGCTGAAGACGATAGCCTAGAAGATTTCCTATTGGTAGTTTCTGAAATATCTGTGATACAACTGAAGTCACCTCCTAGTATAATATTACCTTTAGAAGTAGTTGTAATAAAGTCTAAGTGTTTCTTAGCTCGTCCAACCCCCATACCTGGGAACCAGTATAAGTTAACCATGGTCCAAATTCTATGTTAAACTTAAGTATAACTAAAGCCAAAAGTCCATCATTACCTACATGTTTATAAATAATTTGGGGGATTTACAAAAGTATTTTTCCATAGAATTGTTACTCCCCTGGTCTTGTTTTTATAAGAAGATTGAGCTAGTATTGTGTATTCCTTAGGGTCCCACATAAATGTGTCATTTATTTTAAAGTGAGTCTCTTGGAGAAAAACTACTTGAGCCTTGTTTAGTTTGATACCTTAGTAGGTTAACTCTCTTATATGGGTTGTTTAAGCCATTAGTATTTAAGGATATCAAAGTTAAATCTATATCAGAATTCTTTAAAGATAACAAATAATAAAGGTACTTGTATTATTAGAATCCTGTATACATAATACTTTTCCTGAATAGACAGCAGAATATCAATTTTTATATTTCTATTTATCTCAATCCAAATAACTTTCCCCATGAAAATTAAAAGTGAAACAATTGTGTCAGGCATTTCAAAACTAGAAAAACAGTTATATAACAAACAATTAGCATATTTAACTCTTGTATAAACTTTAATACACCCTATACATGGAATGAGATGCATTCCTAGTCTAGCAAACAAAACTAAATCTGCTAGACTACCTATCCCAACCATCAACCTTTGTTGGTTCGAGCCCATGAAAACAAAGTAAAAATGGAGAATATATTATAAATTAAGAGAAAAATAGTAGTGATAAACAACTAATCAGATATTGATTCCACTTAGGTTTTAGAAATAATAGTTACATACACTATTGCTAGAACATTAAACATTTATACAGTAATTATTCACTAAGGAAGCAAGAGACATATTAGGATATACATAATCTGAATTTAGTGCTTAATAGTTTAAAGAAACATCAGCTTTATTAACAATCTGAATGATTACACAATATACCTAAGCATGTCATCTGTATTGGTTTTAATAAAAAACTTGGAAATGACAGAACAAAATCAAAGAATTATTTAGCATTTATATTTACTTGCCCTCTGAATAAATCTTATCATGACAATCTCCCAATAAAAAAAAAAAATCACAAGAATTAGGTGTTAGTGCATAGTTGAGTGCATGTCAGTCCCAAAAGATGTTAACATAGATTCTTAGAAATATTCCATGAGACATATTTGTCTTTAAATTAGCTCCTAAACTTTTGGAATAGCAAATGTTTACATGATAAAGAATCAATAATAATTAGCTGGCGTCAGTTAATATGACAAAAATTTGTAAAAAACATTATTTATATAAAACTTACTGTGGATAACAGGTCTTAAAAGTGAATGACGCAAAGGCAGAATTAAAATAGAGTTAGGTGTAAATATCTACTTTAATAATAGTGTAATACTGAAACTCATAACTTCTTTGTTGTGTTATCACAAGTCATAGATATTACTGAGCTATTTCCCTGTCACAAAGTGCTAATATACTAATAGAACATGACTTTATAATAACTGAGAACATGACATCTGAAACATAAAATAATATCTAAGATACAATATGAAATTCATCATATTCAATGCAATGTAATTATAGTTCAATCCAAATTATTCACACATATATTGTCTAGGATTTAGTATAGTACTCTAGTATCCTTATAGTTATTACTATTAGCCATGAGCATTTCCTGTAAATGTATAAGCCTATACTAAACACTTGCTAACTGGATAGGAAATTATTAATAAAGATTTATTTGTGAAAAATCCAGTATATTTACTAGAAATAGTGACTATAATTAATTGTTTGCAAGAAAAAAATAACATTCCTGTATATATTTGAACACAAAATATAGTCACTATTATAAAAGGAAACCATGAATATGTTTGCAAACAGTGTAGCTCATAATTCTTGTAAAAGAAGCCTACTATGCAATATTAACCAATCAGAGTCTTGACATCCACAATTAGGCTTGCATATGCACATTAGATGTAATGTAATCTGATCTGCTTGCAGCTAATGCATAATGTCACGAGTTAAGTAAGAAAGCTTCACTTCTTAAATTTCAAACTGACATTTTCCCACTCAGCACGCTACACAGCACAGTTTCCTGACCTCACTCTAGCTGTATCACAAAATCTGCTTATTTACAGTAACAAATTTTAAGGTTTGACTGTCAAATACTTCTAATCAGTAAATTAACATCCAACACACAAGAAATCACCTCTGGACACCAAAATCTATACAACACACACAAAAAAACAGTGCCATACAACCTCTCACATAACTAAACTCTATATAACTGGCAAAATCAGAAACTCCAAACACAATCTTTTTAGAAGCATTCTAAAATAACAGACCTCTCCCATTGCGTAAAGACTTTCACATCCCAGCTAAAGTATCTAATATATTAGGCAGAATAGTCCATACATTCATGTCATCACTCTTTATTTTAAATACAAAGTCATTTTATGTAACAAGCACTTACCAGGTACACCAAGCATGAATGATCCATATTTTAGAGATACTCACACAGCTATAGACATCTAACAATAAACCACTGATGCTAATTAGATATACAAGAGATACATACTTCTAAAATCGAGGAAACATAGTGTCCCTGCCAAATACAAGTTAAATAAAGCAAGTCTGTTGCCAATGAGAGACAAAACAGTACTTTAACATTAAACTCTACAGGAACATAACTTGTAACCATTTAGAAACCTTGTGCCATAAAACATACAAGCATATAAATGCCAGGGAGACTCAATTTATGTCAAATGCCGGTAAACATCTTTTTGTTCACACAGGTACCAATATTTATTCTAAAACAAGCATAAATGATAAGAAATATAGAAACAAATGAATATATACTAAGTCATAGTTTGCCCTGTTATCCAATGTATCCAAAAGAGTTTTGATGAATTAATCTGAGCAGTGACTATACCTTGTGTACTAACTCGGAAGAGCGTTTAGCAGAGCAAAGGACTATATATTATTTGAAATAAAGCATGTCATCTTAAGGTTATAACAGCAGAGATAGTTTATTGCTTAATTATACAACGGCCCCCCATTAATATTCCAAAATGTGCATGCTGATTGGTCAGTGTGCACGTTGTAAATCAGAGTTATAGTAATGGAAAAAGTTCGGTATAACTCTTTTTTTTTTTTTTACAGCAATGGAGAACGCAAGATCTCCGTTGCTTTTTACAACCTGTCTCGCTATGTTAAATGAGTTTAACATAGCGAGACAGCTTTAAGAAAAGCAAAGGAGCATTTCCGTTGCTTTTTTTAATGCTGTCTCACTATGTTAAACCCATTTAACATAGTGAGTCACTTTAAAAAGCAATGGAGATCTTGCTTTCTCCATTGCTTTTTTTCAAAACTGTCTTGCTATGTTAAATGGGTTTAACATAGCAAGACAGCTTTAAAAAAAGCAACGGAGATTCTACGTTGATTTTTTTAAAGCTGTCTCGCTATGTTAAACTCCTTTAACATAGCGAGACAGTTTGTAAAAAGCAATGGAGATTTTGCTTTCTCTGTTGCTTTTGCCCACAGCGCTGATGTACTGCGTAAGTATACACATGCGCAGTACATCAGAACCACCGCAGAATACCAGACAGCTGCAGAAGGGCAGCAAGGAGGCATTATACAATGCCATTATTTAAGAAATGTAATTATTTTTTTTCTTAAATAATGTCATTGTACAATAGCAATAACCCACTTCTGGGTGTGGGTAATGCTGGATTTACCCATGGTTGTCTTTGTTTGGCCACTTGGGCTTCACCCTTGTGACCAAACCACACCGTCCGTGGGTAAATCCAGCATTACCCACATCCAGGCCTGGGTTATTGCTATATTATATCACTCAATAAACCAGTAATATTGTACTAATATACCAAAAAGCATAAAACAGTTATTTAATTTGTATATGAACAATAAAAGGTATAGATATGAAAAAGAAAAAAAAAAGAAAACAACAAGGAAAATATTGTCGTGACATACCTTACTTGAAATTTTAGCAAGTATAAAACAAATTAGAGTCCAGTTGCAGTAGATGCTTTGAGAGATTTAGTGGGAACAGCAATCTTTGACTCAGTTTTTTGTTTTTTCTTTTTAGTCCAAGAAGATTTATTTGTAACTCTCTTCAATGATGTAGATGTCCATTCCATATCTTCAGGTAAGGAAATAATGTTGTTGTTTTTAATAAAGGCAGTGGCTTCTTCTAAGGCATTAAATTATCTCATTTCATTCTGATATATAATTTTTATTCTGGCAGGAAAGACAAGCTGAGTTTTGATGTTATTCTGCTTTGACAGTTTTATGAATGGCCAAGCTTTTTTCCTCTGTTCCAAAACCCTAGTAGAATAGTCATTGTCAAACCTAACTGGGTTTTGATTATATTTTAATGGACTTTTCCTCCAGGCAGATTTTAGGACTAACTCTTTCTCCAGATAAGATAACTATTGATCTGGGAGGAGTAGAGGAGGATGTTGACACTGGCTTTCCTAAAGCTCTATGAGCCCTTTCAATACCAAAGGACAGACCCTCCTTTAAATCTAAAATCTCTGGAATCCAGGTATTCAGGAAAGAAATTATATCTTCTCCTTCAGTTCTCTCAGGTATGCCAAAAATCCTTATATTTGACATTGTCTCCCTTGTTTTCCTGGTCATCCACTTTATTGCGAAGCCAAGTGTTTTGTTTGATGAGGAAATCTTTCTGGCTTTCTTCTTCCTTCAGTCTTCCATCAAGATCAATCAGGGATGCTTCTAAGTTTGTTATTCTGGATTGATACTGCTGTATAAGTTCCTTGAGAGAATCTGTTTGCTTCTGACTATTTTCCTTGAGGTTTTGCAAATTCTCCTTAAAATTATCCATCTTTTAGTGAGAGTTCTCGTAGAGCAGATGTCACAAGCTGCATTTCTTTTTTTAAAGCCATGTCAGAATGAGAAGTCTTCGAAGTGCTCATCTCCACAAATGATATATTCTCCTTTATAATTTGACAGGAAAAAAACTTTCCTAAGTTTACCAAAGTTATTAATAATATAGTTTATACTTTCATCTTTCAATTCTAAGTATTTTTGCTAACATATAATAAGTTATTTCCTGTTTTTTATATTAGTTTCATGGAGCTCTGAAAAATGGCTGCTATCAGTTGGCCATCTTGGCACCACCACCCCAGTCATTTGCAAACCTGATGAGTCAGAGGCCATTGTCATTGGTATCTGCTTCACTGTGGTCAAGGCTAAACAAGGGTGGGTCCAGCATGTTGCCCTGTGGTACTCCACTGGTGATCTGCATATCGGTGGAAGTGTTCTCATCAATTCTGACTTTTCAGGTCCTGTTTGTAAGCCAGCTTGCAAACTAGTGAGTTGTGTAGGGATTTATGCCTAGTTCAGTGAGTTTATCCAAAATACCTGAGTGGGGTAGAGTGTGAAATGTCTTTGCTAGGTGCAGGTAGGTGGTATGCACCACTTTCTTTTTATCCATTGCCTTGGTTACCTTCTCAGATAGGTCTTACCAGGTTAAGTAGGCATGACCTTCCTTAGACATAGACTAAAACATAAACAACTAGTTAAGATGATAAGTACTTTGTATACTGTGATAAAGAAATATGTATCCTGTCTAACTCTATGTCATTATACTGCCTACGGTCCTTGCTAATATGTTATTAATGTTACATTTGTAGTAATCTCAGAAATAGTAATGGCAGTCTTGTACTTGTATGTAAATAGCCTATGTTTTTGTTAAGTTCTTTCAGCTCATTTACTGTACCTAATTATCAATGTAACTCTGTTGGAGCTTTTCTCCCCGGGCCTCCACTGAAAAAGGACATGTATCCAGTCGGACCATCCCGGTTAACAAATGTAAAATAAATAAATAATAATAAATAGACAAAACTAAACTGGTATGGGCACATTGTCTGTAGGCTGCTAATGTCCTTGTTGATCATTTCCATGATAATTCATTCCATGTCTTTGCATATTAGACTTGTCAGACTATTGGATCTGTAGTTTCTGGGGTGGTTGCTGGTGCACCTTTGTGAAGTGGGAAACTGTTGCCATCCTCAATCCACTTGGTATGTAGCCTGTTTTGAGAATATAGTTGAAAAATGACTCTAGTGTCCCTGATAAGTCGAATTTCAAACTATTTAGGAGGCAACCTGGGCTATTGATGGGACCCATTTAGGCAGTGATTTTATCCTTAGTGAGCACTGCTATTACTTACTGCCTGTTGATATTTTGGGGTTATGCTTGTAGGGACTGCACAAGGGTTGGTGATGGGGGAGTGGGGAGTAAAGTTTGAGCTGAATTTGTTGCCAACAGGTTTGCTGCGTCACTCGGCTCAGTGAAGGTGGCACAATTTACTATGAATTCAGCACACTGTTGCGTATTACCTTTGAGGTTTTGGATATAAGCTGTAGAAGGCCTTGTGGTTGTCTTTACCTAAGAAGCTATCATGATCTTGTAATTTGCCTTGTTGGATTTTAGTCCTGTTAGTTTTCTGCTTAGTTTTATTAGTGAGCTGTTGTCATTATGAGAGTTGTTCTTTCTAATTTTTACATTACTTTTTTTTCCTTTTGTTATGTACCCTGTTAAGATTGTTTTGTTCAATTTTCCAAGTAGATTTTTATTACTAATGAAAAAGTTTTGTGATCCAACCTCACCGGTAAGGTGTTTATAAAATCCAGGAAATGTAGTGCCTGAAAGTTGGTTGCAGTGTATGTTTCCCAGTCTTTAGAGCAGTGGTTAAAGTCTCCCATGAATAGAGTATTTGGTTGGATGGAGAGTGCTTCCAGTAGATCAAGATAAGAGTTGTAGGGTTGAGACATATATGATGACCTATAGATTGCTAAGATATGGCAAGGGACTCTATATAAGGTGATTTGCATGTGGATAACCTCCAGGGTATCATCCTGTTTAACTAACCTTGAGGTATACTTATTGCTAATGAAGATCAAGACACTTCAACCTTTAGTCCCTGTCTGTGTGACTGATCTAAATGTGTGAAAGACACTATAGACTTGCACTGCCGGAGTACTTTTTACAGCTCTAAACCATGTCTTGGTAACAGCGCAGATGTCTATATTCTTCAGAGTTAGGACAGCTTGAATGGTGTGGAGTTTCTTGTTAAGGCTTGTAGCACTGACTTGTTATGTTGGCAGTTTTATAACTTTGGCATTGCCTAAACGAAGCTGTAAGAGGGAATGGATACAATTTGAGCCATAATCTGGAAGCCTGAGGGATAGGTGCAGACCATCTTTAGCAAAGCAATGTGATATGTTGACAATGTTTTCCCAGGCTGACAGATATTGAGTCCCCCTAGACTGACACCGGAAACTGAAGTCAGTTATTCAAACCAGTAATTTTTTGTTCATACTGTAGCATCATCTTTGGTGACTGTAGAATGCTGCTGAATACAAGGCATGTACCAGTCTGAGGCACATATTCTGAGAGGTCCACAATGTGTCTTCTTATAATCCATGTGTCTCAGATCATTTAAGCCCACATGGACAATGACAGAATCATACTGGTACCTGTGGTGAAATGGCTTGAGTGCATGTATAACTTGACAGAACCTGGCTCCAGATAAGCAAGTGCCAGTAATCTTCTCCTTGTCCAGTCTAGTAAGTGTGTTTGTGTGTGTGTGTGTATGTGTGTGTGTGTTTGTGTGTGTGTGTGTGGGGGGGGGTCTATATCATAGGACTGAAAGATAAAAAACAAAATATCTAAAATTCAAAATAGCAAAGACATTTTTAATTTAGGGGGCAAGCCCCCTTGCACCCATATTAGGTGCCCCCCCACACCACCAGCTAATTATATATATCAGCTCCAAGATCGCATAACAGTGGAGAAGATGCAAATTCCCATTTTTCATGTTTAGAGCTTTCAATATTTTGTTTTATAGTCTTTTGAATTTTAGATTTTATGACATAGACCCTAGTGGGGCATCTGTGTTTTGTATAATGGAGTCCCCTATGACAAGAGCCTTGGGTGAATTCTTTGTTTGCCGTATGGGCTTTGTTTTTGGGGACCCATTAGTTATAGACTTATGTGCACTGTTTAAAGTTGCTTTTGGAGTGTTTTTTAGAGACTGATGAGGATAGATATGGTTATTTACAGGCTTTGAAGGTCTTTGAGGTTTGGAAAAATTGCAGATAGTTTGTGTCTGGACACTATGTAGTTTTAACAATACTGTCTCAGCTGAAGAACATTAATAGTTTACTTATAGAAAATTCAGTAATTTACTTACAGAAACTTCAAGTTGATGTAACCATACAGATCAGACACTATAGCTTATAGCCACAATCAGGTATACAGTATAGCACGTTATTACACTTTTCTGTAGAGCTTTATTTTCTTGAGTAGCAGTACTCATTTTCTGTCACTTCTAAACTTTGCAACATTAAATTAATAAAAAATATATATCATAGAGTAAGGTGTCTAACATCTTTTAATGCTGTTGGCTGATTAAAGGTCCACTTTTCTTCTGATTGCCGTTTGTTTGGCAGTACTAATAATGTTTTTCAGGAAGCTACTTTGTAGTATCATTTTCTAGTGACTGACATCTATGTTGTGTCACTGAACCTTGGTATTTTAGGGTTATTTTTAATTTCTCCATCTTTCAGAGTATAATCAGATTGCACAATGTAATACAAATAAGCAGCAACAGTAGACTGCTTTTGTTCTTTTCCCATAAGTACAAATGTTGCACCTTAGCTTACCACCTAGAAAAGTATATTTCTTAAAACTGACAATCTGCTGCTGTTTTACGTTTTGTTTTTCATTAGATTTTGTTTAAACATATATTCTTCATTTAGAATAGATTGCAAACATCATAATCCCTCAATATATACATATGTACTAAAGCTGCAGTTTGTAATATCCTGGTTTTTCAGCAACAAATATTGAAATTAAGGGAGTGCCATAACTGAGTATACAAAAGTCTTTTATGATTAGGCATTGTCTGTTTGCAAAGCATCACATGTCCTAGCTATGATTGCTGCTCATATATTTAAAACTGATGGATAGTCCCAAAATCCTTTTTTTTAAGTCCCAGAGATGCAGTTTGCTGAGTGTCCTCAATATATTGTTAGTCTACTTGGAGACCAATAACCTTATTGTAAAAAAAAGTTTTTGATAGAAGTACATTATGCGTTCAGTATTGCAATTAATTTCTATGGTGATGTGCTATTTCTAGCCTTTCTTGTACAACAAATATTTTGACCTAGCTTTGAAAGGACTAATTAACATTACACAGTCTAAAACTTTTAATTACTGTTACAAACTGAAAAGCCTTGAGAACTGCCATCTTTCTCAGATTTTTTGATATTTGTTTTGTCACATTAATTAATATAGGTGGCATGTTGTTTCTAATAACTTAAACAATTTTAGTATTTTTTCGTACAAAACATAATGGCAAATGCTATATCTGATTTATTTTGTCAGCTTAATCACATAATGAAAAGTAGCAAAAGAAGCTAAAGTAAACTTCCTCCGGACTTCTCTAAAATTTGCTAATTTCTTGGTACCTCTGTACTTCTAGATTTTCCAGTATATTCTTCTGTCATCTATTTTAAGATATTGATTACTCACTATTGAGAAATTTACATGCATGTCTCTTGATAAGCATTTTAAAACTCTATGCATAATATCAAAAACATGCCATATTTTTAAATGATCCAGTGACTTTTTTAGCATTCGAGTCACTTGATTATTTTCACTTTTGTCCTAAAGGCTAGCTGCTAAATCTATCAATAAAAGAATTTGGTCATTCCTCAAATGGCCTAATGTGCCAGTACAAAGGCATTTGGAAAATAATTGCCTTGTCTAATGAGTCTCCTTGTTGTCCTTTAGAATAAAATGTTTTTTATCAGCAAAACTAGAAATGGCTGAAAGCGAAGCAGAAAGTAAATGCCAAAAATGTAGTGATGTCCAAACTCCAATACGCCACTGGAACACTCGTTGAATTTCAATTATAAACACTGAGATCATAAGTAAATCAAGATTTTATTAGACAAGCGCTTTTGCTATAAATAGCTTCCTCAGGTCTGTTCAATACAAATACATTTAGTTTTGTTGCCACATTTATAGTCCTGAGATTCAATTAAAAGCTCATCTCATTACATACTTAAAAGGGAAACATTTGTTATTTAAAAACATGTCAAAGTGTGTGCAATAAAAATATAACAACTGTGTGCACAAGGATTATGTAAGTAAAAACCATATACATAAATCAAAAACATATATATATATATGAAACCATATATATGTATGTGAAAATAATAAATGTGTATATTAAAAGGTATATAAAAAATATATATAAAAATATATACATGTTTGTGTACACATATGCATATAGTCAATTCATGTATATCCTGCATGAATTAAATATAAGACAGCCATATGTGTGTAAATCAATACAATACAACATGTACATATTTATATGTATAAAAGGCTCTATCATTGCTCAGGTCTCAAACAATAGATGAATATTCATCATATGTGGTCCTGTAAAACCTGTATGCATTAACATATAAATACAAAGATAACTAAGCATATAAATAAATGTGTATGTAATAAATAGCTAAATATATAAATGAATATATCTGTAATACATATTAAAAAACATTTATATGAGGCTAATCAAAATTTTCTGCATGATAAAATTATCTGCATGTAAGTTATAAAATATATACATGTAAAACTCACATAGAACAAATATATGAATATATATACTCATACATACCTTCTAGCATAGAATGAAAATATACTTTCTGATATAATACAGAAATGTAGGACGTGATTATATATATGAACACATAAATATACCTAACAATGGACATCCTATTTATGTAGACATCTCACTTAATTTTCCTTCTCTTTCTTAACTTGGGTTTAATAGATACTCTCTCGTTCAAGCCTGTCCCACTATCTGCCCTTAGGCGTATAATCCAATCATTTTCCCTGTCCTCGGTATGATTTCTAATATCTCCTCCTCTCTTATTGGTTGGTATAACTTCCAATACTCTAAAGAGAAAGGTATGTGATGGATCATTGTCCTCCACGTGTTTAGCTAGGGCATTATTGGGACACCTTTTCCTAATGCTGTAAATGTGTTCTCTAATACGATCTCTGAATTTACGATTAGTTTTGCCTACATAAAAACACGTACATACTTGACATACTGCAAGATATACTATATTACAAGTCATGCAGTTAGCTGTAGTAGTGGTCCTAAAAGTTTTTCCTGTATCAGGATGTAAAAAAGATGAATTAGTATCTATATACATACAAAAATTGCATTTGCCACATGGCTCAGTGTTACCTAAACCTGTATTGATGTTATTGCCTTTGGTATCACATAACATCCTCTTGAGGTTCTTTCTGTTCCTGTACTGAAATTTCGGAGTGTCACCTACAATATCCTTAATGTCATCATTTATTTGGAAAATAGTCCAAAATTTACCAGTAATATCCTGACTCTATGACAATCAGAGGTAAAGAAGTCATAAATTTCACAACAGATGCATTATCGCATTACCAGTATTTTTACCTAAACCTTCATCTGGTCCAAAATATGGTGTTGCAATGGTACATCGTAGGTTGGGCAGGTCTTGTAAGCTATTGTCCACTTCATATCTATCATAACCTCTCTTTAGTAGCCTGTCTTTCAAATTATCAAGTTCATTACCAAAGCCTTCATTTGTGGGATTAAGCCTAGAGGCCCTTATTCCCTGTCCTCTTATAATATTTCTAAACACAAAAGAAGGGTGCATGCTTGACCTCATTAGCAGAGAGTTACTATAACAAGCCTTTCGGAATATGCCAGTATTTATCAACCCATTGGGCAGTCTTTCAATGTATAAATCCAAAAACTCAATCTTATTCATTGAATAATTCAGGCTAAATGTGAGAAAATTAGTTAAAGTATTCATGGTTCTTAAAAACAACTCTAATTGCTCCACCGTTCCCTTCCATAAAATAAAAACATCATCAATAAACGTCGAAAAAACAATACATATTTCATAAAGTGTTCTGTTCTAAGTAGGACACTCTCCTCCCACTGCGCCAAAAACATATTCACATAGCTATTGGCGCATGGTGTACCCATTGCAACACCATCGACCTGTTTGTATGTAGCATCATCGAACATAAAAATGTTATTGTCCAATACCAATTTAAGAAAGTATAATATTAAATCTATTTTCATTGTACTGTAATTACTATGCTCTTTTAAATAATCAGAGATAAATGTCAAACCTAGCTCGTTCGGTATAACTGTGAATAGTGACTGAATATCAAGAGTAACGAATATATAAGACTCCAGCTCAGTCTGATTTCCAATACATTCATAGAGATCAAGTAAGAACTGTTTGGAATCTCTAAGCACATATTTATTGTCATTTAGTATAGGTCTAAGATTCTTCTCTATGTACACAGAAAGATGTTCAGTGATCCAACCACGCCCTGAGACTATAGGTCTCATGGGAGGGTCATCTAAATTCTTGTGAATTTTCGGTAGTCCATGCATAATTGGTATCAAAGGTTCTTTAATAAATAAATATCCAAATAGATCTTCATCTATCAATTTGCTTAGATAAAGGTCTTGTAATGTATTTCTAATTGACCTTATGATGTTTGCTATGGTGTTAGCTTCGATGACTTCATAAAACCTGTCATTTAGCATATCCTTCATAGCTGTATAGTAATGGTCAATGTCCATAACCACCACTCGTCCTCCCTTGTCTGCTGGTCTAACTACAATGGTATTATCAACCTGCAGACTCTTCAAACTCAATCTCTCACCGTGAGTAAGGTTATCGACAAAATGATGTTTCTTATCTCTTCTTTCATTATAATACTTATGCAATTCTTCTTCAGTAAGTCGCTGGTATGTTTCTATGATTGGGTGATTAACTGGGACAAAATCACTAAGTTTCTTGAACACAAATTTTCTATCTGTGTGTGATGTGGAATTAGTGTCTTTAAAGAGTAACTTCAGCATAACATTTCTACAAAATAATTTCAGGTCTGTTACAGTTTCTGTAATTGTACTGTTACTTTTGGGTATAAAATTCATTCCCATATTTAGTAGAGTAATGTCATTATCAGTTAATATTCTGTTAGAAAGATTAAATACTGACTTATTGTTCATTTTTTCCACATTTTCCTCAACGTTTGACTTTGTGGGAACACTTCCGAGTATTTCCTTTTCTGGCGTCCGCGACTCATGGAGCGTGTACGTCTGGGACCCTTCTCCATACGTACAGGGAGGTGAAAAGAAACATTCAAGGCTGTCTCAGGGCCTGTCATTATCTGAGTGCCTTGTGTTTTCCTTCTAACCACTGCTCTACCATTATCATTGTCAACAACAGATTTATTTCTAATCACCTGAACTGTCGGGTATAAATTCGTTTCTTCCTGCATACTAGGATGTATGATGTGAATTACATCATTAGAATCATTTGAATTATTATTAATTAGTTCCGTGATTTCATCATGTGCTGTAATAGTGTCATCCACTTTTCCTTTTCCAACTAATGATGAAGTAAAACCTTGTCTACCATGAGTAATAATCTCAGTATGTAAATCATTACCATCAACTTTTGACATGACTACCTCACTCACAGTGGGTTGAATACCTTTAGTGCCTCTACTCGGGCTAGTTAATTCAGTAACACAATTCTTGTCTATTGTACTCCTGGGTCTATTTGTATTAATATTTATGTTGTTGTCACTCTTATTTCTATCAAGACCAGATATATCTGTATTACCAGAAGTCTGACTGCCATTGTTTACATTGCTGGTACTGTGCACTCTTGTTCCTGTCGTAATAGCATTGCTGTGCATTATAGCACCAGTGTCATTCGTCTTATTCATAAAATTCATATTTCTATTCTTATTATAGCTAGTATTCACATTGCCGGTATTGTATACTGTTGCACCGGATATATTCACATTGGCCGATACAGATTGAACATTAACAGCATTATCAGTATTACACATCATAGTACCAGTATCATGAACATGATTACTACTATTATTATTGTTATATCTAGGCCAAGTGAACACGTGGCCTAATTTAAAGTCATTTAAATCTCTGCTAATTTTATGTCTCTTCTGTTGTATCAGCTTTCTTTCTAGTGCTGACACACTGTCTAAAACGTTCTCAAAAAGCGAAGATACAATACCTTCTGTAAACTCATCACATATGGTTAAGTACTTAGTGTTAATGTCCGAAACCAACGCTTCCTCTTCTGGTACGAAGAAATTTATAAGTAACTCCAAATACCTCCGACTGGCTCCGATATTAAGTTTTTGCCAAGCCGATAAAAGTTCAGGGTAATCACGCCCTTGGCTAGGCATATTGAAGATGCGCAACCCTCGTGGTATGATATTCATATCTAGGCAATAGCGCAAATGCATGCGTTGTACTTGTAATCTTTTAAGTTTATAAAAGCTCCGTTCCATGCCATCCAAAAGCTGATGTAGCCGTTCCATGTTCGTCGTCTCTAAGGTGATGTCATCTCTGGGCGTCAATGCATCAAGGCGCCAAGCCGAAACAGCTGTGCAATCCAAATACTGTTTAAATCGGCGATGCAGTAATTCGTTCCTCTGGTGTTCACCACGAGGAATATAATCCAGCTCTATGTTGGCCATTCTTACAGCGTTCAAAAGAAAACAGAAAAGTCAGTAACTCAAAAATTGCTATCTGCTCCGTGAGGTGGCTAAAAGTGAAATACAATAAATGTCAAAATAACGTGATAGCCACCTCTGCGATGAACACTCTCAGCCAGATAATAATGGAATAATCAGCAAAACTAGAAATGGCTGAAAGCGAAGCAGAAAGTAAATGCCAAAAATGTAGTGATGTCCAAACTCCAATACGCCACTGGAACACTCGTTGAATTTCAATTATAAACACTGAGATAATAAGTAAATCAAGATTTTATTAGACAAGCGCTTTCGCTATAAATAGCTTCCTCAGGTCTGTTCAATACAAATACATTTAGTTTTGTTGCCACATTTATAGTCCTGAGATTCAATTAAAAGCTCATCTCATTACATACTTAAAAGGGAAACATCTGTTATTTAAAAACATGTCAAAGTGTGTGCAATAAAAATATAACAACTGTGTGCACAAGGATTATGTAAGTAAAAACCATATACATAAATCAAAAACATATATATTTATATGAAACCATATATATGTATGTGAAAATAATAAATGTGTATATTAAAAGGTATATAAAAAATATATATAAAAATATATACATGTTTGTGTACACATATGCATATAGTCAATTCATGTATATCCTGCATGAATTAAATATAAGACAGCCATATGTGTGTAAATCAATACAATGCAACATGTCATATTAGTTGGAAAAGGAAAAGTGGATGACACTATTACAGCACATGATGAAATCACGGAACTAATTAATAATAATTCAAATGATTCTAATGATGTAATTCACATCATACATCCTAGTATGCAGGAAGAAACGAATTTATACCCGACAGTTCAGGTGATTAGAAATAAATCTGTTGTTGACGATGATAATGGTAGAGCAGTGGTTAGAAGGAAAACACAAGGCACTCAGATAATGACAGGCCCTGAGACAGCCTTGAATGTTTCTTTTCCCCTCCCTGTACGTATGGAGAAGGGTCCCAGACGTACGCGCTCCATGAGTCGCGGACGCCAGAAAAGGAAATACTCGGAAGAGTTCCCACAAAGTCAAACGTTGAGGAAAATGTGGAAAAAATGAACAATAAGTCAGTATTTAATCTTTCTAACAGAATATTAACTGATAATGACATTACTCTACTAAATAAGGGAATGAATTTTATACCCAAAAGTAACAGTACAATTACAGAAACTGTAACAGACCTGAAATTATTTTGTAGAAATGTTATGCTGAAGTTACTCTTTAAAGACACTAATTCCACATCACACACAGATAGAAAATTTGTGTTCAAGAAACTTAGTGATTTTGTCCCAGTTAATCACCCAATCATAGAAACATACCAGCGACTTACTGAAGAAGAATTGCATAAGTATTATAATGAAAGAAGAGATAAGAAACATCATTTTGTCGATAACCTTACTCACGGTGAGAGATTGAGTTTGAAGAGTCTGCAGGTTGATAATACCATTGTAGTTAGACCAACAGACAAGGGAGGATGAGTGGTGGTTATGGACATTGACCATTACTATACAGCTATGAAGGATATGCTAAATGACAGGTTTTATGAAGTCGTCGAAGCTAACACCATAGCAAACATCATAAGGTCAATTAGAAATACATTACAAGACCTTTATCTAAGCAAATTGATAGATGAAGATCTATTTGGATATTTATTTATTAAAGAACCTTTGATACCAATTATGCATGGACTACCGAAAATTCACAAGAATTTAGATGACCCTCCCATGAGACCTATAGTCTCAGGGCGTGGTTGGATCACTGAACATCTTTCTGTGTACATAGAGAAGAATCATAGACCTATACTAAATGACAATAAATATGTGCTTAGAGATTCCAAACAGTTCTTACTTGATCTCTATGAATGTATTGGAAATCAGACTGAGCTGGAGTCTTATATATTCGTTACTCTTGATATTCAGTCACTATTCACAGTTATACCGAACGAGCTAGGTTTGACATTTATCTCTGATTATTT
Organism: Protopterus annectens; assembly: GCF_019279795.1. Lineage (NCBI taxonomy): Eukaryota > Metazoa > Chordata > Ceratodontiformes > Protopteridae > Protopterus > Protopterus annectens. Next base: position 682,977,672 of record NC_056739.1, on the reverse strand, counting down.
AAAAGAGCATAGTAATTACAGTACAATGAAAATAGATTTAATATTATACTTTCTTAAATTGGTATTGGACAATAACATTTTTATGTTCGATGATGCTACATACAAACAGGTCGATGGTGTTGCAATGGGTACACCATGCGCCAATAGCTATGCGAATATGTTTTTGGCGCAGTGGGAGGAGAGTGTCCTACTTAGAACAGAACTCTTTATGAAATATGTATTGTTTTTTCGACGTTTTGTTGATGATGTTTTTATTTTATGGAAGGGAACGGTGGAGCAATTAGAGTTGTTTTTAAGAACCATGAATACTTTAACTAATTTTCTCACATTTAGCCTGAATTATTCAATGAATAAGATTGAGTTTTTGGATTTATACATTGAAAGACTGCCCAATGGGTTGATAAATACTGGTATATTCCGAAAGGCTTGTTATAGTAACTCTCTGCTAATGAGGTCAAGCATGCACCCTTCTTTTGTGTTTAGAAATATTATAAGAGGACAGGGAATAAGGGCCTCTAGGCTTAATCCCACAAATGAAGGCTTTGGTAATGAACTTGATAATTTGAAAGACAGGCTACTAAAGAGAGGTTATGATAGATATGAAGTGGACAATAGCTTACAAGACCTGCCCAACCTATGATGTACCATTGCAACACCATATTTTGGACCAGATGAAGGTTTAGGTAAAAATACTGGTAATGCGTATAATGCATCTGTTGTGAAATTTATGACTTCTTTTACCTCTGATTGTCATAGAGTCAGGGATATTATCGGTAAATTTTGGACTATTTTCCAAATAAATGATGACATTAAGGATATTGTAGGTGACACTCCGAAATTTCAGTACAGGAACAGAAAGAACCTCAAGAGGATGTTATGTGATACCAAAGGCAATAACATCAATACAGGTTTAGGTAACACTGAGCCATGTGGCAAATGCAATTTTTGTATGTATATAGATACTAATTCATCTTTTTTACATCCTGATACAGGAAAAACTTTTAGGACCACTACTACAGCTAACTGCATGACTTGTAATATAGTATATCTTGCAGTATGTCAAGTATGTACGTGTTTTTATGTAGGCAAAACTAATCGTAAATTCAGAGATCGTATTAGAGAACACATTTACAACATTAGGAAAAGGTGTCCCAATAATGCTCTAGCTAAACACGTGGAGGACAATGATCCATCACAAACCTTTCTCTTTAGAGTACAACCAATAAGAGAGGAGGAGATATTAGAAATCATACCGAGGACAGGGAAAATGATTGGATTATACGCCTAAGGGCAGATAGTGGGACAGGCTTGAACGAGAGAGTATCTATTAAACCCAAGTTAAGAAAGAGAAGGAAAATTAAGTGAGATGTCTACATAAATAGGATGTCCATTGTTAGGTATATTTATGTGTTCATATATATAATCACGTCCTACATTTCTGTATTATATCAGAAAGTATATTTTCATTCTATGCTAGAAAGTATGTATGAGTATATATATTCATATATTTGTTCTATGTGAGTTTTACATGTATATATTTTATAACTTACGTGCAGATAATTTTATCATGCAGAAAATTTTGATTAGCCTCATATAAATGTTTTTTAATATTTATTACAGATATATTCATTTATATATTTAGCTATTTATTACATACACATTTATTTATATGCTTAGTTATCTTTGTATTTATATGTTAATGCATACAGGTTTTACAGGACCACATATGATGAATATTCATCTATTGTTTGAGACCTGAGCAATGATAGAGCCTTTTATACATATAAATATGTACATGTTGTATTGTATTGATTTACACACATATGGCTGTCTTATATTTAATTCATGCAAGATATACATGAATTGACTATATGCATATGTGTACACAAACATGTATATATTTTTATATATATTTTTTATATACCTTTTAATATACACATTTATTATTTTCACATACATATATATGGTTTCATATATATATATGTTTTTGATTTATGTATATGGTTTTTACTTACATAATCCTTGTGCACACAGTTGTTATATTTTTATTGCACACACTTTGACATGTTTTTAAATAACAAATGTTTCCCTTTTAAGTATGTAATGAGATGAGCTTTTAATTGAATCTCAGGACTATAAATGTGGCAACAAAACTAAATGTATTTGTATTGAACAGACCTGAGGAAGCTATTTATAGCGAAAGCGCTTGTCTAATAAAATCTTGATTTACTTATTATCTCAGTGTTTATAATTGAAATTCAACGAGTGTTCCAGTGGCGTATTGGAGTTTGGACATCACTACATTTTTGGCATTTACTTTCTGCTTCGCTTTCAGCCATTTCTAGTTTTGCTGATTATTCCATTATTATCTGGCTGAGAGTGTTCATCGCAGAGGTGGCTATCACGTTATTTTGACATAAAATGTTTTTTTATGTTGTCTTTACCTCCTATAAATACCTGCATTCTTTTTCTGAAAGGATACTATGACATGTCACAAGAAATAGTAAACAAAAAGCATGAAGAACCTCTATAGTGTAACAATTCTTATTCTCAGTAACAGTCTTGACATTATCCATATGTATGTATGTCATATTAATAGATTTTTTTCATGGATTAATACTAAGCTGTAAAATTGCCTTAGGCAAGGAAATACCTTAATAAGTATGTACACTGATAGAAATTAACACAATGCACAGCAGATATCAGCTGATGATTTTTTTCGGAAATATTTTCCTTTTGTGTTTACCACAAACACCTTTGTATTGATTACACTTAGCTTAAGGCCTGAAAAGGAGGCAGAGTGCTAGAGTATACTTTTATATTTTGCAGATTGTTTTCTGAGTCTTCCATTAATATCAAGCAGTCATCTGTGAATAACATACATTTAGCTTGTACATCTCCTCACTTCCAACCTTTGTATCTGTCTTGATTTTCAGTACTCATTTTTATGGCTCAGTCATTCCATTAAATTTCTAACCATCTGTACTATTATTTCCACCTGTTATTTTAATGGCATCGAGGGCTAGATGCTGCTTGTCTTAAAATTAGTTTTCTCTTGAATTCCTGATGAGTGAACTTTGTTCCAGATTCTGAAACAAGCCCTTCATCTATACTATATCTTTAAAGTACATCCTTGGGGTCACCAGTTCCATTGGCACATGTCAATTGAATTACCTTTAGGAACTTCACCTAATAATCTATACACAGTCAATTTCTCTTCTTTCAGTGAAATAAATAAATCTCTACCAATTTTGTTCCAAGCAAGACCAAGTATGTCATATGACATCAGTTCCTCCTTTTTTTTCTGATTATACCATCCATTACAGACTTCAGAGCTTTGGATCAGTTTCTCCATTTTCATAGTCTTCATTCAATATGTTACGACTTCTGCTCTTTCATTTGGCAGTATCCAAAGGTGCTATCTATGTATAATTTCTAACATAGCTTTCCTTAACTGGACATGATATTATCACTTTATTCAATTTAAACATTGTCTCTCTCATACACAGATGTTCAGGTCCGTATGGCTAATATAAATGAATATCATTGTGTACTACTGCCATCTGTTTAGTCTGCCGGATGCATTTCATGGACTTGTTCAGTGTTTCAGGTGAGACTAGTAGTTGTGGAAATATCCTCCCCAAAATCTTCTAGATCCATCTTCAGCAGATCCTATTTTTGTTGCTTTAAATGTGTTAGCTATGTACATTCCCTTTCATGGTTAGTACTGAACTTTCAGATTATACTTTTGTAAATGTAACCACATTATCTCTAAACTAGCTGGTGCTGTCTGAAATGATTTAGTAGCGATAATCTACAGTAGTTTATGAGCAGATCCAGTAATGTTAACTTGTCATAAATAAAATTAGAAAATTACTCGTATTGTATTTGCTTGTACCTTGTTAAATATTTCTGTTGGAATGTTTGATTTGTATGTTATTTTACTGCATCAGACTTGCTACCATTCTATGATGGTTCACATTTAGTTGCAGCATAACTGGCTAACATGCATTTTAGAAGTTAAGTTTCTGTCCCTTTACAATCTGTAAGCATCTGTGTTGCTTTGCCAGTCAAAACTTGACCCCATCATACTCTAGTTTCTTAGGAGACTTTTGAGATCTGAAAATTTGTGTATTAACTTTGGCATATATTGGGCCATTCCTAGAAAGCTGATTTATCTTTTGCTTGCTCCATGATTCAGTTTGGTAGCTTTCCAGAAAAAAGCAGATCATGAAATACTGACCACACCATCCATGCTATCAGTGATTTTTGAAATAGCGTTTTGAAAAATTCTAGCACAGAGGAAATACCCAAGTGTAGTCTGAAAATTCTGAACCTTTACAATGATGCAGAGTCTACAGTAGTCTGAGTTTCCCCAAACATCTTGGGTTAGTATCTAATGCAGGCAACCTGTAAGGTATAGTGCTATCTTTTAATTGTTTTATTTAACTCATAGTTGTCACTGTAGATATTTAGTTTGCGCTGTCTTAGGAAAATAACTGTGGATTTAGCCTAAGTCTTCCTCAAATGCATTGAAACCATACCAACATTATCCATTATTTTTTATTCTAATTTAATCCAGGAAAATAAATCTACATATTTATTCAAAATATCACACGCTTCTGAATAAACATTGTCATCAAATTGTTCCATTACTTATTTACTGTTTTCCTACTAGAAAATATATCCCTGCATACTAGAAAATATATACCTGCTTGTATATATAACTTCCTCTGACTTCCTTGAAAAAAGTTAATACCTGTAAGAACATAGAAATTACTTTATGTCTCAATTCTCTAAATATATTTTATCATGGAAAGCTTTTTTACATGTTCAGTGATCTAATATATTTGGCTAGAACTCTGCATTCCTCAAAGGCACAACTTGAACTATGAATTTATATTTAGTGTGTTTGTACTAACAAATAAACAAAAATTGTCCCATAGTCTACACTTTATGTCCAAAATATGTCAGCAAAATACTTCCTGATTTAAACACATCACTGATGCAAATGTAAATTCTCATAAAATATCACAATCTGTTCAAATATTCAGCTGAAAAATAATGCTTTCACCTAGAATTGCAGGCTTTTCTTACCTACATTACCCATACACTTCATACTCTATGCTGTACTCTGTGTGTGTGTATGTGTGTGTGTGTGTGTGTGTGTGTGTGTGTGTGTGTGTGTGTGTGTCTATATATATATATATATATATATATATATATATATATATATATATATATATATATATATATATATATATATATATATATATAGGTCCACTTCAGAAGCTGAAGTTTTCAGAAACTCAAAATTCTTATTGTCAGGATGATATGATCAAGTTTCCAAAAACTCAAAGCTTTTGAATGGAGATTGTGATACAGTAAGGATCTCAGAATTTACCCTTTTTTCTCTGTAGTGTGATCTGGGAGTTGATGTATATATAATATGCAGGGGTATGGGGGTTTAGGGGGGCTTATCCTTCTGAAAAAGCAAAGAAAAAAGGTAGATTTTTGTTATTTATTTATTTTTTAAGTTCAAGATTTTTGAAACTTGATCATATCATCTTGATAATATTCATTTTGTGTTTCTGACAGACCTATATATGCATGTAATATATGTATAGATTGATAAAGATATATATACTTAAAACCATCTAAACAGCATAATATTGACAACAAATAAAGATATATAACTACAAAATATTGGCAAAGCCTAATCACATCTAAATCCAATGTTTTGGAGGTAGGGGTAAGCTCCCCCCCTAACATCCACTACACCTCCTGTTAATTATATATACCAACTCTGAGGTTACATAACAGTGGATAAGCCCTTTCCTAGCGTAACTTCAATTTTGTCAATATTTTATGTTTGGAAATTTTTGTTTAGATATTTTGGGTGTTGATATTATACAATATAGATTGTTTTAAGTATATATACATATGAGTCTATATCACTTGATCAAAAAAACATATTTGTCAAATAACTATTCATCGACCCCAAATATTAGAAACCTCTCTTCATCAAATGTAAAAAAACTCTGTTGACACTTCTAAAGTTGCCAAGGAACAAAATAACGAAGCAAGGCAAAATCTTCGGCAAGGCACCACGGCTTAACTACTGTTAAATGTAAATACTTAACGAGGCAAACCCTTACGTAAAAAACACCTTTATTCTATAAAGATGTGTCTTTATAGAATAAAGGTGTTTTTTACATGTGTTTGCCTCGTTAACTTTATAGAATAAATGTGATTTTTATGTAAGTGTTTGCCTCATTGAGTATTTACGTTTAATAGTAGATAACCCATGGTGCTTTGCTGAAGATTTTGCCTTGTCTCTTCAACAAATGGCCATTTCATTGAACTTTTTCAGAGGGAAAAGCAATGGTTGGAGATCATCGTGAATTTGTCCCTTTCCCCACTGTAGTCTAATCTTGGGGTTGGTATATTTATTTAGGGGGTTTGTGGCAAAGCCCCCCACTTGGGTGGGTTTTACATATTTAGACTTTAGTGACAGGTTCAAAGTTGGACAGCTGTTTCTTCTTCATGTGAAAAAGTTTGATGAAACAACCATTTGACAAAGAGAGGTTTTGAATATTTGGGGTCAACAAATAGTTATTCGACAAATAGGTTTTTCAATGAATTGATATAGTCCCCCCCCCACAAACACACACACACACACACACACGCACACATAGAAATAATTACTACTGCACCTACAAATATGCCATCTTTTTAATAGACTGATATTTTTTTCTGTTAACTGTTTTGCAAAATAAACTGCCATCACACTACACATTGAGAAAGTGGATAGTACTGTTGTCTCACAGTGCTTGGGTCTTTAGTTTAGTTCTTGGCTGGGCTGCATTCTCTGTAGATCTTACACAATTCCCCAACTTCCCTATATCTGTAAATTATGCGAAGCAGGTTAACAGGGAATGACTGAATACATTTATAAGTGAATGATTATTTCCAGCCCATGACCTACAAGCTAATCATTTTTTCTTTTATGTTTTCTTTCTTTTGCTTTTTGTTAATGGCCTTTTACGCCATTGCTTTTATATTTACTTCAGGCTTTTGTTTTGTATGTCATTATTACCCAAAATCTAATTTTTGTACATTTTCAGGTCCTCGTCAAAACCTTGTAATAATTTTTATTCAGAAGTATTATTTATCTCTTAATCAGTTTAATACACATGCAGTCCATATGCACGGTGCTCCTTTTTATCACTAGTGGTTAGCTGTTTTTAATTCTTCCAGTCCTTTCCTTCCCTGCATTCTCCCATTTCAGTTTTTTATTCCATAGTATGTTAATATTTCTTTCCCTCTTTCTTTCAGTTCTTCTGACATCGTTGCTTGTTTTCTCACTCTTCCCATCACTGTTAGGAACTTCTTATATATGTCCTGTGTGGTTGTATTCCACTTTTTTTGTTTTTTTTTTAGTTCCATCATTACTCCTTTTCACAGTAATTATGTGCTTTTCTTATTATCACTCTACCTTCTCGGGGTCTTAGTTTTTGGAAGATCTGTTCAGATTCCTTCCATTCTTTTTCAATAAACAATAACTCACTATAATCTGTTTTAATGATTTAAATATTCTCTTCCATAAGTATTTGGCAGATTTTTCTCCTCACAATTTTCCACATTTCTAAATGTCCTTTCCTGTCTCTCTGAGCTATTCCTCATCTTGTCTCCATGTTTGCTCTCTGATTCATTGTTTCTCTATTTTCATTCCTGAAGTCCCATTGTTTTGTAGTTAAGTTTTACTCTACTTGTACCCCCCTTTTCATTCTTCCCTCTTCTTTTACCTGCCTGAAAATATTGAAAGTGGGAGAATAAACAGGGATACATGGCATACCCCCACTTCTGTCTGAACTTTCTAAGGCTGTTTCTTAGTATTGTACTTTTCCCCTTTTCAGCCCATTAAACAAGCTCTCTTTGCATCAACTTTAATTTTGCAGATTTCTTAATATAGAGGAAATTACTGGTAGAACTATATATGCCTTACTGCATTTAGGCTTCCTTCCTCATCTCTTGCTCTCTGTATTATGTCCTTTACTTTTCTTCTTAGTGTGTCCAAATTCTGTTCTACTTTATTACTTCTGCCATGGCTGCTCCTTCTAGTATTTTCTTGTTGACGTTAGTGCTGAGCTTCTCCTTCTCCTATATCCACTCTTACCTTGCTTTTTCTAATTCTTGATGACACCGTCTTATTGATGACACTGTCTTATTTTTACTGCACCCAATGCAGATTCTGCTCCAAACTTTCTACTTTTGGCATGGCGTTCTTTAGTGTTTGCTGTACTTCAGTTGGGATTAATATGCAGTTGCCTGCATGTAGTGGAAATGTGCTTCTCCTCATTCTTCATGTGTCCTTCACCTCTATTACCGATGTGACTAGTCCTGGATAGTGGCCATACCTGGCTCATGCCGTTTGCTTTCATCCCAACCTCTGATACCTCTCATTAATGATTACTACTAGCTGCCTATGATTATGCATGGCCTTTATTTTATTTACAAATCCATCTCACATTCCTCTATCCTTTAGAGCCAATCATACATATCCCCAGCTGACACTGTTGAAAACGTTTTGTAGGGTGAGCAGATTCACTCCTTCCCTTCAGCATTTTCTTTTTTTCCTTCACTTCCCTTGTACAAGCTCACAGGTTACCTTCTGCTTCTCTGTCTTCTGTGAACCCATTTCACCCCCATTGTAAAATCTGTGCGAGGATTTTATCCAGTCTTTCTGCTAATAACTTGATCATAATTTTCATGTCCATGTTTATTAAGAGAATGTTAGTAGTTTCCTGTTTTCTCAAATCCATTTGGTCCCCTGCATTCCTATATTTTTATTATTTTCAGTGATTTCTTAATCTAATCTCTTTTTATTTCTACCTCTATATTGCATGTTTTACACTTGTTCATATAGTGCACTTTTTTGCTCTGCTTCTTCCAATTCTGACATTCTGTATCTTGAAGTCCTGCTTTTTGTATATGTTTTGAGAAAAGCATGTTTAAGTGTTTTCCTAATTCTAATATCCTCTTTGACTTCAATCTTTTCCACATCTCTGATTTGTCCTGTCTTACCTTTGTCTTTCCTAGATTTGAGTATTGCCACTGACTGTTTGCCTGAATCTTTTCCTACTAGTCACCTATAGTCCTTCTAATTCCATGCTTATACTTCTATTACTGTCATGGTCTCTATATATGCTCTTCTGGCTGCTCTTCTTCACCACTTTTTCTTTGAATGCCTATCAGTCTAGCATTCACTGTCTCTACTTCTGTTCTCTCCTTCCTCCTCTTCCTTCCTGCCTTCTCCACAATCTTCCCCTCATTATGGCTTTGACTCCATCCCACTATACTGCCTTGTCTTCCACTCTGTCCACTTCAGTTACTATTACTGGTTATTTTATAATCTTTCCCAGTTCTTTCTTTCTTCTCATTCCCCCTCCATTTATACCTGGCCTATGTGTGTACTGTCCTCCCTACCTCTGATTCTTATATTTCCATTGCCAGTCTTACTTCTGCATGGACTGAGGTGTATCTCCCTTGAATATCTATGCTGTCTACATTTTCACATTCTCTTGGCTTATTCAGAAATGCATCAAGTCTGTTGGTCTCCATTAGATAATCCAGGTGAACGTACTCTCTGGTGGTTTTTCTTTCTGCACATTTTTTTTCACCATTCTTTTACATCCATTACTATAAATATTTCCTCATATTTCTGTTATGCTTTCTCTTTCTAAATATTCTATTATTCTGGGGTTTCCATCATATTAAAGCCCTTATTTTATTATGCACATCCCTGTGTCTCTTATACCTCTGTAATATGCAGCAAAAAAAATGCGGTGTTTGGAGTGCATATATTGCCTAGATTCCACCATACCCCTCTTATCTGCCTTTGTCAAATCAGTCACCTTCCTTCCCCAGTATTCCTCATCTACTGAACAGTCATTTGTAAGTTCTCCCTCAAGAAAATTGCCACCCACCTTTTCTCCTTTCCAGTTTTGTTGTCACTTTTCCACTTTGTGTAGTCTGTGATAAAATGTCCCCCACTTTCTTAATCTTTAGCTTTCCCTTCTGTATCTGTCATATGTCCCCATGTATTTTCCTGCCCTGTGTTTCCCTTTCCCTTTAATTGAGTTTAAATGACCGTCTGTATTCTGGGTCACAGTGATTATTCTGCTCTGCTTCCTCTCATCCACTTGTTTGCTTCTTCCCTCTCCACAGAAACCTCAACCAGTTGACTTTCCCTGGTCATTTTTCTGAATTAGATTAATCCTGCCTTAACTTACATTTTTGCTCAAACTTCTCCCTGCAGCATTTGAGTGTGGCTACTTTCCTGCACTCACAGTCCCTTTAAATGCTTGCCTTCCTTACCACATTTGCTAAGTATTCACTCTGTACTCCCCCCCGCATTCCCTCATCTCCATCTTTCTCTCTCTAAATTCTCTCAGTATGTCCTTGTTTTATGTATATCCAATTACTTTCACTGATTTTTTTTCTCATATTTTTTTTTCTCCCATTACAGTTCATTTTTCCTGTGCCTTTTTCTTTCCCTGTCTCTTCCCTTGTTGGTCATCCTACCAGCATAAATTTATATTTTTGTCTTGCTATTCCAACTCTTCTACTACTAGCAAAGCTGCTAAGTCCTGGTGTTCACAACCTTCTTCTTCCTCTTTGTGCTCCCAGTAGCATCTTCTCTCTCCTTCCTCTTCCTTTTCAGTACCCTTCATCTTTAATATTTCCTGTTGCTACCAAGAATTTTCATTTCCTGTAGCAGACTTATTAACATTATACTCATTTATCAATCTCTTACTTTTGTTTCCTTGGCAACATAATGCAATATTGCATGTCTTCCAATTGCTTTTTTCTCTTGCTCTTCCATTTTTCACTATGCACTATCCTTCTAGGCAAGAGCACTGTCTCTGTAGCTGAAAACCCTAAACAGCATACACATTCATACAATTTTGTGTGAAAGGGGCAGCCACAGTGGTTCAATTAGCACTTTCACCTCACAGCAAGAGGTTCTCCTGTTCAATTCTTGGCTGGGGTGCCTTCTGTGCAGAGTCTGCATGTCCTCTCTGCAGTCACGTGAGTTTCCTCTGGGTACTCTGGCTTCCTCCCACATCCCAAAGACATTCTTTAGGTGGATTGGACACTTAAAATTAGCCCTAGGTGTATGTCTTCTGTGGAAGGTTAGGCACCGAGCTGGCAACTCGACACTGTAAAACTCCACTACCAGTCGTTCTGTGGACTATTGTTCCACTGTGGCCCTAGTGGGAAAAGCTGAAAAGAAGAAAGATTTTGTGTGAAAGGAAAGTTGTAAATACTACAGTACCTCACTCTTCCTCGGTCCATCTCGTCTACCTAGTTATTGCTGTTTACTGATTCGTTTCTTCTTTGAGCCCTCTTCATTGTGCTACTCTCTATCTCCTGTCTCTGCTATTTTCTTCTTCTATTTTATCCAGCTTGTTCAATCCATCTATAGTCCTGCATTTCTTGTCTGAGTCTTCTGTGTATGTCCTTTCTCAGCATCATCTATTTCCAAGTTATTATCTTTTCTAGTTTGTGTTCTCAGTTCATGCTTTTTTTTCATTATTCTGAACTGCTTTTCCAGTGCCCTTCCTCTTGATCAAGCTTACCATGCCGGTTTATGCTCTGCTTTCCAATCAGCTGTCCTTTGGTCTATCATTCAATTCTCTCCGGCTATTAGACTTTCTCTTTTTAAGTTTTTGCTAGTGGGATGTCTGACTCCTGTTTATAGCTCACATTTATTCTCACATCTCTCTTTTGTCTTGTTTTATTTCCTTTGCACACAATTTCAGCTTGCTGTTTGAGATTTCTAGTAGCCCTCTCGCCCTTCTCTTGTCCTTTTCCTGCACTCATTTTATAAATCCATTAAGTTTTTCTTCGGTAGGTGGCTGTAGTCTCAGCCTTCCATATTGTTTTGACTAGCACAGGATACTTGATATGCATGTTAACTTTCAGTTCCTCTATTTTTATTAACTTTGCCTTTTAATGTTTTGTCTTCACAGTTTCTCCATCTACACCTTGACAATCATTGTGGACATCTTATGGCATGGGATACTCCTTACTATTCTCTTCCTGCAGAACTCCTTCCCTTTGAAAGTGAACTTGAGTACACATATACTAGGATGTGCATCAGGGGATCTGTCATGCTCCCCTTTCTCCCATTATTTTCACTTTATTGAATTTTATTGGTTTATTACTATCAATGTGAAAATGATTATTAGAAGAAAAAAACTGATTAGCAGAATTAACAAATGACTATTGAGAACACTCTCAGGGCTGCCCATCCATCACAAGTGTGATAGGAGCAGTATGTTCTCCCAACGCATCTACTTTACTGTGTAGTTACTACATCTCATGCGTAAGGTCTGCCAACAGATCCACAGTCCCAGGCAGTTCTTCTCATAGCATTGCTTTTTCCTCTTCCACTTCCTTTCTCTACTTTTGATCAGAGCAGAAGCTGGTTCATCTAATGCCTACTGCTAATATAAACTGAGGAACAAAAAAAAAACAGACTACTCATTCTTTAAAAAAATTGTAGCAAGCATTACAACTTGTATCACAAAGAAAACAGCTGTGCACAAAAGTAGTATCAGAATTCATATTCTGCACTGGCATACAGAAATACTGATACAGATAAGAATAGCAGTACTACAATACTAGTCGATCAGCATCTCCCGGTCGAGGACCCTAACAGCTTGCATCTGGGGGTGCCCCCTTCACCCCACCCTAGCTATGCTTCTGTTTTGATTCATCAATGCTCCTCCTCTTGTTATTCTGTTTGTTGCATTACTCTAGTGCCAACATATTTTAGCATCACAGGATTTTTTTTTTGAGCAACAAGCATAGACTCTCATCTTGAAGTCCAGTTAAAGAAACCACCATCAGACTGTCCATCTCTTCTTGTTCACCTACCTTTATTTGACTTATTTCTACTTGAATGGGAATGCTTAATGTTTATATAAATCCTAGGGCATACCTGATCGATTTAAGTGGTCATCTTTGTTGACTTCACCACTGCCTCCTATCCAACCAGGGTTGCTAGATTTCTGAAGGGCCAGGTAGAGACAAAAAAAAGTCTTTCACGCTAAGCAAAGACCAAGAAAAAAAAGGTCTTTTGTTCATGCAGAACAGCAGGCAGTTCTGAATTAAGCACAAGTGGCTCTGCTTTGCAATTTTTGATTGGCTCGTATACTGGCATACAGGCCAATCATAAATCGCAAAGTGGAGGCTATTTTGCCAGGATTTTAACCAGCAGTATAGGAGTCAAGATTGGGCTGCTGATCCCAGGACAGTCCCGCTCAGACAGGGATGTCTGACAACCCTGTATCCAACCCTTTTTAAAGGTACACTTGTTCCATTACTCACTCTTTATACAGCCAGTGCTTCATCTAATGTTAGTTCTGATTGTATCCACTGCATCCAACAGATGAAATATTTTGATCAGTGAGCACACCAGATTCCTTTCAGAGTAGGTACATTTTTTGGCACGGCATAAAAGTAGGTTTAACTTTTGCTAGCAGAATAAGCAGTGAAAATGTAAAATAAATAAACATGCATTTGAAAAGAAAGGTGAGTCAAAGTTCAGTCCACTTGTTGAGCTTACACCTACAACTTGAAGCAGTATGGATTACTTATACTTCCCTGGGTCACATCCTCATGAATGGGCTTGTAAAAATAAAAAAAATAAAAAAGAAATAAAAAAAAAACTTTGATCTTTATCATATAGTATGTCCCTGTACTCACATCAGTCAGAACAGATTCTGGAGAAACAGTGTCTGTTATTCCAGTTTTAAAAGTCTCGTATCAAGTTAGCTGTGCAAGGATTTCCTTTTCTTTCTTCACTATTAGTAACCTATGAGCAATCCACAGGTCTCCTGCCACAGTTGTCATTTTCCCAGGTTCAGATAGTATCTTTCTACCAATTGGCTAGACAGAGGGACCGACCTAGTAAAGATGTGCAGCAGGTAAGGGTGATAAAGGATAATGAGGGAAACGTACTCACAAATGAAAAGAGTGTGTTGAGCAGATGGAAAGAGTACTTTGAGGGGCTGATGAATGAAGAGAATGAGAGGGAGAGAAGGTTGGATGATGTGCAGATAGTGAATCATGAAGAGCAGTGGATTAGCAAGGAGGAAGTAAGGATAGCTATGAAGAGGATGAAGAATGGAAAGACTGTTGGTCCAGATGACATACCTGTGGAAGCATGGAGTTGTTTAGGTGAAATGGCAGTGGGGTTTTAACTAGATTGTTTAATGAAATATTGGAAAGTGAGACGATGCCTGAGAAATGGAGAAAAAGTGTTTTTGTACCGATTTTTAAGAATAAGGGTGATGTGCAGAGCTGTAGTAACTACAGAGGGATTAAATAGATCAGTCACACCATGAAGTTATGGGAAAGAGTAGTGGAAGCTAGGTTAAGAAGGGAGGTGATGATTAGTGATCAGCAGTATGGTTTCATGCCAGGAAAGAGCACTACAAATGCCATGTTTGCTCTGAGAATGCTGATGGAGAAGTACAGAGAAGGTCAGAAGGAATTGCATTGTGTCTTTTGTGCCTAGAGAGGAGTTGTGGTATTGTATGAGGAAGTCAGGAGTGTCAGAGAAGTATGTAAGAGTGGTACAGGCTATGTACCAGGGTAGTGTGACAGCAATGAGGTCTGTGGTGGGAGTGACGGATGCGTTTAAGGTGGAGGTGGGATTACATCAAGGATCAGCTCTAAGCCCTTTCTTGTTTGCAATGGTGATAGACAGGTTGACAGACAAGATCAGACAGGAGTCCCCTTGGACTATGATGTTGGCAGATGACATTGTGATCAGTAGTGAGAGTAGGGAACAGGTGGAGGAGACCCTTGAGAGATGGAGGTATGCTCTAGAGAGAAGAGGAATGAAGGTCAGCAGGACTAAGACAGAATATGTGTGTGTGAATGAGAGGGAGGATAGAGGAATGGTGAGGATGCAGGGACTAGAGATGGCGAAGGTGGATGAGTTTAAATACTTGGGATCAACAGTTCAGAGTAATGGTGAGTGTGGAAGAGAGGTGAAGAAGAGAGTACAGGCAGGATGGAGTGGGTGGAGAAAAGTGTCAGGAGTGATTTGTGACAGACGAGTACCAGTAAGAGTGAAAGGGAAGGTCTACAATAGGGTAGTGAGACCAGCTATGTTATATGAGTTGGAGACAGTGGCACTGACAAAAAGGCAGGAGTCAGAGCTTCACGTGGCAGAGGTGAAGATGTTAAGATTTGCACTGGGTGTGATGAGGATGGACAGGATTAGTAATAAGTGTATTAGAGGGTCAGCCCAGGTTGGAAGGTTTGGAGACAAAGACAGAGAGGCAAGATTACATTGGTTTGGACATGTGCTGAGGAGGGATGCAGAGTATATTGAGAAAAAGATGCTAAGGGTGAAGCTGCCAGGTAACAGGAAAAGTGGAAGGCCTAAGATAAGGTTTATGGATGTGCTGAGAGAGGACATGCAGGTGGTTGGTGTGACAGAGCAAGATGCAGAGGACAGGAAGAAATGGAAACAGTTGATCCGCTGTGGTGACCCCTAACAGGATTAGCCGAAAGAAGACGAAGAAGATAGTATCTCTCTCTTTTCACCATGAATACATCCAGATGGATTCCCCAGTGAAATCTACTATTTTACATTTGAGTTGTCTTCCCTTTCTAAGGCAGGTAGACAATCACATGTTCATACTTGCCACCACAGGCATGCTGACTTAAAGGGACATACCCCAACACATTGCTTTATTATTGCAATCATTGAATATAATGCCCCCTTTCGCATGTATCTGTCCAGACTCATGCAACAACTGGAACATCCACAGAAATATGTTACTAAAAGGACACAAGGCCTAAACCACATGTCCTACTTGGACCGACTCAAAGTACAGCAAGTCAAATAGCATCAAATGCACTTGGTCTAGTGACAGAACAACAGAATGGATCAGAGGGAAAGGTATGTCTTGCAGAGGATACCGCTGCTGTGGAACAGACTTCCCATCCACATAAAACAAAGTTAATCCCTGTCCATATTCAAGCTCACCTTAAATCTATGGATGGGAAACAGAAACTTTACCCTGAGATTGCCCCATTGCACTACTAATGAACAGAGGCAGCTCTTAAATACTTTATCCCATGCATGGATCCCTCAAATTATCAATGATATTATCCCAATTACTCCTCTTTAGGGGTTATTGACCACTGGATGGGTAAGGCCAGTCTATAACCAAATGGGATAGGTTATTTCAAGCACAAAAAGGGAAACTGGCTAGGCTTAAAAATGGCCCTCAAGGGCAGGCCTAGTACTAACCTATGAACCTATGAACCTATTGTCTGTAAACTCACATTAGCCTTTTCAAATATTGTCACATCCCTTAAGCACTCCCTATTTGCCCCTGACTTAATGCTAAGGCTTTATAACTGTTCTGCTTCTTTCCAGGTTGGTTTACCTGCATGACAGGTGCTTAGTTGAGCCACAACTCTATGTTGCACCCTTAAAAGGGTATGAACAAGATGCAGTGGGAAAAATGTATTTGTGTTTGCAGAACAGGCCATGGCCTCCACATCATGACTGCATGCATAGGAAAATATTACGTCTGACCTCCAGATAAACCCTCACAATTTCAAGAAATCTTAAGTAAGAAGTCATGATACTCTTGTTAGAGCCAGAGAGAATGCAGAGAGAAGTAGATGGGGAACAAAAGGAATGGACTAGACTCACTGCATACCTCTACACTGCACTAAGAAATGGATTGCTGTATAGGGTAACCAAAGATTGGGAACCTTTTTAGAACATGTGTAATAAAATTAGCACACAGACACATTCTTTGGGTTATTAGGAACCGACAAGACAAAACACTGGAGTTTTGGGTAAATTTTATTGTTTTGATATTATTAAGGACATAGAAAACGTTTGTGCTGCCTACGCAAAATGAAAACGATAATGCCAAACCCAAGACTGAAGAATTTTTTGATAACTTTTACCGTTGCCGGAGTTTCTTTCCAAAACATAGAAATGGACATTGTGTGTCAACTGGTAGAATCAAGTAAGTGACATAAGTATATCTTTATAATTATTGATTTTGCAACAAAATTTCAGAAGAATGTATTCCCTTCAAAGCGTCAATGCAAAGTCCATAGCAAAAGGACTGGTGATGCTGCTAGGGAGGTGAACCATGAGAAATTCTTATTTATGTCCAGTGAGATACATAGGCGTTACCATTGCTATAAAGTGGAACAGCTAAGACTATATATATACAGCAGTCTCAAACAGATGGGCTAGCCAAATGGTCTAATAAAAAATTTAAAGTTTATGTTACAAAAGGATATAGCATTAAATGACAAAAACTGAGACCATCTGATGACATACTTTCTCTTTTCAATAAAAGAAGTACTCAAGGTCTCATATGGGTTCACATAATTTAAAGTGCTATATAACAGACTTCCCAAAAATGTGCTAAATGTAATAGAAAAAACAACAGAGGAAGAAACAACCCTTTTAGAAGTGAAATACGTCATTTTATTGATTTGCAGAACAGGTTAAAAGCTACATTTTTATAATTATAGAACATACATAGGGATCATAGAAGGCACAATCTAGAGCAGAAAACAGAAACACTCACCTGAGAGACTACAAACAGGTACCTGCATTAGGTTGTGCTGATGAAAACAAGTTCTTTGCAAAATGGAAAGAATCTTTTGAAATTATAGAAAAAGAGTAGGTGAAGTAAGTTATATAAGGTAAGTAAGTTATATAAGGTAAGATGAATGGAAGAAAGGAAGCAAGGAAGGTTGTACCACATAGTTCTGAAACCGTGGAGAGAAAATTAAGTTTCTTTATTAATTATGTTGGAAAGGGAAGATAATGTTCCTACAGTATGCCTTGAATTCATATAGGGGGAGTAACTATACAGGTCTTAGAAACAAGAAGAAATTGACCATGGCTATGTTTCTGCCCTTTATACTTAACTAACCAACCTACAGGGTAAAAAGATCACACATAGAAACCATTCAGTAAACATTGCAAGAAAAAACAAGCCAAGGGACCTTAATGTTTATGGACATCAGCTGGGTTTAAAGACCCCATGTTTCTAAAGGATAGCTAAACAACCCACTTATGCTGTGCTGATGAGACACAGCTAGTGGGGTTTGGCTTTACTGGCCTCAATGAATCCATAAAGACTTAAAAAGTAAAAAGGCATGGGCATTCAGAAGCCATGTAGCCAAAACACTTGATGTCTTTTAGGGGTCATTTGCATATATCCCATGGGCCTCCATTACAGGAGATTTAAGATATCTTACAGTGAAAACTCCAGCCTGGCTGTTTTTTTTTTCCTTGCAGTTTTTACACCTAACTAAAGACTACTGATAAACTTCTCTAGACCCCGACTTTAAGGTGAAAAATAACCATTTCTATACCAGATGTATTGTTTCATTATAGAGTGCTGCCTTTTGTTATCCATGGAGTGCATGCAACATTCCAGAGGTCAACAGAAAAAATCCTTAGATCGCACATCAGATATGCAGTGCATGATGATGGTGCATTGTTCTCTAAAGAAGCAGAATTCCACTTAACCAGCATTCAAGTGAGTTTAAATCATCTGCATCAAGTTGCAGTAACAGCTATCCCTTCTAAGTTAAAGTCAAAAATGGCATAAGGATAGATAATCATAGGGATAGTGAAATCACAGGTTAAAAAAATTGAAGTCATGTAAAATTGGACCACAACAAATTAGAGACAAAAAAGCAAGTTAAGGTTCTTTTCAGCTTGACTAGCAATTAGCAGAAATTTCTTCCTGATATCAACAATATAGCTTGCATCAACTGATCTGGCTAAGGAAGCTGAAATGGACAAATGAAATGGAACAAATCTTTGGACAACTAAAGAAAATTCTGCATCTAGAGCCGATATTCATTACCCCTGACTTCACAAAATAATCCTTAGTACAGACACATGACTTTGAGGTAGGAAAGCACATTATTACTGCAGGTAGCAGATGGGGAGGAGCATCCAGCTGCAATAGCATCAGAAAACTGAGGAGAGATGAGAGGTGCTGCTTGCCTAATGAAAGACAGAGAGAGACTGGTTAGCCCTTACTTGACCATCAGGGTTGTGAGATATTATGAATATAAGGCTGAAATTAATTCTGT
Organism: Protopterus annectens; assembly: GCF_019279795.1. Classification (NCBI taxonomy): domain Eukaryota; kingdom Metazoa; phylum Chordata; order Ceratodontiformes; family Protopteridae; genus Protopterus; species Protopterus annectens. The sequence continues at coordinate 682,958,487 of NC_056739.1, read as the reverse complement.
TGTAAATATGCTGAAAGATAAAGCATAGAATAAAAAGTTTGCTTGAATATATGTATAGAGTTTAGCAATGTAAAATGTACATTCATACTGTATGTATAACAAACAGGCTTCTCTTCACAGCATCAGAAAAGCCTAACAAATCAATATTGGAAATGCTTTTCTCATGTTTGCAGAACAAATATCTATTAACAGACATCCTTTTTTATAAATTCAGCAATACGTGATGTTTTTTTTCTATAGGAACAGCTTGTACAGATGTTTCCTTTCAGATTTCTGTTAATGGCATCCTCACATCAGCAAAAGTGCTTACAAGTAAATCACAAATGGACAATAATAAAGTCTGAAAACAGACATTAAGTGACTTCCCACAGAAGGCCAAAAAATATACCAAGAGGAAATAACAACATCTATGCGCGTGACTAGCACTCTATATAACAATTGTAGTAACTCAGTTATGTGAGAAAGGGACAGAGAGAGGTATTTTGTAGAGGTCGTCATTCATATCTGTAATGAAGGAAAATTTTGTAAATATATGCTACAAGCTAACAGAAATAGTACGTGTCATTTGTTATAAAATAAGTTATCTGTAACTGTGCTTATAGCTACAAAACATATTTCTTTATCAGTGTGCAATTTGAAAGGCTTGGTGCTTTAAACAGATTGCATATGGAGTCATGCAAAGCTCTGTGTCTCTGATTCAGCAGTAAACTGACTGTGTGTCTTAAGAAGACTTTGGATCCAGCACAGTATAGGAGCAGAGAGCGAAAATTAAAATAAAATTTTCAAGGGTATCTAAATACTACCTGTTGGGTAGAGACTTCATGTTTGTAACAGATCATACTCTGTTTCAGTGATTGTGCTGAAAAAAGATAACAATGCTAAGTCAACTTCCCAAATTAACAGTCAAACACACACACACACACACACACACACACACACCTACACACACATACATACATATATAAATAAATAGGCACCATTTGAATAGCTTCTTGTGTGGCCTTAGACAATAAAAGACTATTTCCATGCTGCACATGTCCCTAAAATTCATCTTGCAACAATGGACAAGACAGTATTAATTAGAGAAATGACTATATGCAAGAAGACGTACCTATCAGAATTGATTGCAGTGCTATGCTGGATGCTAGTACCAAAAATGCCATGACAGAGCATGAGGTGAGATCACGGAAAACAGCTAGCTAGCTGTCAGTTAAACAAAATAAAAAAATACCTTTGTTCCAGTGGTGTTAAAAAAGAAATTATAAAAAATTAGGGAATCCAGGGGAATTCCAACAACAAGTATAGCAGGTAAATTAGGTTTACAGAGTTTGATACTCACATATAAGTTACTCACGTATGAGACAAAAGTCAGAATTTCCAAGCTGTTGAGTGTATTAGTCCGTTAACTCACTTTTCATAATCACCAGTGGCTGTTGCATTAACTGAGCTGCCCTGGAGGGAAATGCAATGCAGATATTCAGATTGCAATACTGCAGCTAAGTTCAGCAATTAAAGTTTGGTTATACATAAGATCTCATGCTTCTTATATGAGACTATAGGTAAGCCCAGTGCAAGACAGAGAGAGATCAGCATTTTCCTTAGCCAAATATAACAATGATTACATTTGTACAAGATGATAACTTGATAGCTAGATGAACTGGCATAGCAAATATCTACTACTGCATACAAGTGCAAAAACTGGCAGATAAGGTTTAATTTCAAAGTAGATTGTCTAATGCAAAGTACTTCAAGAAATGGAAATTTTTGGTCACAGCTGCATCTAGTTTAGAGATTTTTATTTAATCATAGTGAATTGTTTGTCTTAGATTGATAAATAAGAAACAGGAAAACAAACTTTTCATCTAAAAATAGATTCTCTTTTAACAGTGTTGGTAAAAAAAAACTTGTAAGCCATATACAGTCTTGGAGAAGTCTAATTATTAAGCAATAAACTTATAGTTTTCAATTAAAAATCAGAATGCAGACCGTGGATGTGAATTTTTAACTAATGGACATTTGTGTCTGTCAGATTTGTGAAGGTGCATCAATCACTGGAATACAATTAAATGCAGCTCCTTCATGGAGACATACAAGAACTCATGATCACTAAGGTAGACTTCATAAAGCATTCAGTCTAGCTTCCTGGAATGATCTCACTCATCTGCAGTTATAGTATGAAAAGATTGTCGTTGGTATGAAGGTGTTTTTACAAAGATGCACAGTGCAGGGATGACCAGAAAAGAACTTCATACCTCTAAAAAAACCCCTCTAAAACAGGAAAATATTTTTGAAAAAAGGGAAGAAAGGCCATATGAAGAAATAACCAAACACTAGAACTGACTTCTGTCCTTTAAAGTGTGGTCCCATTTGACTGAGATGTTGTAGCTCAGGTGGGTGTAAAGATCTTCCTCCCAAAAAATAAGTAGGGGAAGTTTCCCTGTACCCTGACCAAATTTTCCTTAGTCAGTATGATCAGTATGAGATCACCTCATTCTTTCTTGAAAAGGGGTCTCTTCTTGTGGTTCTAACCTGGTTGACAAATAGTAAATAAAAATAAATAAAACTATGTCTGACTGAGATCATACCAACAAATTTCTCTAAAGAAGTAAATAATTTCACATTTGTGATATAGTACATTTACAGTCTGAGCTTTTTAAATTTTTTTTTGTTCACATTCCTTTAGTGATCAATAGATTTAATATTTTGGGGTGCTGAATGGAGACAGACAAAATCATTATTATGAACTAAGGTAGTTGTAGATCAGAGTGTAGTGTGTGCTTGTATCTTTAAGAAGCATGCAAGGATGTACGTGCATGTATATAACCGGCACATGTACACAACCTTAGTGCCATTTTGAAAGAGCAACTAGGGAGTGAGCATGTATGCTCATAGTCATTAATTGTATATAAGTTACTTAAGTTACAGTCTATAGTCAACAATAGTAATGTGTCTGTATATAATAAAGCTGCTTGAACAGAACCCACAAAGATTTGTTTATTCGTGTCCTAACACAAAAACGACATGGAAGAGAGAAGAATATTCCAAGCCATGAAATATAAAGATGACAGCGAAGGTAAAACTGAGAGAAAAGAGCACATCATAGCCAGAGAGAATCAAATGTAATGAGAAATAAAACAAATTATTTAGTCGATGCGAAGGACAGTAAAGGGGCATTACAAAGGCACAGACCACATTATCAGGCAAGTGGAAAGTATAAAAAGTTTGTTAACTATAGAAAATGTTTAAGATACAAGTATTTGATGAAACAATTAACTGTAAACCAAAATGAGTATGTTTAAAGCAGAAAACAAGTATGTTTAGAGCAAAACAAGTGTGTTTGAGGCAAAGTTGGACATGTTTAGAGTAAAACAAGCACAAGAAAAGTACATTGGGCATGAAAAGGGCTTAAATGAGCAAAACAATTGTAATAAGAAAAGAAAAAGGCACATTAAGCAGAATAAAACAAGGTGACTACATGTGTTTGGGCAAAGTGCTTTGTTTGGGCATAACTATGACTTTGTATTGTATCAAGGGTGCAACTAAAGTTATTCAAAGTTAAAGGGCTTACAATGTGTGCTTATTACTGTGCATGTACTTTGAAGAGTTCACTGTGTGCAAAGTGCAACTATCTCATGCAGTCCAGTCAAAGTATAGCTATTTCAAAAAGGTTCTTGCTCTGGGTGTGTCTAGTTACAAACTGATGCTATTGCAGAGTGCTTCTTGTACTGTAAAGAGTTGCCTAGCAAGGTATTGCCATTTTGGGGACATTTCAGTGTGCTGTATGTAGGTATTCAGAAAATATAATTGCTTTGAAAGTCATTGGCCGGGATTCACTAATCCTCCGTGTAAGACTAACTAAGTCTTACTCAGAGACTGCAGTCTAAGAGTATGACATCAGCACATCATACATATGCATGAGGGCATGCTGACTAAACTCTAAGGCTAACACGGAGCGTGAACGAGTGCAGGGGGCGTGTCAGACTGCCGAGCAGTCCAAATATCCATGCCCCTGCAAGTGCCTAAACAGCAAATGTCACCAGACATGAGCGAGTCTGCTCAAATGTTTATATCTCCAACACTACACTTCCCCAGATTCCAAGCTCATGTACAAATATAATAAAATGTAAAACCTTTTTTTTTTCTCATTCCCAATATAGCTGTTCGTATTTGCATGTGTGTGCACGGGTTTGCCCATTGCTTAGCTACAGTTAGCAGTTCAGACATCGAAGAGAATAAACTACTTATATGCAAATTAAGCCAAGTAACAGTAGCATAGTGGTAGAGCCTTCGCACAAAGAGAAGGCATTCCTGGTTCGAGTCCCACCACTCCCCTTCTCATTTTCTGTAGAAAATCTGTGCATAAAAATAATTCCTGGCATTTACCTTTTAAATATTAGTAAAATGCATTGAAATGGCCTATGTAGTAGTGAATGATATTTTATATATATATATATATATATATATTTATAAGAAGCTGAAATGGTCATGCATACTGATAAATTCATAAGTAATGTATCTTAAGCAGTGTGAAGCACTGCTAAGCAAAGTTAACCAGTATTAAGCATATTTAAGTATAATTGCTCATAGCTAAGCCATGCTTTAACTAGCACAATAGCTTTGTGTGGAGCTGCGCATCGCGCCAACTAGCACAATGTTGGGCAATGTCGGGCAACGTCGCTAAATGTAGAGCAATGTTGGGTAAAGTTGAGCAAAGTCGGCTAAACACAGCCACACCTCCTAGCCAGTCAGGCCAGTAGTAAAATAAAAAGCAATAACAAGCCTCAAACCTGGGATAGTGTGCACCATAATCACAGTACTGATCCACTAAGCCATGACAGCATTTGATGCTCATGGACTGTCAACACACATATACATATTAATCAAATTTTACCCAGTGCTAAGCAGGTGTGCACTCAGGTGAGAATTTTCAAATCAGGCCAATCACAAATAAGTGCGGGAAATGAGGCATATTTAAGCTCCATAGGCAGGAATACTTGCCATAACTGGTTGTAGCTCCCATCTACAGGCAGCAATGGCTGGTGTTGGAGAGGGCTCTAGCTTCCAAGCGCAACGGTGGGGCATTGAGGAGTCAAAAGTGATGGTTTGGCTCCTCGTCCATCATCATGATGCTAGACTCCTGCAGGGCCAGTTCCAGGGCAGGGAATATAAAGCGGAAGCCTGGGACCATCTCACACATGAACTCACCAGTGCCACAGGCATTCCTCGGACTGGTGAGCAGGTCAGACACCACCATGCAGACTTGAAGAGGCGCAAGCAGGACCAGCTGAACCAATGGATACAGGAGACCCATGGGATGGAAAATGCCTCACTATTGTGTAGGTAGCCATGGAATGAAGTATGTAAAAATTGCTAGTGTAGTCGATAGTATGGATAGGTATATGTCTCAATATCACTTAATTTACTTCACAGCTGCAGGTGTCCGTGCTGCGAATCAGCAAGCCTATGCAGATAGGCTGCTAAGGCTGCAACACCAGGCAGGTTAGTAATTATTCTGCATGTATTGTTATATAAAATAAGTGAGAGAGCCTGACAAAAAGTGTCATAGCCCAATAATAAAGGTATAATAAGGCTTGAATAACCTCTCTGCATGTACTGTTATGTAAAATAAGTGAGAGAGCCTGAAAAAGAGTGTTGTAACCCATTAATAAAGGTATAATAAGTCCTGAATTATTTCTCTGCATGTATTGCTATATAAAATAAGTGAGCGAGCCTGAAAAAGAGTGTTGTAAACCATAAATTAAGGTATAATACATCTTGAATAAGTCGTCTGCATGCACTGTAATATCAAATAAATGAGAGAGCCACTAGAAAAGTGTGTAATGTAATTAATAAAGGTATAACTCCTGTAGTGTGTCCATGTCACTTTCTTCGAAATGTTGATGTACTCTTGCAGTATAGAAATAGTAGTGTTTTATTAAGCGCTGTCAACCCACACTTGGGTAGGCCCATAGAAAGTGGATGAAGGGAGTACCAGTATCTGTTAAGCATATATACAGTCTTCAACTGTTGTTTCATGGCTAGCATGTATAGGTAAATCTGGCACATGAGTAGCTTGTTATTGTGCTCGCCAGAAATGTCAGTGTGCTGCTAAAAATGTAGGGGGCTGTTAAAATATAACTGATAATGTCACCTGAACACATCCAGATATGTAGACATATAAATATAAATAAAATATATAAATACGTAGCAGTAACATCTGCATCCTGGACAGTTTGTATGACAGATACAGGTCAGGTATATAAGGAACTACCAAAACCCATTTCACAACTTAATGGACATTGCCTAGTGTAATAATACATGTAGGGGATATATACCTGCAGTCAATAGGAATGTAATGTAAACTATAAGTACATATAAGTTGTTAATGGAGGTATCGTTTTACACCGTACTGTATGTGCATAAACAATGCAATTCCACACCTCAATGGGTATGTGTAATCTCAAAACATTTGTTGGGACATATGTCCTATTGGTTTATAAATATCTGCATTTACTTTGATGCATGGGCCCTGTTCAAACACCACAGTCTTGGAGGCCTGTTGCCACCAATCAATCCTGCATGCTGTTGGAATGTCCACTGTTGTTCTATATATGCATGTGTTATGCTTGCTGTTCAACTGTTGGAACTCTGGTGTGTTGCATTAATGTGAATATTACTGTATGCTGTTACAACTAATTTGGAATGCTGTTGGCTGTTACCAACCCATATTGTCATTAAATCCTCCTAAACATAGAACGTATGGGAAGGCCGATCCCAGCGGAACCACCTGTCCCACCTCAGCTGGCGATGGCACCTGGCACCAGCAGGTCCGGTGCCCAGCTCGGGACCTACTCCTCCGTTGGCCATGTGCCACCTTCAGGTGGAAGTGCTGCAGGGAATGGGGCTCATGCTCCCCTGCAAGCGTGGCCGGAGGAGGGCCACCTATCTCCCTCCGAATGGTCCGGGCTGTGGTGCGTAGGGAGATTGAGCGTTCAGTCACTGATCCTCCAAGCCAGCTCAAGGCAAGAGTGGCGTGACTCACAGGTGAGCCTGCCCCTCCTATGCAGCCCTCAGCACAGCCACCCTCTGGGCTGTGAAGCTGCAGTGATGACTGCCCATGGGTGGGGATCTCAGTTCCACTGTTGACATCTGTATGCTCATGGGCTTGCGATTTCCAAACATCCTTCCCCGTCAATGGTGTTCACCCACCCCATATGTCATATTCTGCCCCTGTATGTGTCTTGTTTGTCTTGTCTGTTTACCTCCCCAACCTACCTCCCAAAATATACCTACTTCCCCTACCCTACATTCCACTCTCATCTGAAAAAAAAATGGGCAATCTGCTCCTACAAAAAAATTACGACCCATACATAGCTGCCCATTTTGCATAAATGTCCGCTGGGTACATGCACTGAAATTTAATTGGCAGTACAACATACTTCGTTGTCCTCACCCCTCTCTCAGGGGTGGAAGGTTTCAAATTTCCCTCCAAATTACTAGTATATGCACAGCTGTTGCTGTTAAAGAAATGGGCAGCTTTGGACCTTCCCTACACCCATCCTGCACATTCCGAGCTGTTTTCCCTACTGTCTTTCCCTCTTTGTGCCCCTTTTTCACCACTTTCCTATCTCCCCATTTTCTTTTCTTTCAAAGAAATGAGTGCGGGGTTAGTGTGGGTAAGCACTTTTAAGCAGTAGTAAGCAGTTTTGCGTGAGTGTGCGCTTGTGTGTGCTTAGCTTAGTATTGATAAACATCGTGCAAACTGGCGCAAACCCGCTTACATCTGCTTAAAAGTGCCTTAGTCACCTTGCATATGAGGGGCCTTGTTCTGCTCAGCAGCAAAATAAAACACCACTATCAGTCTTGAACGCTGGACCTTGGACACACTAGACTGTATGAAGTACCACTAGGCCACAGTAGATATACAGCAGGTTGCTGCTGAAATATATATATCATGCATCAGAATGAGTGAATGTAAAGGAAAGATAGGAATGCCGTAACACAAAACCTGTTTTGTGGAACTTTACCAGCAGTTGTTGTGGAATTGCATTACATGACTGTGATAACAGAACCAGACATTCTAGCAGTAAATAATGTTACAGCAGCACTTTACAACCCCCACACAGTATCATAGCAGGACAATCCCCACCAAAATTTACAAATTACCTGTGTGTTCAAGGTACAGCAAGGATGTAGGTAGCCATACGCAGTACTGGTATTGTCCAGTTTTCATGAGCATCTTGTGATAATGTCAACAAAAGAAAAAGCACAAGCTGTGCAGAAGTGAGTACATTAATATCCACAGTACAGCAGTTCCCAAACAGTTCATGTGCAAAATGAAAACATCTCAATAACTACGTATGTATGCCAGCTAATTGTATAAGTAGAAAAGAAACTACATGATCCCATGTATCTTGTGTTAGCATTTGTAGGGGTGAGTACAATTCTACACTGTCAACTGTGTACTGGAAGTGGCAACATTCAGGTCTGAGTTCAACATTCAAATCACTGGCTACACCCCTAGCATCAGTTATGAGAAGTATACCAACCTTCTGACTTACACAATGGTGTCCACAGCAAACAAGCATGGTCCCCACTTTGGAAAGCTGAAAGGGCTATGCCTACCTGACTTAGCAATTTATTGTATTGGGTTGCTATGACAGTGAGTAATGCAAGTACCACACAGCAGGCTGCATGCAATTGCCAAATGGTGGCCACCAACTGGTGCAGAGGCCATCACATGCACATGTGCAGATGCCTATAAAAGCAGGCTGTACTTACTGTCCACACATATAATCATTTCATTGCAAGTACGAAGGGAGAGAGAGAGAGAGAGAGACGTACGGACGCAGACAACAGCAGCAGGAAAAAAGAAAAAAGATCAACCAAAAATATATTGAAAGAAAAAGCAATATATAGCAAAAAAATGAAAAACTAAAAGAATATATTGAAAAAATATATATTAAAAAAAAGTATATTGAAAAGAAAAATATATTGTAAAAAATAATATTGCAAAATAAATAATATATTGAAAAGAAAAATAATTATATTGAAATAAAAAATATATCTTGAAAAAATCATAAGCTATAAAAATAAAAGCTATTACAAAACACACAAAACAGACAAATATGAACATATACAAAGATAAGGTATGTAACAGCTATGTATTTACTGGCATGTAGTAGATGTTTGAATCATCCATATGTGGCAGCAGTACGTATCTATGCACAGATGCTCTGCATAACTACTGGCATGGAGACATCAGTGTGTAGCTGTGTGCAGTGGGATATGACTGTGACATATGTAGTTCGGCATTGTGTCAAATATCTGATCCATGTTATCTGTGTTCTGTACAGTAGTATGTACAATGTCTGTTTGTGGGAGTAGCGCATACAGTTATATAAAAATAGATGTGACAGAGTAACAAATGCATGATAGTCATATTAATGTGTAGCTTAGCATTGGAAACAGCTGTACCAGGCTAGTATGCTAATCTAGCATTTGCAGCTATATATACACCCTCTAATATTACTGTGTGCTCACATGTAACACCTGTTCATGTTGCAACAAGGCCCAAAAGGTCAGCCGTGAGGTACACCTTGTGTGTGTATGGCACACAGATATGGAGAGATCTGTCTGTGTCAGATATATTAGCATCTGTACATGGGCATAGAGCAAGGGACATACTGCAACTGTTTGTGAAGGGTGGACATATATATGTTGTTGAAGGTTGTTATGTGCATATTTCTATGTTGGTTGTAGTGTGTGACAAACAAGACAGCATACAGTGCTGCTATATGACATGTGGTGGTTAAACACTGTGGGTATGATTCGTCAGGTTTGCAGTGCTGCAGCCATTGAGGCCTGCTAAAGCTACATGGGCTGAGAACACCTTTAATGCATTCCACACAACACTGTGCAATATTATGACATAATGGTATACCTTGCAACCTTTGCATAATTGATATCATCACCATGAAAGGTGGACTGTATATGTGCCTATATGTATATCTACATGTACACCAGTGGATGTTTATATGTATGTGTGTGTGTGTGTGTAGATATATATATATATATATATATTGCTGTGAACATCTGGGTGTATTGAGCTTATAGCTCTTGATGAGCAGCATTTGGTCAGCCCTTAAGGAGGATTTTTGGCGCTGCTTGTGTCGGTATATTGAGTGCAACATATATAACCGGCTTTTTTCATTGATCTAAGCAAAACGTCAATGTAGATGCATTTTTATGTGAGCGGATCATTTCAATGGTCCGGCTTGAATAACGCTCACAGACATGAGCATTTAGTATTTTAATTTGAGGTGTTATATGTTTGATTTTTATGATTTTAATATTTTTATAAGATTATAATTTGAGTTTGACATCTATTTGTGCGGTCAGATGTAGTTGACACGCACGGCATTGTGTTTACATTAAGCGGTTGGTAATGGTAGGATATTGCTTTAAATGCTAGCGCAATTCTGTGTCTTTGAACGTATTAATGGACAAGTCACATGGGTAGGTGGCTGATTTCGTATTGGATTGGGGATTTATTCGAAATGTTTTTAAATTAGGTTTTGTAATGTTCATGTTTGTCTGATGAAGCGGGTGTAATGCCCGCGAAAGCGCTCACATCATTAAAACTTTTTAGCCCTGAACCGAATGGTTTGTGTTTTCTCAAAGTTTGAGTATTACTGTGGATCCAGTTTGGCTTTTTTTGGATAACGGAGTCCAATAGAGGACGGTCAGCGTGCATTACTGTGTTACTTTCTTCGCAGTTCTTCGGCTCAGCTCCTGGGGTGAATATACTTGTACTTTCTTCTTGTTTACGGCAGGGTGGTTTATACTTGTTTTCATCAGGGGAATGGAAGGAGCTGAGAGCCGTTCCAACGGGGCTGGTAATTCAAATCTGTTTGGTGCCAGACTTATGAACTTAATGGAAGACAGTCGTAATCCTTTGGTCAGTTTTGATGGCCATGTGCAGTCTGGAAACATGGAACCTGCATCGATGGATGAAGCGTTAGTTAAATCGATTAAGAGAGACTTGGAAAACGAACTGTACAAGTTTAAACGCCTCCAGGCCCAAAGATATCATATGGAGGCCAGCCTCGCTAAAGGCATTGTACCGAGGGGTTTACGCATCCTCAACATGCCTACATATGGGAACCTCTATCCAGCTCTGTTACATAAATGGCAACAAATCAACCTTAATGCCAGTCGGGCCTATATGCAGTTATTAATAGATTTTTTCTTTCCCATTGAGGCAGAGTGTAAAACTAACATCACCAGTTATCAAGAACGTTTGGTAACAGCATTGGGTGATAGTCCTACTGAACTGTATATGCATGAACTGTTTGATCGTGTTGGCCACTATGAAACTAATTTGTTAAACAACAAGCGCAAAAAAATGAGCCGGGATTTGAAAGACTTTGCTGAGCAACATGTGTTTGTTTGGCCTAGAACGGCGCCTGAGAGAAGGGATTCTCGGGCTCCAGGAAGGAGATCAGAAGCTCCATTAAGCAGGGAGCTGCCTATTAACACCATGACCAGTAATGGAGAGCATCCCATCAGTAAAGTTCCGGTTAATGGTATTCCCATTCAGTCCACCACGGGAGAATGCCCACAGTCCATCATCACAGGAAACAATAATAATATTGTTACCCTCCCAGTTATGGAGGATGCTCCAGCGGCAACAGTTGATGCCATCAGTTCACCAGTGGACAGCCATGCCTCATCCCTATACACCACTCCGAGTGAGGGAGTGGAAGGGACTGTGACATCGTTGGATAATCCACGTCCATCCATCACCAATACTACTCTGGCAGGAGCAGTTAGAAGAAAAATTCAACTCGAGAGAGTTGAGGTCCACAACCCCACAGAGGCCCCTTTTCCTATAAGACTGAACAGAAAGAGATCTTTGGAAAACGACAGTATCAGAGGAGCCAAAAGGAAAGATCCTTTGATGGGGCAACAACAAACACTCCAGAATTTTTGGAGTTGAGGTCTCTTGTGCATAATATTTCAGACTATTCATTGTCTACTTCTGAGATGTGGTTATCGAAGGTGAGACCATTGTCTACCTGTGTCTCTAAGTCTCTTATCACACTTTCTGTGTTTAGTGTACTGCCACCTATATGGTAATTCATGGTTACATGTTTTTTCCCAAAGGGGATAACAATACATTTCTTGGCATTGAGCTTGAGCCCATGGCTCTAGCACCAAGCATCTGTTTCTGTAAGGCCCTTTTGTAGAGTATCCACATCATTTGGGGATTCAATAATGGCTCCCAGTTTGCAGTCATCTACAAACTTTGTTAGCCAGAGTCCCTTAGTGTTGACCTGTACTTCAGAGAAGTAGATGCCAAACAAAAGGCCCCCAGGACTGAACCCTGAGGTACTCCACTTGTCACTTGTCTGGAGCTGGATTTGGAGTCGGCTACTTTTACAGTGTGTGTTCTATCAGTAAGCCATTTAGCAACCCATTGGGTGACATAGGGATTAATGCCCAACTTAGTAAGTTTATCTATGATTCCAGAGTGAGGGATGGTGGCAAAGGCCTTGGCAAGGTCTAGATAGGCTGTGTGGACCACCTTACTCTTGTCCATGGCTCTGGAGGCTGATTCAAAGAAGTCAATCAGGTTCAGGAGACAAGATCGGCCCTTCACAAACCCAAACTGGGTGGGGTCCAGTGTTTGAAGGTTGCCAATGTCTTTGTTTATAAGTTCCATGATAATATGCTCCATGGCCTTGCAGATAAGGCTTGTCAGACTGATGGGACGGTAGTTTCTGGGATCCAAGGTGGATCCCCCCTTGTGGATTGGGATAACTATAGCTCTGCGCCACTCAGTGGGCATGAAACCTGAGGTGAGGCTATGATTAAACATGACACTTAGGCGAGGTGCCAGTTCATACTGTAGTTCATGTGGTACACAGCCTGGGATGTCATCTGGTCCCATGGATGCTGTATTCTTGGCTTTACAGAGTGCGTTTTGTACCTGTGTGGCCGTTATTACTGGAATTTGGCAATCTTCTGGTATTGAGATGGGCCATTTAGGGGGTGAGAGTGGGATGAAGTTGGCACTGAATCGATCTGCCAGGATATTGGCAATATCCTTCGGATCAGTATATTTAATGCCATTCTGTTTTAGCTCAGAGCAGATATGAGCATTGCCATTTAGATTCTTGACATAATTATAGAATGCTTTGTGGTTGTCTTTGGAATCTTTGGCAATTTTATTTTCGTAACTAGCTTTGGAGGATTTTATGAGGCATCTCAGTTTCTTACTGAGGCTAGTAAGGGCGTTTTTTGCATCCTGAGATTTTCCTCTTTTCTGCAAAAGTTTCTTCCTTTTATTGTAAAGTTTGTTTATGGCAGGGGACCACCAGATTGGCTTCCTTTTTTTTGGATGAGAGCATTTGGTGGTTAAACACTGTGGTTATGATTCGTCAGGTTTGCAGTGCTGCAGCCATTGAGGCCTGCTAAAGCTACATGGGCTGAGAACACCTTTAATGCATTCCACACAACACTGTGCAATATTATGACATAATGGTATACCTTGCAACCTTTGCATAATTGATATCATCACCATGAAAGGTGGACTGCATATGTGCCTATATGTATATCTACATGTACACCAGTGGATGTTTATATGTATATGTATATGTGTGTGTGTGTGTGTGTGTGTGTGTGTGTGTAGATATATATATATATAACTATATATATATAAAACTATATATATATATATATATATATATATATATATATATATATACATATATATATATATATATATATATATATATATATATATATATATTTATATATATATTTAGAGAGAGAGAAAGAGAGAGACAGGGTCATATTTACTGCAACAGATGCCTGGTGACAAAGCCATGGACCCAAGCTTAATGTTGACACTGCATTAGCATACCTTCTTGCAAAGACTCTGTACCCATGAACTAACACATAGGTGGTAGTCTACTTAACACCGAAGGTGTGATAAGAGACCATGGGACACAGGTGGGCAGTAGCCACCCCTTTGATAATCACAGTGCCACACTAGTCATGTCATCTGTTTACGTGGCACACGTCATCACAAAAGGTGTGTCATCCAGGGAAATATAGGTCAGTGTTCCCCTCTACTCATCACACATAAAGCCCATTATCGAGTACAATGCCCCATGCGGTATGTACCTCACAAGACATCTACAGCAACTGGAAATGACACAGACATACCTCACAAAGAGTAATACCGGCCTCAAACAGATGCCCTATGCAGACCATTTCACAAACCCACAGCTAGACTGTGTTGCATACCGCCTACACAGAGGTGACCTCTGCCTAACATACTAAGCTATGTCAAACCCAGAGCTGTTGGACATGCTGCACGTAGACAGGTCACAATCCCTATGAGCTACACGCTCTAGGGACCTAAATCTTGTGACCTCAATAGACAGCACATGCTGGAGGGATAGATTCCTGTCTCAGAGACATCCCATACTCTGGAACAAACTACCTATCAATAGCAAACAAAGCTCCTAATTAGTTGTCATCATAAATAATCCTGATGATTGTATGGGAGATAGGAAATACACCCCGGGAATCACCTCTCTCTCTGCTTGACAGGGCCATGTGAAATGAACTTACCTGTGTGTCAAAGGCCAAGGTGGCATATGGCTAGACTTCTATAGGCCCTTGGGCCAATAGCCTATTACCTACCTATGAAGCAATACACACCCACATGTACTTGTTGCAATAATTGCTATGTGAGGCTGACTGAGTGTGATGGTGAATGTGTTGGTGAATGTGTCAGAGTTCTGTATATGTGTGATTGCTTAGTGGAAAACTGTTTCTGTCATGGTATTATGTGTCCCAGCTGTGATCCCAGCAAAAGATGTGTATGCAATTGCTTGGCAGAAAAAGCAGTATGCCATAAGGTCTGATGTAGTCCCTTGGTGTTGACTGAGGTGTCCCATTGTAGGCTAAAGCAGTACATGTATGCTTATTGAGTGTTACTGCTGGTGAATGCAACTCATGTATGAACTGTAGTACTACCTGAAGCTGTATGCCTACACAGCACAGTATGGTGTATGTCCACATTTTTTGGAACCACTGTTTTGTGTGTTCCCTGTAGTCCTCACAGATTACATACCTCATGCATAAGGCTTTGGAACTACTTACACACAGTACTGTATGGTACACAGATAAAGGTCATCTGGGTTGCCATACCTTTGTGTCTGGTATATTTGTCTGATGTGTGTGTGGGTATGCTTGTACCATAGCCTTGGTCATATGTGTGTTACAGGATATAAGTGCGTATCTAGCAACATGTATAGTCTAGTACAGCAGTATGCCACCTATATTAATGAATGTGCACATATGTTAGGCAGGGGTTTGCCATGAATGACTAGTGTGGTGTACTGGTAATACTGTAACTGGACTTTACAATCATTGCAATGGAATACATATTTCCTGATGCATTAGCTTGATATATACCTCCTGTGGCTAGGTGGTGCATTGTGTTGCATACATTGTGCCATGTACTGTTGTATAGTCTTACATACTGGTTTATCTTTGTTGCTGTGCAAAACATGGTTTGATATATAGAGTGTGCCAGGCACTGTCAGGCAGTTGTCTGATGAGCACTGATAAGTGGCATTGAAAGTGTGTATCCTCTGACAGCCAATAGGTTGTTATATATGGCAGTTAATTGATATCTGTACTTTAGAATGTTAAGTGTGCCACATGACATGCTCACACATATTGTTTCATTGTCTTCCAGAGTAATGGTCCACCATCGTAACCCCACCTACAGCACGGCAGAGGAGGAACAGATAACAACAAGCCTGGTGCAGCACTATGCCCTGCTGTTCTCCAGAACCAGCCAGAACCAGCATGAGCGGACTGCACTGTGGCAAGATCTTGTCCGTAGGCTTAATGACATAGGCATGCGTAACTGGACATATGAACAGGTACGCCATCACTGCAGTGATTTAATTAGACATGTCCGGCAGCGTGCATCAGATATCCATAGACAACAGCTTGCCACAGGTGGTGGTGTTCCCATCCACCCTCCCCTCACCAGAGTGGAGGAGCTGCTCCTGAGCCAGGTGGCTCCTGGCCAACAGCAACAACAATAAGCAACATGTATCATCATGGAGGCCGGAGCCACCCAGCAAGTTGACACGGAGCATGCAGGTAACATGGCATAGCTGTAGACTACTGTTCCCTCTATTGGTAAAGCATGCTCATATGAGATGTGTACTGTGTAGTTAGATGATGTGGTGCCTAGTGTTGTGCAATACTAATAATTAGGAATGTAATCTGTAGGCCTGTGACTGTCAACTATTGTACTACTGTAAGATTGCAGACACACAGTAGCAATGCCGCAGTTGTTGCCACTGACAAACTGTCTCATATCCTTGTAGGTCCCTCTGGTGTGACAGCAAGGCAGCATACCCATGCTGGTGAGTGTGTTCTACATTTAATATTGCTAATTAAATGTGCATGTCATAGGTGAGCTGTAGGCCATGTAGACATAACACACCCACGCATAATGCATGCTGTACATGTTTGCTGTGAGACAATGCACATCCCAGTAATGTGGGTAGCTGCCTAAAACACATACAATACACAGAGCATCCCACACAATTGTGGCAACACTGTAGTAGACATTGGATAGGCAGAGGCAATACACATGCACACAACATACAACTTGTCATCGCCATGCGTTACTGCGTTCACATGCTACACATGGCGTATTCAGACACCCGCTGTAAGGTCCCAAGTCAATCATTCACACCTAACCCTCAAGGCACTGACAAAGACAATCTTGAACAAACTGCAAACACCTTAAATGCTTTCTTTATCAAAGCAATTCAAGATCTTGCTTGTCAACTCTCTCCCCACGACATAACATCCATTTCTAACTATAACACACCTCCAGCTTTTCTTTTCCAACCTGTCCCCACATAATTTATTCTCACCCTTCTCCAAAAACTGAAACCATGTACTCCTTCTGCTGACCAACTACCATCTGAATATCTACAGTTAGCAGCCAAATCTATTGCCTACCTCATCTCCATCCTCATTAATAGAACCATCACTGAAGGATATATCCCTAAACTCTGGAAAGTCTCTCACATTATTCCCCTTCACAAAGGACGAGACTCCACTGAATTCTCTAACTATCGTCCCATAGCCCTACTATCCCTCTATCTAAGAACGGTGCGCATTACTGTGTTACTTTACTATTCACAGTTCTTGGCTCCAGCTCTTGGGTGAATATACATACATATATATATATATATATATATATATATATATAACCTACTATTTATATATATATTTAGAGAGAAAAGAGGAACAAGGGTCATATTTATAAACAGATGCCTGGTGACAAAACCATGGACCCAAGCTTAATATTGACACTGCATTAGCATACCTTCTTGCAAAGACTCTGTACCCATGAACTAACACACTAGGTGGTAGTCTACTTAACACCGAGAGAAGGTGTGATAAGAACCATGGGACACAGGTGGAGCCAGTAGCCACCCTTTGATAATCACAGTGCCACACTAGTCATGTCATCTGTTCACGTGGCTGCGTCATCTAAGGTGTGTCATCCAGGGAAATATGGGTCCGGTGTTCCCCTCTACTCATCCACATAAAAGCCCATTATCCCGGTACAATGCCCCATGCGGTATAGCCTCGGGATTGGTGGGAATAGGATGGTTGGGGATGGACATCAAACCACAGCTAGACTGTGTTGCTTACACTTCACAGAGGTGACCTCTGCCTAACATATAAAGCTATGTCAAACCCTAGAGCTGTTGGACATGCTACACACACATAGACGAATCCTGGTACAAACAGGCTACACGCTCTAGGGACCTAAATCTTAATGACCTCAATAGACAGCACATGCTGGAGGGATAGATTCCTATCTCAGAGACATCCCATACTCTGGAACAAACCACCTATCAATATGAAACAAAGCTCCTAATTAGTTGTCATCATAAATGATCTGATGATTGTATGGGAGAAAGAGAAATACACTCGGAAATCACCTCTGTGGCTCTGCTTGACAGGGCCGTGAAATCGAACTTACCTGTGTCAAAGGCCAGGGTAGCATATGGCTAGACCTCCTATAGACCCTAGAGACCAATAGCCTGGCCACCTACCTGTGAATGATACACCCACATGTACTTGTTACCGAAAATGAGTGCTGTGAGGCTGACTGGAGTGTGATGGTGAATGTATTGGTAAATGTGTCAGAGCTCTGTATACGTGTGATTGCTTAGTGCAAAACTGATTCTGTCACAGGTATTATGTGTCCCAGCCTGTGATCCCAACAAAAGATGTGTATGTGGTGCTTGGCAGAAAAACAGTATACCATAAGGTCTGATGTAGTCCCTTGGTGTTGACTGAGGTGTCCCACTGTAGGCTAAAGCAGTACATGTATGCTTATTGAGTGTTACTGCTGGTGAATGCAACTCATGTATGAACTGTGGTACTACCTGAAGCTGTGTGCCTGCAGCACATTATGGTGTATGTCCACATTTTGGAACCACTGTTTTGTGTGTTCCTGTAGTCCTCTGAATTACATTACCTCATGCATAAGGCTTTGGAATACTTGCACACACAGTACTGTATGTAATTTGCACAGATAAAAGGTCATCTGGGTTGCCATGCCTTTAAATATCTGGTATATTTGTCTGATGTGTGTGTGGGTATGCTTGTACCATAGCCTCAGTCATATGTGTGTTACAGAGTTTAGGAGTATCTAGCAACATGTATAGTCTAGTACAGCAGTATGCCACCTATATTAATGAATATTGCACATATATGTTAGGCGAGGTTTTGCCATGAATGACTAGTGTGGTATTCTGGTAGCAATACTGTAACTGGACTTTACAATCATTGCAATGGAATACATATTTCCTGATGCATTAGCTTGATATATACCTCCTGTGGCTAGGTGGTGCATTAAGCATACAATTATTACGCCATGTACTGTTAATAGTCTTACATACTGGTTTTATCTTTGTTGCTGTGCAAAACATGGTTTGATAATATAAGTGTGCAGGCACTGTCAGGCAGTTGTCTGATGAGCACTGATATGTGGCATTGAAAGGTGTGTATCCTCCTGACAGCCAATAGGTTGCTATATATGGCGATTCAATTGATATCTGTACTTTTAGAATGTTAAATTGTGCCACATGACATGCTCACTATATTGTTTCATTGTCTTCAGAGTAATGGCCCGCCATGCAGTAACCCCACCTACAACTTACGGCAGAGGAGGAACAGATAACAACAAGCCTGGTGCAGCACTATGCCCTGCTGTTCTCCAGAACCAGCCAGAACCAGCATGGCCCGGACTGCACTGTAGATCTTGTCCGTGGAAGCTTAATGAAGCATAGGCATCGCGTAACTGGACATATGAACAGTGCATACATGCCTCACAGTGATTTAATTAGACATGTCGGCCAGCGTGCATCCAGATATCCGCCAGACAACAGCTTGCCCACGGGTGGGTGAATTCCCCACCTCCCTCACCAGAGTGGAGGAGCTGCTCCTGTGCCAGGTGGCTCCTGTGGCTGCTTAACAACAATAAGCAACATACGCATCATCATGGAGGCGGAGCCACCCAGCAAGTTGACCGCAGACATGCAGGTAACATGGCATAGCTGTAGACTACTGTTCCCTCTGTTGGTAAAAACATGCTCATATAGGATATTGTACTGTGTAGTTAGATGATGTGGTGCCCTAGTGTTGTGCAATACTAATAATTAGGAATGTAATCTGTAGGCCTGTAACTGTCAACCATTGTACTACTGTAAGATTGCAGACCTACAGTATATGCCACAGTTGTTGCCACTGACAAACTGTCTCATATCCTTGTAGGTCCTCTGGTGTGACAGCAAGGGCAGCATATAACCAATGCTGGTGAGTGTGTTCTACATTTAATATTTGCTAATTAAATGTGCGTATCATGGGTGAGCTGTAGGCCATGTAGACATAACACACTTATGCATAATGCATGCTGTACATGTTGCTGTGAGACAATGCACATCCCAGTAATGTGGGTAGCTGCCTAAAACACATACAATACACAGAGCATCCCACACAATTGTGGCAACACTGTAGTAGACATTGGATAGGCAGGGCAATACACATGCACACAACATACACAGCTGTCATCTGGCGGTGCGTTCACATGCTACACATGGCATATTCAGACACCAGCTGTAGGACACACTCCAGTATCCCAAATATCATCCGCACAGCACACATAATATACCTGAGGGGCAGATGCCTCTCATGTGGCTGTGTGACACTCTTCAACACATAACACATTCATGTTAGGCAATGCCCCCTATTGGGCAACATACAAACCCATGTAACAACTGGCTGTGAAATGGTGAATGTAGCCTTGGTACAGCAGTTCTGGTACAGCATGGTATGTGCCAGTCTGGCGCACATTAGTAGCCTTGAGTGACCACATGATGTTGCATGATGATGGCTCATGGTACTACACCCCATCCAGTTACAGTGACCACAGTACTACACATAGCATTAACTGCTATACACCTCAATGTTGTGTGTGTGCAAACATATGGACCGATACACAATATGCATAGCAATCACCTTTTGTACAAAATGACACATATATGTCTTGTAATGCTATTGAGTGTATAGGTCACATGACACACAATGTGTATGTGTGATGTTTAATGTTGCAGTTGTATTGTAGCATGCCATGTCATGGCTGGCACTGGCATAGCCACAATATGTCCTACACTCAGCATAACCACTGTACAATGGCTATGTTGAGCAATGGTATTCCATCAGGTATACATGCACCACTCATCCTGTGTGTATACATAGCATGCATGTGCTAAACCTGTGTCCACATTTATCTGCTAAAGACACAGATGCTCTAATCAGAAATGGATATCTATGTGACACACAGATACACATGCAGCCATGGTATGTATACCTGTGAGTGATGGTGCACAGGACATTGCAGAGCTTTTAATACTTACACAGCAATGTTGTGACCATGTACACATTGCGTTCCAGGGTGAGGAGAATCACTGAACAATGGCACACATGCATCAAAGCCATGTATACTGTTATTAGCAAGGACTGTCTACACCCGCACTGCATGCTGTTGAGCAACACACATCCTGCATGCTGACACGTGTGATATAACTGTTTGCCTTGTGATACTGTACCTAACCATCACCCGCTATTGAGTATGTTCTGGATTGCTGGTGGTGTGTGTGTGTGTGTGTGTGTGTCTGTTTTAGTGAGGTGTGCATTCGTGTGCATTTGTGCATGTGTGCATGTGTGCATGTGTTCATGTGTGCATGTGTGCATATGTGCATGTGTGCATGTGTTCATGTGTGCCGACATCATGTACAGGTCGTAAAGTGTGTTTCCTGTCTTCCTCTCACAGGTGCTGACTTTGGGCTGGTTCACTGCAGCAGGGAAACTGATGTCACTGAGCAAAATAGTGATAATGATGATAGGTGTGTTGAGGCACATACATGTTTGCCAGGGTCTGTCATTGGGCCACCAATCGATGGTACACAAGTGTCCACCCCATCCATGCACACAGTCATACTGCCAATACATCCATCACCAATGCCCTTAGCTGAGGGACACCGTACAGTCAGCATTGGCCAGGACATTGTGGTATCCATGGCACATGCATCCCGACACAGCAGCCATACCCAGATGTCTGGAAGGGTACTACATAGGCAAATGTCCAGGGGTTCTCGTCGGAGCACTGCTGCTCATCATGCCACTGGCAGAAGTGCCACAGGTCTTACAACGTCACGCATGTCCCAGGCTGTCATGGAGACACAGGCATGTATGGAACGGTACACCAGACAGGGACTAAGGGCACAGAGGGCACATACCACCGTAATTGACAGTATCCATGACCTAGCTGGTGCCATCCGTAATTACACTGAGGTCACTAATAGACACTGGGGAGAGACATTAGATGTCCTCCGCAATGTCATGTCCATATGTCAGGACAGTGCGGGACGGTTGAGTCGTCGCCTTGGACATATGCCGGCAACATCAGCAGCTGGCAGATGCCGTGGATGTCCCTCAAGCCACAGCCGCTCCAGTAGTGCCAGTACCAGCCCCAGCAATGTTGGGGTGGGCTGTCTATAGAACGTCCTAGAAGACCACGTGCACGTGGCTCTGAACAGTCCCAGCAGGGACCTGGGTCCAGTGTACATCCATCCACCTTTGGGGATAGTACCTAGTCTGGCTTAATACCTGATAGTGTCAGTAGCACCCCTGCCAGGCACAGGTACTGTATCTGTGGCCAGAGATGGTAATCTATAAAACCTCGCAGGTACAGTCTGTGGCTGTCCCACAAATTCCCGTATATGGCAGTCACATGGTGGAACTGTGTGCATGCAGACACACACACACACACACACACACACACACACACACACACACACATATAATCCAGACACCTAAGTCTGACACATACCCACACACATTACATCAACATTGGCCCATACCAGCATTCTTGCCCCTCACGCACACACACACATACATGTCGATTGGATGGCTCACTGTAGGCCTCTGGCAAACCAACAACACACCCTGTGCATATGATGAAACCTGTGCCACCTCCTGTCATCTGTAACATCAATGCAGGAACAGGCTACCATGGTGCTGATGCACAGAGTGTCATTATAGCAGTATAGCAATATGAGCATGTTGTCAGCAGTAGAGTGTAATGATATGCTTGAAGGTGTAGCTGAGCAGGCATGATGCATTAAAGCTATGATTGTCATTGTAGTGTTGTTTACACCAGTGTTAGTTCCAATAGTGTATTGTCCACCCACGTGCCACTTGGCTGATGTGTGCAGTACTGGCAGCATGTGTTAGAGAGTGGACAGTATGTGTGGGATGTGTGTAGCACAGATTTGCATGTGTACAGTTGTGAACATGGTGGAGGTGCACTGTCTGCATGTACGTGCATAGTGGGCACATGGGCAGGGTGACATGCTCTGTATTACACAGTAACACTCCATAGTTTCTATTGGTGGCCAGTATGCATTTTACTACACACTTTTCGGAACCTGACTACACATGTGTGTATGACATGGTTTGACACTGTGCTGTGGGTGATACTGTTACTATCTGTCATTGTTTTGCATTCTGGTAGTATACATGACTTCAACAGCCTGACCATAACCAATCATTAGATGATGTCTTGACAACTGACACACAGATGTAGGACACACAGCAACATTTGGATCCTTCAGGTACTATACTATGCCAGTAACCAGTGGTATTCACCTGCACCCATTACTGAGACCACTCCTGTTTGGCATATAGCTTTCTTAGGTACAAGCAATCACAGTAGGGATATGTCTATCCACGTCTGGTAATGCATACTGTGGCCTATACTGCATTCTCCGGGTGACGCACACATCCTCCACAAGGGTATCATACAGACAGATACCTGTTGTCAAACCCATGCCGTAAAGCTATAGGCCAAACTAAGCATAGCCATCCACCTTTACGGAACATAGTATCCCCACAGTACCACATAGGTAGTAGCCACCAACATGATGAACAGGTACCGATGTGTACATGCAACCTAGTGTTATGTCATCTCTCCTTTGATAATCACATTTCCTAAGGTATTTTGAAATCCCTCAGTGGATCACATAAGCAATAAGGGGTCTGCATGCATATCCACAAAGGTCGTTGTACACCTCTGATGAATAGTCATCATTGACAAACTTTGCTGCATTTGAACATATCTGACATATTCCTCAGCCATAAACCCTCACTCACACAATTCAATAGAAACTGTAATGAGTGTGTGTGACACGGATGACCTAGGCCAGGCATCACTGCAGTGCCTGGCCTTGTCACAAGCATACAGATGTGACCTAAGATCTGGGAAGCAGCATCACAGTTTGGCAAAGATGACAGCTGTGTTCTTGGATAAAGCAGGGTTCCCACACATGCAATAATTGAGGTAACATGTATGTATATGTATTTGCCACACAGCTACCTCACATGTGCAATGCATACTGATATGTCATACAGTAGTAAAAGCGAAACCCACAACACATTGACCAACAGGATCACACACATAGAGAACACACACTCACCAAGCTCAGGATTCAACCCCCTACCTAACTACTTCATGGTACTAGAGGAATACACATTAACATGACGCGCTATACACATTACTGAGTGGTCTATTTTCCACAGGTATATTTGTAGGATGGTGACATCATCAGACTTGACAAAGATAAGTATACCACTTGTAAGGTGTTCTACTACCCTACAAAAAGGTTGCTCCTCTCCAAGGTAATTACACACAAAGCTGTCAAGTGCAGGATTCTAACCCCTTAGCTTTTTCATGATACTACAGGAGTACACATTAACATGACAGGCTATACACATTACTGGGAGTTCTCTTTTCCACGTGTATATTTGTAGGATGGTGACATCGTCACACTTGATATGCATATGTATGCCAATGTTAAGGTGTTCAACTCCTCTCAAAGGTGATTACACACAAACACACACAGTTGCCAAGTGCAGGATTCAAACCCCTATCTAATTACTTCATGATAGTAGAGGACTACGCATTAACACATTGTGCAATACACATTACTAGGAGCTCTGTTTTCCACAGGTATATTTGTAGGATGGTGACATCATCAGACTTGACAATGATTAGTATACCACTTTTAAGGTGTTTTACTACTCTCCAAAAAGGTTGCTCCTTTCCAAGGAGACCACACACACGTCAAGTGCAGGATTCAAACCCCTACCTAACTACTTTATGATTCTACAGGAGTATGCATTTATACAACACGCTATGCACATTATTGTGAGCTCTCTTTTCCACAGGTATATTTGTAAGATGGTGACATCATCAGACTATACAATGTGGGTTACATTAGGTGACATTAGGTGGGCTACATAGAAGGAATGTCTGAACATTTTGGCCATGTGACTATCAAAGGGGAGTTTGCTATCTACCTGTGTCCCCAGGGCAATAATGACTTTCTCCATACATACTGGATTACCACCTATGTGGTAATTTGTGTGCACATTGTTTTACCCAAAGGGAATGACTATGCATTCATTGGCATTCAGCTTGATGGCATTGTTTTGACACCAGGTATCAGTCTCTGTAAGACACTTCTGAAGGATGTCTGTGTCAGCCGTAGAGTCGATTATGGACAACAGTTAGCAGTCATCTGCAAACCTGTTCAGCCATGCAGCTCCTGTGCTTGCCTGTGCCTCTGAGCAGTATCTACTGAACAGGTGGGGTCCCAGGACCAAGACCTGTGGGATGTCATTTGTGGCTGGCTTAGAGTTGGACATAGCACCCACAACTCTGAACATGTGTGTTTGATCTGTGAGCCACTTGGCCACCCATCCTGTGACATAGCTGTTAATGTTCAAGCTGGTATGCTTGTCCATGATAACAGAGTGGGTAATGGTGCAGAAAGTCCTTAGTGAGGTCCAGGTGGGCTGTGTGGACTACTTTCACCTCCATCTACGTCTTTGGTAACTGTTTGAAATAAGTCAACTAGGTGTAGGAGACAGGATCTGCCTTTAACAAGGCGGAGATGTGTAGAGTCCAGTGTCTGGAGGTCTCCAATGTCTCTATTTATGGGTTCCATAACAATTTTCTCGATAGCTTTGTAGACCAGACTGAGTAGACATATAGGGCAATGTTTTCCAGGTTCTGTTGTGGCTCCCCCTTTGTGAAGCTGGATGACTGTTAATGTATGCCATTCTTTGGGTACATAGCCTGTGGTATGCTTGAGTCTGAACAGTGGAAGTAGGTGAGGGTGTAGTTCCTTTTCATAGGTTCATAGGTTCATAGGTTCATACTAGGCTATCTGCCCGAGGGCATTTACAAGCCTAGCCCATCGTTTTGTGGCTTACGCCACCCCTTTAGTATGGGGAACTATACCCATTATTTTGCTGTGCCTCTGTCGAGCAGTGACACTGAGGTAATCCCTGGGGTATAGCTGCGATCTCCCATCCATTGGTCAAGATTTCTCTTGAACAATGCCAGTGAGGTGCTCTGCCTCACATGTACCGGGATTTTGTTCCACAGCATAGGGAGTCTTTGGGTGATGAATCTATCCCTCCAGCACGTCCTATTAATAGCCGTGTTGAGGTTTAAGTCTCCCGCCCTTGTGGCTCTGATGGATCTAGATTTTTTGAGGTGAAGCATATTCATCAAATCTGGGTTTGACATGGCCTTGTATGTTAGGCAAAGGTCACCTCTGAGCAAGCGGTAAGCGACTGAATAGAGCTGGAGTTCTTTCAGTCGGGCAGAATAGGACAGATTTTTGAGACCATTTATCCTTTTGGTGAGGAACTTTTCTGGCCTCTCCAGCTGCTGCAAGTGTCGGGTCAGATACATTCCGAATGGGGCATTGTACTCAATCATTGGTCTGATGAGTGATGAGTAAAGGGAGACTATGACCTCCCTTGATCTAGATGAGAATCCCTTCATGATAAGGTGGGCAATGTAGAAGGTCTTCCTAACTACTTTAGCTACATGGGTGTCGAATGACAGACTACTATCAACCTGGATCCCCAGGTCCCTGATAACTTCTTCTGTGCTCAGTGGATTGCCACCTATTTGGTAGCTAGGGGTAACCTTGTTTTTCGAAAGGTATGACTATGCATTTTTGGCATTTAACTTTAGGCCGTGGCTCTGGCACCAGTTATCCGTTCTGTGAGACCCTTCTGAAGGATATCTGTGTCAGATGTGTTTTCTACTATGGCCCAGTTTGCAGTCATCTGCAAACTTTGTCAGCCATAACCCTCCTGTGTTTGCTTGTACTTCGGAAAAGTAGATGCCAAACAAGTGGGCCAGGACTGAGCCCTGTGGGACACCACTTGTGACAGGCTTGAGTCTGACATGGCGCCAGCAACTCTGACCCTGTGGGTTCTGTCACTCAGCCAGTTTGCAACCCATCTTGTGATGTATGGGTTAACATTTAAGCTGATGAGTTTTTCAATGATACCCGAGTGGGGTATTGTATGAAGGCCTTAGCCAGATCGAGGTAGGCTGTATGGACTGCCTTTCCCTCATCAATGGCTTTGGTGACAGTTTGAAAAAGTCAACCAAGTTTAAAGGCATGATCTGCCTTTGACAAAGCCAAACTGGGTTGGATCCAAAGTCTGCAAATTCCCTATGTCTTTATTTATGAGGTCCATTATGATCCTCTCCATGGCTTTGCAGATAAGGCTTGTCAAGCTAATGGGCCGGTAATTTCCAGGGTCTGTGGAGGCACCGCCTTTGTGAAGTGGGACCACAGTTGCAGTGCGCCACTCCCTGGGTACGTATCCAGAGGAAAGACTTTGATTAAACAGCTGTCCTAGCTGTGGGTTTAATTCCTCATTGAGTTCGTGGAGCACACAGCCGGGGACACCATCAGGTCCCATGGATGCTGTGTTTTTGCTTTGGAGAGCAGTTCTCACTTGGGCGCTGGAGATGTTTGGGGGCTGCACTCGTTTGGTATAGATATCTCCTTTGGGGGGGGGAGAAGTTTGCACTGAACCTGTCAGTCAGTATGTTGGCAATGTCTGTAGGATCAGTAATCTTCACATCATTTTGAACTAGTTCTGAGCATATCTGGGAGTTTCCTCCTAGGTTTCTAACATAGCTAAAGAAGGCCTTATGATTGTCTTTTGAGTTTTTAGCTATTTTTCTCTCGAAATTTGCTTTGGATGATTTTATGAGAGCTCTTAGTTTTTTACTTATAGTGATCAAGGGTGTCTTACCTTTTAAGGATTTTGCTCTATCTTGTAGTAGCTTCCTCCTTTTGTTGTAGAGTTTGTTTATGGCTGGGGTCCACCAGACTGACGCTTGCCTTTGGTACAAAGAGTCTTTGTTTTGCTTGGGATTGCCTTATCCATGCAGTCCTGCAGGTGCTGGTAGAAGGCATTTGTAAGTGATTTAGCGGCTTGAGTATTGTTTTCCGCCGGCACGGGGGCCTGAAAGGAGACCACACTAATCTTTAGAAGTGTGAAGTCGGCTTTTGTGAAGTTCTTTACTGTGGTCTTTTTTATTTCAGGTGTGGTTGGATGAGGACCTCCAGCGAGATTAGTTTGTGATCTGATCTCACCAGTGAGGGGTATACTTCGGTGTTGAACATTGTGCTCCCATGTTCGTGATGATGAGATCAAGTATGTTATCTCCTCTTGTGGGGATGGTGACTAGTTGTTCCATGGCATTTGAGTTTATGAATTCCAGGAACTTTTGGGCTAGGGTGTTTGGGCTTGAGTAGTGTTCCCAGTCTATATTAGGGTAATTGAAGTCACATAGTATGATGGTGTTTGGTGATACATTTATCCCCTCTAGTGTTTTCAGGAAGGCCATGTGAGGTTCCTGAGTTTGTGAGGTGGCCTGTAACATGCTACAATTTGCAGAGCAGTCTTGCCTATGGTTAATTGCACCTGGATGGTCTCCGATGCATCGTGCGTTGCCACCAGTCTTGAGGTGTGGGTGTCCTTGATGAATATGGATACCCCCCTCCTTTCTTAGTATTGTCCGGATTTTGGGGCGGGCATGATATGAGGTAAAACCTGATAGCTGGGGTGCTCTCAGGAGCCTTGAACCAGGTTTCTGTCACAGCACAGACATCGATGTTCTCCATACTGAGAAGGGCCTCAGTCGTGCATTTTGAGATTTAGACTTCTGGCATTGAGCAGCATTACCCTAGTTTTTCCTTTTTTGTGTTCTAGGGTGGTAGGTTTAGAATTTGAGCCTTGCCTAAAAAAGGCACTATGGGGGTGGCAAGAGCCTTTGCCAATATCCGGAATCCCAGGGGTGACAGGTGCAAGCCGTCCCTTGCGAAGCAGCGTGGCTTGTCCAGCATGTCATCCCAGGCAGACAGATACTGGATCCCCTTTGAATGACACCAGTGTTTAAGCCAATTGTTTGTGCCTAGTGTATGACACAGCCTGGGACACCATCCAGTCCCATTGATGCTGTGTTCTTAGCTTTGGAGAGGGCTATCTTCACCTGCATGTCCATGATGTCTGGGGCTCAGCATCCTTCTGTGATGGGCACAGGGCCATTTGGGGGTGATGGGGGTGAGTTTACACTGAACCTGTCCCCCTGGATGTGGGCAATGAAAGTTGGTTCAGTGTATTTCTTTCATTTTTCAGTAGCTGACAGCATATTTGGAAGTTGACACCTACATATCTGGTATAGCTACCAAAGGTTATGTGGTTGTTATTCTTACATTCCTTGGCTATTTGTCTTTAGAAACAGTCCTTGGATTATTTTATGGACGATTGTTGTTTCTTCCTAATAATGATCAGTGATGCCTTTCCTTTAGTGAAGTTGGCTCTATTATGTGTTCATTTCCTCCTTCTGTTGTCTAGCTTATTTATAGGCAACAACCACCTGATTTTTGTCTTATTTTTGGAGGAATGCATCTTGGATTTCTTTGTGTTATCTCGTTCCATGTATCCCTGTAGATGCTCATAGGATGCCCTTGTAAATGATTCTGCAGATTGTATACTATTATCCTATAGCAAGAGGTCTTTGGAACGTTCCACTTTGGTCTTGGGAAGTGTGCAGTTTGCTTTTAAATATGTCTTTACGGTGGTTTCATTGACTGGGTGGGGGGGGTGATGTGGATGTCCAGTGTGATTACTTTATGATCTGATATTACCAGCGAGGGGTTTATCTCAGTTGTGGAACACTGGTACAGCATTTCTGGTGATGATCATGTCCAGTATGTTGTCACCTGTAGTGGGCATGGTGACCAGCTGTTCCAGGGTGTTAGAGTTTTTAAACTCTAGGAAACATTGGCCAAAGGACATTGTACACGAGTAATTCTCCCACTCAGTGTTTGGGTAGTTGTAATCTCCTCATATAATGGTGTTTGACAGGACCTTTGTATTTTCCACTGTTTTCAAGAATACTGAGTGAGGTTCCTGAGACAAGATACATGATCTGTAGCAGGCTACAATCTGATGAGCAGCTTTGCCCAATGTTAGTTGCACTTGCATGGTCTCCTAGGCCTCATACAATGCCACTAAACTGAAGGTGTGGGTATCCATAAGGTAAATGGGTACACCCCTTCCTTTTGTATTTCACTCGTGGTTTTGGGTCCGAAGGTCAGAGGGATTGTGAGTGTTTTATGTGGAACATGTCCAATAGCTCTGTGTTTGACATAGCTTTTTGTGTTAGGCAGTGAACACCTCTGAGTAAGTGATATGCGAAGGAGTACGAATGGTGCATTTTGAGATGGTCTGTGTATGGCATGTATTTCACCCCGCTAATGCTCTTTGTGTGGTATTGCTGCAGGATTTCCAGTTGCTGTGGTTGTCTTGTGACGTACATAGCAGAAGTGGCATTGTACTCTATTATAGTTCTAGTGAGTGATGAGTGGAGGGGAACAATGTCCTCTTCTATTCTGCATGAGACACATTTTGTAATGAGGTGTGCCACATAGGAGGGTTTCCTGACTACTGTGGGAATGTGGTTATCACAGTTGTGTTTACTGTCCACCTGTGACCCAAGGACTCTTGTCACACTTTCAGTGGGAAGTATACTACCACCTATGTTGTAGTTCTTGGCTACAGAGTTTTTAACAAAGGGGATGACAATGCACCTTTTGGCATTGAGCTAGAGCCTATAGCTTTGACAACAGCCATCTGTCTCAGTGAGGCCCTTTTGTAGGATGTCCACATCTTTAGTGTTTACAATTATGGCTCCTAGTTTGCAGTCCTCTGGAAATTTCAGTTGCCACAGGCCTTCCATGTTAAATTTTACTTCAGGGAAGTAGATGCTACACAGCCTGGGATGTTATATGGTCCCATGGCTGCTGTGATACTGGCTTTGGAGAGTGTTTTTTACCTGTGCAGCCATGATGACAGCAACTTTGCAGTCTTCCATTATAGAGATGTGCTCTTTCATGGGTGGGGGGATAAAGTTAACACTGATCCTATCTGCCAGGATATTGGCAATATCAGTTGGGTCTGTATATTTAGTGCCATTGAGCTGTAACTCAGAACAGATCTGAGTGTAGCCATGATATGGACCTGTCTGCTGGGCAGAGATCTCCTGAGTTGACAGTATGCAACAGAGTACAGATTGGGTTACATTCAGTCTTGTTGCATGGGGCAACTATTTGAGGCCAGTAATCCTCTTGTTAAGGTACTTCAGTGGTCTTTCTGGCTGCTGAACATGCCTAGTCAGATTCATCGCAAGTGTGTTGTGGTACTCTCTGATGGGTCTGATGACCGATGAGTAGTTGGAACCTCCTTTGACCTACATCCACAGACCCTGGCAGTTTGTGTGAACACATAGCATGATTTCCTAACCACTTTGTGAATGTGTTTCTGGAAGTAGAGATGACTATCCACATTTGTCCATAGATCCCATATTATCACATCCGTATTTAGCCTAAGTGTGTGAGCATGCCCTGTATGACCTTTCAGTGTGATGCTGAATGAAATCCACTACATTTGTTGGAGTGTGTGAGCATGCCCAGTATAGGCATTTATACTATATGTGTATGGCAAATCAAGTTGTATTTTTGCAGCAGGGCTCACCTTTGTGTCATAGATCAACAGGGATCATGCTGTGCCTGCAAAGCTTCCATGAGACACTTTACATAGACTTATCAACATTTCTACATACAGGGGGGACAGCTATTCTTTGTACATTTCTACCCCGGGGGCACACCTGATTGTTACTGTGGGTGTACATAGGATGAAGGTTTCACCTGACAGTTATACACATTTGCTATGCCTGCACTGCTATGTACGGTACACCATTTCAGTCTGTACTGTTGCCTATCGTACTGGCTTGAGGCATACTACTATGCCTCAGATCCTAGCGTCCAATGTCACGTATATTAGATTGTGACTTCATAGCCTACACAACCCACATCACACCACCTGGCCTGATGTTCCCTGTCTGCATAGGCCTGTGGGGGAGTTTATCCATATGCCTCTTTAGGGGCATGATACAGCATTTCTTTGTGTTTGCATTAGTGTACAATTGTCCTGCTGTGTCAGTGCCACTGAAATGCTATCATGGCTTAGTGGTTCAGTACTGTGACTATAATACACAGTATCCTGGGTTTGAACCCTGTCACTGCTTTTTATTTTCATGCTGGGCAGACCAGACTGCTTAAGGAACAGTAAAGCAAATATGAGCATGTTTACCTGACTTTGCACGACTTTGCCCAACCTTGCCCAACATTGCTCAACGTTGCCCAACATTGCGCTAGTTAACACGGGCAATTTTGTTTACATATACTAAATATTGGTAAATGCTGCTTAGCACTGCTTTATATTGCTTAAAACATGGCAATCATGCCTCAGGTGGTGCTGCAGGGCTGCCTATGTCAGATGCACATAATACACTCTCTATACATGTTTGGAAACAGTTAGTGTCAAGTTAGGCATCCCTTTTATTTTATGTGCGAGTCAGAGAGAGGTATAATTTCCAGGGTTCCTACTGAGCCAGTGTATGTGCTATGTGTTGCCTCTTTGCCAAGGCCAAGGCATACTGGGCACGCCTCCTTCTGCCTACTGGAGCAGGCTCAGGTTGTTCCTCTTCCGAGTCACGCTGTGCCTGTGCAGGCCTTGGCAATGGTGGGGGGCTGTGTATCCCTGCCCCATGCTGTTCCTGCTGCAGCTGTTTCCCCAGGATCGTATTGTGTAGCATGGCACATACCATGACAATTTGGGTACATGTAGTTGGTGAGTACTGCAAGGCTCCACCAGATGTGTCCAGGCACTGGAACCGTGACTTGAGCATCCCAAACACATGCTCAATTACATTTCGTGTTTGTGCGTGTGCCTCATTATGGAGTTCTTGTTCAGGTGTGTGTGCATTTCTGATGGGTGTCATCAGCCACGGCTCTAGTGCGTATCCAGCATCCCCCACTAGATGACCATCAGGGATGTCACTACTGGCAAATGTCTGGTACAGCTGCGTCAGATGCCAGATATGGGAATCATGGTAGCTTCCAATGCAGCCAGCACACACATTCAGTATTATGCCCTGGGCATCGCACACGACCTGGCAGTTGATGGAGTGGAAGCCCTTGCAGTTGATTTAGGCCCTACCCTGCTCACCGGCTGGTGCTTTGATGTGTATGTGCATGCAGTCAATTGCACCCACTACCTCAGGGTATTCCGCAATTTTCTGGAAAAGGCGCATATTGCTGGCCAATACCTCATGGGAATTGGGGAAATATACATGATCGCTGACATGTGCTGACATGGCATTCAGGAACTGGTGCAGTACCCTGGATGCTGATGCCTGTGAAATCCCCATCATATCACCAGTTGGTCTCTGGAAGGTACCTGTTGCTAGTATTCTTAGTTCAACACATGCCTTGATTTCAACTGGGATGGTTTCCCTTCTGTTGGTTCTATGTGTGAGGCGTGGCCTGCTCAGCTCAACAATTTGCTGCAGGAGGTCTCTGTCCTGTCTATAGCGCTCCACTATCTCCAGCTCATGTAGCCCCTGGTAGGTTACCCTGGGTCTGTACACTCTTCTCCGTCTCCTCACTGTGGGTTGCTCAGCAGCATTTGCAATGGCACCACCCTCAGCATCTTGCATATGTTGCCTTATAATAGCAATGGCAGTCCCTAACATTTTTTTGTCTCAGTTAAGCTTTTTAAGTTTTCACTTCTCTTTGTAGACTGCAGTGTTGCAGTGTTTCTGAGAAAAACATGGGGGAATGTTGTTTGCAGAGTTTTAAGTGCTGAGCTGGGCTGGGCTAGTGTGCTGCCTGTGTAATTGGCTGATTTTGATTGATTTCACCTGGCAGCTCTGCTAGTTATCCTTGGTTAACTTCCTACTACTTCTTTTCCTTCCTTTTCCCTTTCTGTTTCCATAGGGGGCAGCGACGCGTGAACAAGCACAAACACGCGCACACGCACACACACAGCCTTACACAGACTTACACAGACTTAGGAGGGTGCAGATGCGCGCACACTGGCTTAGACAGCCTTACACAGGCTTATACGGGCACACACTCACACACACAGGCTTAGACAGGTTTACAGGTGCGCACACGTGCGCACACAGTGTAAGCATCTTTGCAAGAAACTTTAGTGATAGCCACAGCGTACACCTTCAGTTTCTGGGTTTCAGTTCAGACAACTGTAGACACGCCTCTTCCAGTCCAGAGTAACTCACAGCAAACACATGCCACTCTGCTCCAATAAGCTAACAGTCTTTGATACATACCCCCTCATGATGTCACCTATCTTCTACTCTGTTACTCCCCTAATCCTACTCTTACACTCTAGGGACATGGTTCACATGGCAGGGAAAATTGGGATTCACTGTTCATATACTCATTTGAATAGGATTACCTACTAATGCTTGGTTACATCTCTCAGACTGAGCTTCCCGCCTTAGCAACCACTACTCAGTAGCTATGTTGTCTTCAGCCTACCATTCAGCTGCATGGCAGATGAATATATCTAATAAAATGCCTATTTTTAGAATGTTTTTTTCTGGTTTTTAGAGCGCCGCATGTTTGCGCGGTGCTGAGCTATGCTTAAAAATAATAATGCCAATGGCCTTATATTTGGCCATTGGCATGCTTCCTCAACTGGATACATCCTTTATTTGGAGCTGTCATAGCTCTGTTTTGCTATTTGCAGAACGGTACTCAGTTACCAATGGAGTACATTTCTGCAAATAACACTACTCTTACTCGGACAGGTTAGTGTTTCCTGGATCGCAAATTTACCTCATTTGCATAGCTTTCAGCAGCAAATGAGGTAATTTGCATATCCTAACACTGTCCGTGCAAGAGTCATTTTAGGAGCTCTCATGCATGCCCCTGCCGGCTGTTCCTGGATCGCTCGGCAGACATATTGGCTGTCTGGAGTCTTACTCTACTCTTAGACTCCGTGCAAGCCTTCGTGAATCCAGTCCACTGAGCTTTGGGCAACAGATGTTCAATTTATTCTCATTGTGCAGTAGCTTGGCATGTTTCTTACACTGATAAGGGGTGTTTTCTTGCAAAAAGATGACATTACAAGAATATTACAGTGCTTGTGAGTTATTCAGTTGCATCATAATGTTCTCGAATATTTCTTAAAGTGATGACTTTAACAAGTGATGGTGCATGACTGTAGCATTTTTGCCTTTATTGATAAAATTTCGAAAGTATAACAAAGTAATGGTAAATAACTTTAGCATTTCTGCCTTTACCAGTAAGATTTATAAGTGATGGTAAATTGCTTTAGCATTTTTGCCTTTACCATTAATATTCTGAAAGAATCGAGAAGTTATTCCGCAAAGTTAAGTAAAGCATCGAAAAAGTTATTTCGCAAAATTCAGTAGTAAAGTATTAAAAAGCCCAAGAAGTTTATTTCGCAAAATCAAGCTATCCTAAAGTACTACAAGTTTGTTCATTCACATAATTCCGACTGCCGAAAATATAAGTTCAGAGCATGAAGGCATTGGACAAGTTCTATTTATGCCCAAAACTTCTGCATATGTATATGTATGTATATTCATGCTTATTTGCAAATAAACTCCCTTCACTGGTATGTGTTAATATAGAAGATGGATTTTGAAAACCCCTACCACCTGTGTTTGATCAGAATGTTGTAGAGAACTGGAGAATGTTTGAGGAAGATTACGATATTTTCATACAAGCAGCTTATGCAGATAGACATGCATGCACCAGGGCATTCATTTTACAAAACCTAGCAGGGTGAGAGGCCATAGAAAGAGCATTCATTTGTGTATGCACTAGCAGTATATGAAGAAGAAGGTGCAGACCACCATATTGTACAAGCTGAGTCAAGGGAAGACCCCGAGTGTTTGAAGCACAAGTTTAGAGAGATGTGCAACACCCAGACGAATGTTACATTATATAGTCATTTGTTTTACACAAGAGATCAAAAACCAGGGGAAAAGTTTGCAGCTTATATAACTGACTTGAGAATCAGAGCTAAGATGTGTCAGTTTGATCTAAAAGATGAGCCAATAAAGGACAGGCTTGTATGTGGTATTAATAGTGCTACTGTGAGAAAGATTTTACTTCGTGACAGTGATTCAACATTGAGAAAAGCCATAGAGGTTTGTCAAATCCATGAGGTGACAGAAAAATGTATGCTTGTGAGTGACAAAAGCAGTGGTTCAGTTGGCTTCAGAGCACATGTAGACAGTATGCAACACATGACAAATAAGAACAGGCCTAAGCACATGGCAGCTACAGGATTTCCAAAGAATCCACAAGGTTTTCTAGAAAGTTGCAGGAAAAGTGCAAGCTCCAGCGACAGCTCAGTGCAACACAAACATGAATCAGCAAGACCCAGATCTAGCTTTATTATTAAATATCACAATTGTGGTGTGAATCATGAGTCTAAAAGAGAGAAGTGCTTAGCATTTGGTCAGCAATGTCACAAGTGTAAAAATTGGAACCATTTCCAAACGTTTTGTAAATCAAGTAAGCCTCATGCAGTTGTAAATAAAGGTCACACAAAGAAGCAAGTTGATCAAGTAGAATTGAAACAGTCAGCTTTCTATGTAGATGGTGTATCAGTGCTTGGTGAAAGAGATGATGCAGTAAATGTTGACAAGGAGTGAAGTGTTTTGTACAGTCCAAATTAATGGAAAATCCACAGAGCTCAAAGTAGACACTGGGTTAAAGTGTAATGTTATATCAATGGACACTTGCAAAAGTAAGAACTAAAGAACAACTCAATGTAACCAGTAGTGCGAGACTTGTTGCTTATGGAGGTGAAGAAATTCAAACCAAAGGTTCAGTGATACTTTCATGTTACTTGGCTGGGAACTGTTACAACTGTTTATGTATTGATTTATTTATTTTACAGTTTGTTTACCAGGATAGTCCATTGGGCTGAAGGAGCTCATTTTCAAAGGACTCCTGGGGAGAAAAGCTCCATAATCACAAGTGATAAAGTAATTAGACAAACACACCAAAAAATGTTAAAAGTATATAAAAGTAGTAAAATTTTTAGTATACAATGAAATAAGAGATATACTAACAAAAGAAATAATAGTATAGCATGCTTTTACAGGCCAATCAAATATACCATCTATGTGCATATATATTTACATAGTCTACACAAGTGAACTTCTCAAGTCAGATTACAAAAGAAACAAGAAACAGAGAAGGTGGAAGTTAATGACTAATAGGCAGAGTGAAGATATAGGTATAAAAGGAAGAAGTAAGGAGCATAGATGTAGATGGAAAATTAGGTAGGAAGCTAGATAATGGGGATCAGAGTTGAGAAAATTGAAAAAGAGAGGTAGGTAGGGTGTGGAGAAGTAGGAGAGAGGGATCAGAGTTATGAGAAATTAGAGGAGAGATAGGTAAGATATGGTTAAGTAGAGGAGGGGTGGGGGTGGAAGCAGGAGCATTCCTGGAGGGATGGATGTGGTAATGGAGCAAGGTTTTGAAGGGGGAGTAGTTGTTGGTGGTATAAATTTGTGGAGGAAGGGATTTCCAGAGTCGGGATAGAGAGAAGGACAAAAGGAATTTTGGGGAACTTGTTATACTATGTAGTCTGAAGGCCAGTCTAATTTTTATTGGGTCTCAAAGACAGTTTAAGAATGAATTTGGTTTATTTTGTTAAAGAAGTTCATCATGTAAGTGCAGTTCCAAGTTCCATTTTCTCCAAATCCATTTTGTCAGAGTATGCTGATGTTTTCAATGAAAAATTGGGCAAGCTTCAAGTTGTATGTTCTGTGATGTTAGAACCAGAGATCACTACAGTAGTCAGACCCAGCAAGAAGAATTCCAATAGCTATGCAAGCTAAAGTAAAAGTTCATTTGGATAAAATGGTGCAGCAAGGTGTGATTTGTCCAGTCACAGAACAAACTGAATGGGTATCGTCCATGGTAGCCACTCACAAGAAAGGCTCAGATGAAATCAGAATATGCATTGACCAAAGAGATTTGAACAAAGCATTTAAAAGGCCGTATCATCCAATGCACACAGTTGAAGAGGTTGCAGCTCTAATACTGAATGCCACTGTATTTTCTATTTTGGATGCAGAGTTCATTTTGGCACATGATGCTAGATTGCAAATCCTCATTTCTAACTACTTTTGGTACTCTATTTGGCAGATACAGATTCCTAAGGATGCCATTTGGAATACATTCTGCAAGTGAAGTTTTTCAGCATGCAATGCAACTAATTTTTTCAGGTTATTAAACGATCTGTTAGTGGAAGGCAATGGTGAAGCAGAGCATGACAGAAACCTCAAGAAAGTTATAGACAGAGCACGTGAAGTAAACTTAAAACTCAATCCTCTGAAGTGCAAATTCATACTTTCAGAAGTTATGTATGTAGGGCATTTGTTTATGAGTACAGGCTTGAGACCAGACCCAACCAAGCAAACAGCTATTCTAGAGATGTCAGTGCCAGACAATGTACAGTTTGCAGCTTTTTCTGGGCATGGTCAACTATGTGGGCAAGTTTATATCAGACTTCAGTGAGTTAACAGCATCTTTAAGAGAGTTAACATGCAAAAAGTTTGCAGGGTCTTGTTTGGAACATCATCAGAAGGCATTTGAAGACCTTAAGCAGAAAATGACCCCCCCCACACACACACCTACGTTAAGATACTATGATGTGAACAAGCCAACAAACCTGTTATTCTTTCCTGTGATGCATCAAAATTTGGTCTAGGCACAGTAGACCAGTAGCCTATGCATATAAAACACTAACTCAAACTGAGAAACAATATGCTCAAATTGAGAAAGAGCTTTTGGCTATAGTATTTGCATGCTGAGTTTCATGAGTATATTTATGCTTGAGCTATTCAGACTGAAACTGACCATCAAACTCCAGTTACTATTCTAAAGAAGCCTATGTCTTCCAGTCCAGTGAGATTGCAAAGAATGATGCTCAAATTGCAAAAGTACAATTTCAGATTGGTCTACACTAAAAGCAAGTTGCTTTACCTGGCTGATACTCTATCCAGATCTCCTAGAAACACAACAGCACAGTTTGATGTAGAAACTTTTGACTTTGATGTGATGTCAGTGCATTATTTTTTCACCATAAGACTTGATGAGTTAAGAGATCACACTTAGACTGATCCAGTTTCACAGATGCTCAATCATTGTATTAATGTTGGATGGACGTCTAAGCAATCTAGTGTGTCACCTGAGGTGCAAGAGTATTTTTCTTACAGAGATGAATTGTTGATGGAAGATGGCATTATTTTTAAAGGTCCTAAAATTGTTGTTCCTGCTTCCTTAACACAAGAGTCTATTTAAATTTTGCATCGTGGTCACCCAGGATCCACATCCAGAAAGAGAAGAGCAAAATAATTGGCATTTTGGCCTACATTATCAAAAGATATTGATAGAGTTCTTTCTTATTGTTCAGTATGCAATTGTACTAGACCATATTTGCAAAGAGAACCGCTTCAGCTAAATCCAATTCCTGAACTACCTTGGTCTACTGTAGCAAATGATATCTTTGAATGGAACAATCATCGCTACTTAATTTTGGTGCACTCTTATTCAAATTGGTTTGAGATTGATCTGCTACCAAATTTATCCTTATCTACTGTTACTACTAAGTTGAAACATCATTTCTCAGTTCAAGGTAGTCCACACAAACTTTTTTCCAACAATGGTACTCAATTCACTAGCCAGTTGTTTTAGAAATTTGCAAAAGAATATGACTTTGTACATATCGCTAGTAGTCTTGAATATCCTCAGTCCAATGGTCTAGCTGAACGAGCAGTACAGAGTGCAAAGCAGTTACTTTGAAAGGTCAAAGCGTGACAATACCAATGTATTCTTGAATTTACTTAATCACATACCGCATGATGATATTCTTAGCTCACGTGCTCAAAGACTACTTTCCAGGCAAACTAGAACTGTGCTACCTATTTCCTCAAGTTTGTTGCAGCCTAAACACAAGAACAATAAAACCATCGAGGCTTAATTGTATAAGAAGCATAATAACTAGAAATCTAGTTATGACGGATTGCGCAAATTACTTTGTTTGTTGAGGGAAGGAGAGGTAGTACAAATCCAGACAATGAGGGTTTTGATCGAACAGGACAGATTACAGGCATCTGTACAGAGCTGAAAGCTTACTTAGTAAATTCCAAAGGAGTGAAGTATAAGAGGAATTGCAAACATCTTCTTCCTTTACCAGAACCATTATCATCATCATTGCAGTCACAACATTGTATCTGTGATGCCAAGTCTAAATCAGAGGATGAGTCAGACACTGTTCCAGACCAGAGTGTGTTCAAAAGTCTAATTCTGTTCCTGAAAGTGATTCAAATGTTCCACAAGTCAACCATTTTGCAGAAACTGTCCCAGTTGCTAAATGTAATTCCCAGTTTTATGTCACACGATATGGACGAGTGTCTAAATCAAGTCTGAAATACGCAACAACATGGACTTGATTGTACATACCTATATGTTTAACATTGTATAATGCATGTGTGTAGATTATCTGTGATTTCTGCATGCCTAACACAATTGTATGGCCTATTTCTCAAAGAGGGAGGATGTAGATCAGAGTGTAAAGTGTATGTGCTTGTATCTTTAAGAAACATGCAAAGCTGTATGTGCACATATATAACCTGCACACATGCACAACCTTAGTGCCATTTTGAAAGAACAGCTAGGAAGTAAGCATGCATGATCATAGTCATTAATTGTATATGTTACTTCAGTTACAGTCTGTAGTCAATGATAGCAATGTGTTTGTATATAATTAAGCTGTTTGAACAAAACCCATGAAGATTTGTCTATTTGTTTTCTAACAGGAAAGTGACAGTAGTGCAGAACTTTGGTGTGTTATTTATGTTTGTAAATCGGTAAAGAGGAAAATTGTAGTGGGAAAACAGTTCATACCATGAAGCAAACATACTACTGTAAATAGCCATTGTTTCTCCTTGGTGGGTTAAAAGCAGTGCAAGTAGCAGGAAGAAACAACTACATTCAGAGTGTGTGTTGGAGAATAGTAAACTTATTAATTTAAGCACTCCAAGTTCACAGTAAAAACCACTTGTCAGCATTATATAGGTGTCACCATTTACACACAGCAATCAGTTAATACATTAGCAAGAACTGAATAATCAGTAAAGCAAAGTCAGAGGCACACAGAATATGTTGCTGCTGATGTCGCTGCACATTTTAATTATATGATACAATGTGATTAATAAAAGAAATAAAATGTCAAATTCCAATCTTTTCTTAAAGCTTTTAAGAAGGCAAAGGGCATTTGGTTCATTCAAAACTCATTTACCATCTGTATACAAAGAAACTAAAACTTGTTCTTCATGCAGTTAGCAGATTAATTACATCTGCTTCTTTTATGCAACAGCATCTTCCTGAAGAAGATGGTCTTCCTATCATTAATAAGTCATGGATTTCATGGGTTGCATCTTGTACCCCCTCCAAACTTAAATCACTAGAAAATTATTACCTTCATTTTGCATTAAAGTCATGTGTAGAAGGAGTACTTTCACTAGAAAAGAGATGCAGAGCTATCCACACAGGTGGCAGATCCAACTTAAAGAGATGCAAAAACCTTAAATGCATTTCTAGTGTGCTTTACAAGTATGAGCATTAACCTTAAAATATGTTCTTTAAATATGATGAATATTCTCTGACTTTCTGCATGGACTCTAGTCTAAAAAGAATTTGGAATGAACTATTATCTGAGTGAAGTCTGTTGTTTTGCTTTCAGTTTTTGGAGCTATGAACTTTTATTTGGCATCTAAAGGTCAGTAGTGTCAGTGTCAAAGCAGGTAGCACACTCAACTTTGGTGTAAAGAAGACCAGAAAACTGTAGGAGGTTCTATTTGCACTCTGATTGGATCGCTGACAATGTAGTGTAGCCGGGGTGGGGGGTATACTTCTTTGGATGACTTGTTAAAAATCAAGGCCCCATCTGCTTGAGTTGGTGGTAGCTCAGGTGGATGGAAAAGATTCCATGGCACCAATCAAAAAGAGTAGGAGAATTCTTCCAATTCCCCTGGCTAAATTTATTCTAGTAGTTGAAATACCACATTCTGTCTCCCCTGAAAGGGGAACTAACCTGGTTAAGAAAGGATAAGAAAATTCATCTCAGAATATGTCTTGCATTATACTTATAACAGTTTATGCAATGCAATCTGTTTTCTGAAGCCATTTTTATGTCCCTAATAAAGCAAGAATTGCATACAAATGGAAATATTTATTGAGGCTATTACTCAACTTTACAGAAAGAGGTAGTTGCACATCTATGATAAATGTTTCCTTTATTAGGACAAATAAGGATTGTAATTTTAGAAGCAAATTTTAGGACAAGCCTGAGGACTCTGTTGACCAAGGAGCAGGTCATTGTATCTTGCTTTTTCAGCTACTTGTTCTCTAAAGTGTTCAGTTGCATCTTTTCTGCTGCATTTATTACTGCTTGTTTTTAGCCTGTTTAAATCATGCTATTCTAAGCCTCTTAGTTTTGGTTTAAGCACTTGGGCTTTAGGCCTACCCCTTAGCTCTCCCTGGCCTTTCTCCATCAGATTCTGACAAATATGGCTGGACAATTTTTTATGGTTTCTCCTGCCAGCCTGGTTGATATGGACATCCTGAGACAGCATAGCAACTGTCGCATGTACATGGACAACTGTCTACTATTACTACCTAGGAACACAATTTGTGAGAGATGCAATTACCTTAAAAACCTAGAGTCTATGCTCGTTCCCTTACTAGGCAGTTTATTTGGCATTAAGAAGGTTATCAACACAATCACTACACGTCAAACACTATCCACAACTGCACATCACACACCCACATATGTGGAGGTTCTCAACAAAAATATACCCAAACAAAAGAGACCTCAGAGGCAAAAACACACGCGAACGCCACAACCCTCCACGCCACATACCACACATAGTCCACACACCTGTGTCTCCCAGCCACAAAGGCCTAACCATAAACACAACATATTAGTCATATGAGACTCCATTGTGAGACACAGAGATGTGACTCTCACCAGGCTGGATAAGGAAAAAGTCACGGTCAGTTGTCTGTCAGGTGCCAGAATATACCATATCTCATATGCACTCAAGTCTCTCAACAACAGGTACTGTTATGACTATCATAGTCCATATTGGGGTGAACAACTTGAGATGTATCTCTCTGCACTGTATGAAGAGAGATATGATTGAGCTTGCTTAATATGTGTCCCAGGCAGGTATGTCCCTAACCTTAAGCAGCATTCTACCATCACCCAGAATAATGCCTCAATACAAACAGAAAATGATTGACTTTAACAATTCGCTTAGTTTCTGGTGTCATTTAACAATTGGCTTAGTTTCTGGTGTCATCCCAGGGGATCCTGACAGCCTAGGAAGATATGATCGACAGTCCACGATGCTTTGCTAGAGATGGCCTGCATCTGTCTCACTTGGGCTTCAGGCTTCTGGAAAATGCCTTTGCTTCCCCCATAGTGCCTTTTTTAGAAAAAGTCCTGAGGTTGATGAAACCAACATAAAAACTTCAGCAATATGCAAAATAAAGGTCATGCTGCTAAATGCTAGGAGTCTAACCATGAAACTGCACTCATTGCAAGCATTCTTAACCCTGGAAGATGCTGACATTTGTGCAGTCACCGAAACTTGGTTCAAAGCTTTGGAGAGCACCCCAGCCTTACCTGGTTATTCAGCCTATCATACATTCAGACCCCAAAATGTTGGCAGAAAAGCCAAAGGAGGTGGAATTTCAATGTATATTAAAGACATACACACACCTTCAGGTTGGTCAAACAGTACGATGCACAGGAGATACTGCAAGTGCAGTTAACCATTGAGAAGACCCCTATTCAAATCATAGCTAGCTACAGGCCCCCATATTTGACTCAGGATGCCCATTCCAACTATCTGG
The DNA here is from genome assembly GCF_019279795.1 of Protopterus annectens. NCBI lineage: Eukaryota > Metazoa > Chordata > Ceratodontiformes > Protopteridae > Protopterus > Protopterus annectens. The sequence continues at coordinate 682,914,562 of NC_056739.1, read as the reverse complement.
ACCTCTTTGAATCTATTAAGATTCCAGCCTTTACCCTGATCCTGGGCAACTTTAACTACTCAGCCATAATTTGGAAAAACTACTCATACTAGAAAGCAAATGTCCAGAGATTCCTTGATTTTATCAATGCAAATACCTTGGAACAGCTATCTGACACCACACAAGAGGTGATAATATCTTGGACTTGGTATTAACCAGCATGAGTAACTACTGCAGCACTCGTACAGTATCATCCTCCCTTGTAAGATCCGACCATAAAGCAGTCACTTTCTAAGTCAGCATCTACCCTGCATCCCCCCCCCCCAGCTAGGGTCAAACAAAAAAACTTCTCCAAAGCTGATTACAACCTCTTGATGGATGGTATAAACAGCTTCACAGCCCCCTCCCCCCTCTGTTGCAACTGGTGACAATGTCCAAATCTACACCAAAGTACTATATGAGCACTTATATAAATGCATGGAATCAGGAATACCTGACAGGACAAAATCATCCTCCGCAAGGAAGAGTAAACTTGGAAGAGTAAACCTGTCTGGTTGACATCTGCAATAAATAAACTATATAACAAAAGGAAAAAATTGCTCTCCAGGACCAAGAAGGAGCATGTACCCAACTGGAAGCAATCTCTCCTTAGTCTGAACAAGCAAATAAGACCACTAGTGAAATCCTCTAAAGCCAACTTTGAGTCCAAATTGGCCACATCTACTAGAGACAATCATAAGGCCTTCTTCACATATGTCTGCAATCTCAAAGGAAGCACCCAGATCTGTTCAGAACTGGTGGTCAAGGACATTGCATACACAAATGCTGGAGATATAGCCAACCAACTGTCTGACAGATTCAGTGGAAACTTCACCCCTCTGCCCCCCCCATCAGTAAATCAGGACATCCCCGGTACTTGTCCCCTCCCGTTATCTCTAGGGAACAGGTCATCACTGCCCTCTCGAAGGCAAAAAATGCAGCCTCCATGGAACCCAATAACATCCCGGGCTGCATCCTATATGAACTCAGGCATGAACTCTCAGCACCATTAGCCAGCCTATTCAACCAAAGCATGAGTACCAGCTTTGTCCCAGCCAAGTGGAGGACAGCCACTGTCATCCCTTTACACAAAGGCAGAGCATCCACCAATCTGGGAAATTATAAACACATCAGCCTAACTAGCCTGATCTGCAAGGCCATGGAATGGATTATCAAGGACCTCATTAACAGGGACATTAGCAACCTCCAAACACTCTACCCCACACAGTTTGGCTTTGTCAAGGGGAGGTCATGTCTGTTAAATCTGGTTGACTTCTTTGAAACAGTCACCAAAGCCATGGATGAGGGGAAGATGGTGCACTCTGCCTACCTTGACCTGTCCAAAGCCTTCGACACTATTCCCCACTTGGGCATAACAGATAAACCCTCTCAACTAGGCATCAATCCATATGTTGTCATATGGGTCGCAAACTGGCTCACTGATAGAAGCTACCTAATAAAAATAGGGGAAGCCACCTCAAGCAGTAGACTTGTAATGAATGGCATACCCCAGGGATTGGTCTTGGGGCCTCTGTTATTCAGGATATACATCTCTGAAACAAAGGCCAAAACCAGTGAGCTGTGGCTGACCAAGTTTGCAGATGACTGCAAGCTGGGCGCAGTCATCAATTCCCCAAGTGATGTAGACGTCCTCCAAAAGGGTCTCACCCAAATGACGAGTGCCAGAAACATGGCCTCAAGCTGAATGCCAAAAAATGCATCATCATCCCCTTTGGGGAGAGTGATGTCCCGACTTATTATCACATTAATAACAATGTTCTAAGGATGCAATCAGTCATGAGGGATTTGGGCATCCAGGTTGATAGCAACCTGACTTTTGATCACCATGTTGCTTCTGTTGAAAAGAAAGCTTTCTACATGGCCACCTCATAAGTAAGGTTATCTCTTCCAGGGACAAGGAGGTCATAACATCCCTGTATTCTTTCCTTATAAGGCCAGTTATTGAGTACAATGCCCCCTTCTGCATGTACCTCACAAAACACATGCAGCAGCTGGAGAGACCACTGAGGTTCCTCACCAGAAGAATTCAAGGCCTTAAACATTTACCCTACAAAGGTAGGCTAAAAGCCCGGTCCCTCTACTCAGTTTCATGTCTGTCTGGCATACAAAGCAATCTCATACCCCTCCTTGATGGGACTGCTGCATATGCAGAAGTCAAGATCCACTCAAGTAACCCACGAGAGTGACCTCAGCCTGGTCTGTGACATCAATAGGACTTGTTGTCGGGACATATTTGTGTCCCAGAGACTCCCCCATCTCTGGAATAGACTCCCTCTTCAGGTCAAGCAGAGTGCCTTATTATCGCTTTTCAAGCGCAACCTGGATAACTGGATGGGAAACAGAAAATACACCCCTGGGATTCCACTTGTGTCCCTGCTGGACAGGGGCCTTGGGTGCTGACGTGTCTAAACATGGGCTAAACTCTTGGCTAGGCTTATAAGGGCCTTGGGGCCAATAGCCTAGTAGCCTATGATTCTATGCTTTGCTCAGGCTTGCCACATCAAAAATAAATATGTAAAATTTGAGTCACAATAAGTAGGTAGAAAAACAGGGCACAGTGAAGAGAATATATTTATACACTTAATGTAGATAAAAATGTGTTTTTGTTCCTTTGTCCATCCTTATCCATTCCTGAAATAAGTTGTCAGCAGATTACTGTTTTACCATGATTAACAACTGAAATAATAGAAATAAAATGATACATAACAATGTGCCAAAATGTAAAACTTCACTGAGACCACTATTTAAATAATTTGTCTTATTTTTGTGTTATATTTTAACATTATGTAGTATCTCCACCTGCACCCCCCCCAAAAAAAAAAAGCTCCTCCAGGGCTGTGACTTGAAGCTGTTAAAACAGTAGCTTTTTCACTTTTGTAAAATTTTACATTACTGAAATCTGATGTTTTGCATTATTTTTTTGAAGAAAAGCCCACAGATAAAAGGAAATACAGTGTAAAAAGCATATCCCTGATTTCACAGTGACTGCAAGCATTTTTCGACATGTGTCACTGTTATCATGGCTTGCAGTTCATTTAGAATTACTATTCACTCTGATTTCAATGTTATATTGTACATGATGGGTACAGTGCAGTCTGTTGGCATTTGTAATACATGCCATTCACAAGCTACTGACCTCTTGATCTTTGATTCAACAACCATGACTGAAACAAATTGAATGACCCAACATGCAGTGGTAATACTGAACACATCCTGATGGCCTGTCCAGCTGTTTGATGCACAACCATGCATTCCCAGCCTTAGGTTACTTTCAGGGTATTTTTGTGATGCAAGTTTTGAATGAGTGATAAATGTTTGCAACTACTGCGAAGCAAAATGCAGGCCTATGTGATATTTGCTCTGTACTTCAACACTTAATCATGAAGTATACTAAACAAAATGGGAATGATGGAGTTTATTACAGTACATTGACTATTACAGCCTTAACTATGATACTGAGACTTTTGGTTCTGAAAGGAGGCAGGACTTGACTTTTACTGGTATCTCTCTTAGATCTTTCAAAACATCATCCATGAAACTATCATCATGGGTGATATAAATATTAATTGTAATACCCAGGATACTGACTCTCCAAACGCCTCAATTAACCTCTTTGGATTCTCTCAGCTAATCACAAATCTAACTAATTTCAACAAACACCAATTCTGGCTACACTCTCATCTGGGTCCTCACCTACAACCCTAATGTTTATCACAACCCCTCTATCCTGCCTGATGCCCTTACTGTTCACCATCCCACCTCAATTCTTAGACATTCTCCCCAGCTCATTACACACCATCTGTATAAAGAAACTCAAAAACTCTCTAGCTTTAACCCAGACACTTTCAACCATCTACTCTCCTCAATCAACTGATCCTTCCTCTACAATTTCCCAATAGAGGAAGCTGTCCTATCCTTTAACAACATCTTTCTAGAAACACTTACGTCCCTGGACCCCATCAGGAAAGTCAGGATCAAAACCCACTTTGCCCCTGGTTAACACAAGTCACTTGCATGACCATGAATCACAGAAACAGAGCATGGAAAAAATGGAAGCAATCCAAATCCTCCACTAATTCTGAAACGTACAGAGAGCTCTGAAACTTAGCCCAAAAAAAGGATACCCTTGATAAACAAACCTTTTTCCATAAACCACTTGGGAATCAACACTCCAACCCCCCAAAATTCTGGCAATCTGTAAACAAATGACTACATCATGGATGCCCATTTCCCCCTAACCCCTGCCGTAATATCTCTCCCACAGACACTGCTACTTTTTTCAATAACTACTTCATTGTCTCCATCCACATCCTAACCAGAAACAGTAACATTTGTGACACCACAGCCCCTACTTCCTCCCACTCTACCATCTTTTCACTCAAGCTCATCTGCTTAACTTATATAAAGTCCCTTCTGTCTAAACTTAAAACTTGTTCTCCATCAGTGGATACCTTACCCCCTCAATTCCTAAAAATAGCTGCTAATTCTGTTGCTTTTCCCATCTACATATTAATTAACTGATCCATTAGGAAAACTCTGTGCCTAATATCTGGAAAAAATTCTGTCATACCCCTTCATAAAGGTTGTAACACAACTGAACCCACTAATTTCAGACCTATTGCCATTCTATTATCCCTATCTAAAATAATGTAGATATGTATCCACAAACAGCTCCTTGATTATCTCCTCCAAGAAAAATGTCTTACCTCCTCTCAGAATGGCCTCTGCCCATAACACAGTACTGCCACTGCTCTTATTTCCTTCAAAAATATTATTGCACTGTCCCATGACAATAATAAACTAATTTCCTACCTATTTCTTGATTAATCCAAAGCTTTCAACACTGTTTCCCATAAACTACTACTTTCCAAACTAATCTCTCTACACCTGTTTATTCTTTATCCTGGTTCTCTAGCTACCTCTCAAACAGATTCCAGGCGGTTAAATGGCAACCCAGTTTCTCTCCCTTCCTTCCCATCCAAACTGGGGTTCTCCAAGGCTCCATCCTTGGACCCCTACTTTTCAGTGTCTTTATTAATGACCTTCACTCCTCCTGTCAGCTCTCTACAATAATTCAATATGCTGACAATTCCACAATCATTTCCTGCTCTGACAACATTATTCACCTTCATACCCTCACCCAACAGTCCCTGCACTCAGCAATTCTACAAACGTTTCCTGCTCTGACAACATTACTCACCTTCATACCCTCACCCAACAGTCCCTTCACTCAGCTGAAAGATGGCTTAACTCTAACCAGCTAGTACTTAATCCTAAGAAGACTAAACGTCTCTTATTTCTCCCTACTACCCTCCAACATCACAAGACTACCTTCTCTGTCTCCTCACTCAACAACACCATTATCTCCACTGAACTTCACACCAAACTCCTTGGTATCATCATTGATGACCAGCTAAAGTGCAATCTCCATACTCAGCAGTGCATAAAAAACACTCATCAAAAACTCTAGACTCCTAGACAGACATATAAAATATCTCACTCAATCCTCCAGATTCTCTCTTGCCAAAGCCTTCCGTCTCCCACATTACTCTATGCAGCCCCCATACTTATAAATCTTCAAGCCAATCTCCTGACTAAACTTGAACTTACCTATAAGAAAATTGCTAGATTTGCTACTAATCTACCCTATCACTCACCCATACCCATCACTGTATAGCCCTAAAAAACCTGCAACGGCTAGAATTTCAGTACCAAATTATATTTCCCCAGCTTCTCAAAGCTCATGCAGTCCTTCATGATCCATCTTTCTGCTCCTCTCTCTATTCTCTTATCCAGCCTTATACTCCCATCCATGCTCTCCATAGCTCTCAACAGAGTCTATTACAAGTCTATAAGCCTAATAAATATATTGGCTTATTACTGTACAGCCACACCATCTCAAATACCTGGAACAGACTACCACTGCATGTCAGAGCTATCACTAATTTCTGCTCCTTCAAAATAACTCTTAAAGATACATACCACACGTCATGGTTATGTCCTTGCAATGACCCAACATAAAACATTTTTCTACATGTTATGTAGTCTGCTTACTACTCACCCTTTCATAACTGTAACATCTATACAATCAAACCGAATATAATAATGCAAACTGTTGTCCTACCTACTTCTACTATCCTACTCTTTTGCATACCTCCTACATAGGTCCTTATTTCCCCTAATTAACTCTAGTGCCTTTTTTCTTCCTGTTGCTACTTTTATCCAACCTCTCACTGCACCTCTCATCTACTGTTATCTAACCTTTCACTGCACCTCTCTTCCTTACTGGCCTACTACTGCTAGCATCTCAGTACTTTCTTCCTGACTTTTTTTTCTTCCTGCAGCTACTTTCTATCCAACCTCTCACTGTACCTACCTTCCTTGTTGACTTACTACTCCTATTATCATAGTATTTTCTTCCTGCACTATTACAATATTATGCACCTTATATAGGCAGCTCTCTGTTTGTAGTACCATTGGCTAGAATTTATGATGTGCAATATATTTAGTTATTTGTCTCTTCTGAAAAAAAAATTTCTTAGTATTGTCATGTACATATTTTTGATTATCCTGTTAGTAAATTTATAAATGTTACTTTTTTAATCATATTAAGAAATCTTATAACTGTTTATCTACTACAATTGTTTTATCTGTTGTTTTGTTGTGGAGCTTTTCTCCTTGGGTCTCTGCTGAAAAGTGGTCCTCTACCCAGTCAGACCAACCTAGTTTGCAAATGTTAAATAAATAAATAAACATTGTGTATTATCTTCCAGTAATGCTGTTTTGATAATAACATTTTTAAGAAGAAATGATGGTATATAGCTGTACTGTTGGAGTACTGAATCAGTGGCATACCTCTCAACTGTCCAGATTTTTGCCTCAAAATTTGGTCTATTCCTCATAATTTTTTTGGTTTTCTGGCAAATCACTGAGATGATCTAAGGAATGAAATTAGTAAAACATGTCTTAATTTTGAGTTTCAGACTTCATGCCATTTAGAACATGCATTTAATACATACCCTGTTACTTTAACAACTTTCTAAGTTTATAAGAGCAATATTTAAAATCTTTCCATGTTTGTGAGCCTTTGTATCCCCATTATGTCAGGCTTTGTCTAAAGTTCTTGGGCTAAGATGTTGAGAGGTATGCTCAATGGTATCACTGATTGTTTTTGTGAAAAATAACATGTACTGTAGTGTCTCTGAAGAAAGACCAGAAATTATTTACTGTCTTTGTGGACTGTATTGTGGAAGGGAATAAATGCCAGTAAGGTGTTCTTTGAAAGGTAATGAATGATTCTTACCTTGAGTTATAAGTAGGTAGAATTATACTGAGAGTTTAAGAAACCATTAAAGGACAGTCTGTAGCATCCCATACAAGTATAGGCACACAAAGTTTTACCCCGCCGTACTACTTTACTAATGCCTGCTAAGCCTAGCCCTAACCCTGCACCTTACCTTAGAAAACCCTATCCATTTAACTGCCACTAAACAAGACAGGGTCAGGCACAGATCACATGCACCAACACACCACTAAATCTAACCACTTACTTACCCTAACTCACATAAACTTGTGCAACACTAAATCAAGTATCTTGCCTAACCATTATCCTTACCTGCAAATGATTGCACACATTTCTAACCAATAATACTGAAACCCTCTTGCCTCCATATAAAACACTAATATATTGAGCACCCCCCCATTTCAATATACATGATATTCACATAACACAACATTTGACTACTTGCATACTTATAGGTTCATATGTATATACTAGGGCCTTTATAAGCCTAGCCATGCAACCCAACCCAAATGCATCTCCTGGTAACATGTGATTCATAACTGGGGGTTTGGTTTGTAAGCAGGGGGGCATGTTTATGTGTCTAAAACTTCACTGACCAGATATTTAAATAATGTGCCTTATAATGTGCAGTGGTAGGGTCAGAAGAGCGCAAGCACACATGCACACACACACACACACACACACACACACACACACACAAAGGACTATCACTAATTAATCATTAAATGTCTCATAATAGTGGTAGCAAATTACTTGTCCTGCATTGTGAACCAGTTCTTTGGCCCATGGGTGGGGCATCTGACCATATTGTTTATGATATAAGATCAACTAATTGTCTAGGAACCAGGAAGGTCAGAATGGGATTTATGCTAAATTACCAATTGCTGACTTGCATGTCTGAAAGGGATTAAAGGAAATCACCTGCAGTTGTATGATGCACACTAGGGAGTAGAAGGATGTGACTTTAAAATTACCATATGGTTAGAACATGCACTGAGCCACATACATGGGAGTATGTATATTTGCAAGCAACATGTTGTTGTTTGTCAACCCAAGTAAACTTTATTGCCATTCGGAAATCGCGCAAGTGCAAAAACTGAATGAAATTCCGTGTCTCTGGACTCAATGTGCAGACAACATATAGACTATTTTCACAGACATTTACACACGTAACACATAGCTATTACATCACGGATATGCAGGTAGACAGACTAATACTGCACATAATTAGAAGCACATTTTAACACTTTTCGAAGTGAACACTTACTTGCATGAGACTTTAGTATTCATAGATGCTTGGTTAAGACATTGCATTGATCCTTGCTCAAAAAGATACATTTAAGTATTGCACTGTGAACATTACAGTATTGCACTGTGGACCTTACTGTATTGCATTATGGTTATTTTATGAATTTGTAACATGTATTGCATTGAAAGAAGAGATATTGTATTGCATTGCTACTACTCTAGATGGCCTATAAGTTAACAGTCATGGTGAATATTGCACAAGTATTAGATGAGACTGGTAACCAGGTTACTGCACAATATAAGACAAGCTACTGTAGTTTCTACTGACCCAGATGGCCATCATGGAGCATAGTTGTTACTAGAGTTCAGCAGCCTGATGACATTAGGGAAGAAGCTGCTCCTGAATCTCATACTTCTGCAACATATGCTTTGGAAGTGCTTTCTGGATGATAGATGCAGGAGCAGTCTGTAAGCAGGGTGAGTGCAGTCTTTAGTTATTCCTCTAGCCCTGCTGAGACATCTGGATAAGTACAAGTTGTGGATAGATGGCAAGGTGGTCTTGATGTCCCTGTCAGCTGTTTTCACCACTGTCTACAGGGATTTGCGCTAAAGGTAGTGTAGCTTCCATGCCATACTATGATATTGTTTGTCAGGATAATTTCTATACTACCTCTGTAGAAGGTAGTGAGAACTGTCAATGGGATATTCACTCTCCTCACCCTTCTCAAAAAATACAATCCCTGGTGTGCTTTCTTGACTATGGCATTTGTATTGGTGTTCCAAGACAAGTCCTCATCAATGTGCACTCTCAGAATCTTTGTGCTTCTCACTCTTTCCACTCTTTCCCTATTGATGGTGAGGGGAGAATGTTCCTTGTGATTTTTCCTGTAGACCACAATTATCTCTATTGTCTTGTTTACATTTAGTGCTAAGTTGTTATTTCCACACCAGGTAATCAGTTGTTCCACCTAATCTCTGTACGCTGTTTCATCGTCGTTACTAATGAGGCCCACTATTGTTGTGTAATGAGCAAACTTGATGATGTGGTTTGTATTGGGGTCTATATCCTATTATCAGAATTCCAAAACATCAAACACCATAAGCTTGACCTTGGAATCTCGAAATATGATATCAACGAAATCTCAGAACAGCAAATTTCTTCCCTGGGAAAAAATCCGCTGTTCCGAGAAACACACACACAACACAAGCACACCAAAAAAACAGCAATCCACACACATACACTTAAAATCCTACATCTAATCCTACACTAAACTGTACATACACTACTATCTATCCACTTACCTTAACCCAAACCCTAACCCTAAGGTCCGTCACTATTGCACACTCATCTGTCCCGCACCCTAACCCTAATTTACCTACCCTGCCCTAACCCTAAAGTCTGTCACTATTGCACACTCACCTCACCCACTCCCTAACCCTAACTCACCTAACCCCCACCCTAACCCTAACATCTGCACAATCGCACACTTACCTGAAGCCGAACCATAAATTTCCACTACAGTGCTGAAAATAGCGAAGCCACAGAAATGGCCAATCAAATTCTTTCCCTAGGAAAAAATTTGGTATTCTGCAGCTTCTCTATTTTCAGCGTTTGCTGTTTTGGGGTCGATATTAGAACATTCGATGTTTTAAAACGTTGATGTTCTAATATAGACCCTTTCTATTGTACCTGGCTGTACAATCGTGTTTAACAGAATGAACAGCAAGGGACTTAGTAAGCATCCTTGTGGGACTCCATTGTTAAAAGTGATGCTATCTGAGGAGTTATTTCCTGCGCACACTTTCTGAGGTCTGTCTATGAGAAAGTCAAGATTCCATTTACAATGTGGAGTGTTGACATCTAGCTGGAGTATCTTCATTACCAGATGAAGAGGGATGACCATGTTAAAAGCAGAGCTGAAGTCAATGAATAGATTATAGATAGATTAGTACTAAAATAACTGCCCTTGCGAACAATTTTAAGCCTAGCCAATTATTCCATGTGAGACTCAAACCTTGCACCTTGTGTTTGTAAGGCAAACACCTTAATCATTAGGCCACCATCCCAATAGTACCCTTACACAGAGGTTTTAATTCTCAAGGTGTTCCAGGGATAGATGGAGTGCTAGAGAGAGGGCATCTGCCATAAAGTCATTTGCTCAGTAAGCAAACTGCAGAGGGTCAAGCTCAGCAGGCAGCCCAGATGTTATGGTATCCTTGACCGGCCCTTCAAAGCACTTATTCATTGTGAAGGTGAGGGCTAAAGGGCAGTAGTCATTTAGGCAAGCTAGTGGAGACTTCTTTGATAATGGAATGATTGTCGTGCCGTTGAAGCATTTAGGAACAATTTGTTGACTCAGAGAGTTATTGAAGATATCCATGAGGACATTTGTTATTTGGACTGCACAGTCCCTGAGCACTCACCTAGGCTGTTGTCAGGTCCAGCTGCTTTTCTCGGGTTAACTCTGTGCAGTGTCGTCTGGACATCAGCTGGGTTGAGGGTGAACATCTTCTTGTTATGGCCAATGGGCATTTTCTTCACTGCTGTTCTATTCCCTTCCTCGAATCCCATTCAGCTAATTTAGGAATTTCTCATTGTCTTCACATTACGAAGATAAGGGTCTGTAGTCAGTTATGGACTGGATACCCTGCTATAGGTGCCTGGGTCTTTTTGGTCAGATAAGTAGCTCTGGATCTTTCTGCCATAGGCGCATTTTGCTTCCCTCACTCCCTTCTTCAAATTTGCTCTGGCTGTCCTGAAGGCTTCCCTGTCTCCAGACCTGAAGGCTGCATTCTTTTCATTTAGTAGCTCGTGCACCTCCCTCGTCAACCAGGGTTTCTCTCTTTCAATTTCTCCAAGTCTTTTGGATTTCTGATACCATGATGGGAATGGACCCCATTCCAAAGTCAATGTATGATTAAAGTTCATGAAATTAGCATTGTTTCACTCTTTGATGTCAGCCAGTAGTGCTCTTCGCAGCACCTACAATGTACCCAGTAATGTGTCAACATTACCCATCTATGTGATACATTATCATCCTGTAACTGTCATTTTTATCTGTATGCTTCTTTTATACTGTTTCATATTTGGAAATTCCAAGTTCCTTTTTAGTCAGCTTTTGTAAGTTTATGTATTTTTTTGTAAGTTTAATAAGCTTTTGTAAGTTTTTGTAACTGGAGCTTTTCTCCCCGGGCCTCTGCTGAAAAGGAACCTGAGTCCAGTCGGACTTTCCCAGTTAACAAATGTAAAATAAAATTAATAAATAATGACTCCTTCTGCAATTCGTATGGAGTTACATATATTGGTAGCTTATCTTAATATGATTGTAGACTCTTTTTTATAAGACCTGTTGCTCCTACTACTATTGGAACTGTCTGGGTATCTTTCTTCCACACTGCTTTCATTTCTGTCTGCAAGTCCTGATATTTTATGACTTTCTGTCTCTCTGTATGCAAGACACTGTAGTCACTGGATGTGGCGAGATCAATGTTACTTTTGTCTTCTTTTCATGGACCACTATATCCGATTTATTAGCATCTATTTTTTGGACTGTTGGTAATGGATGACCCCATGTAATGTAGACTTCTTCATTTTCTATGATGCTTTATGGCTCATGTTTCCAGTGTTTTTCAGCCACTTCACTACCATAATGTTTACGCAATCCCAGTGCAACAGTCCTGCCACATTATTATGCCTTTCATTATACAGTCCTTCTGCCATTAGTATGTTGCAGCCAGCAACAAGGTGTGCAACTGTTTCCAATTTGGTTATACAAAACCTACATTTGTCTGTTTCTCCTACATGTTCAATAGACTTTGTAAACCATTGTGTATGCAGCCCACTATCTTGGACCACCAATATTAACCTTTCATCTCTTGGTTTGAATTCACCTCTCCTCAGCCATTGCTGCATTCATACCTGATCAACATGAGGTTCTCCCAGAAGTTTTCCATACTTGCACCTATATTTATGCATTTTCCACATTTCTTGTCTTCTCATCTGGTAATTCACCTTATATTCTTTCTTTTGTTTTTTGGCACATTCATTTGCTGCCTGATTTTTATCTACTTCTGGTCTGATTTCCATTCCTGCTTCACACTGATATGCTTTTGCTAGATTAAGCAGAGAAGTCATCTTAGATTTATTCTCCTCATGTTTCAAAACTTTTACTACATTCAGGTCTTGTGAGGTCAGCAGATATGTGTAGAGTCCCACTATTGCAGATCTATACATATAATCACTTTCAAGGAGGCCCATCCCTCCTTTGGAATGGAGAATATATAATCTTAGTATGACCTTGCAAAACTCCATGTCAAACTGGACAAGTAAAGATACCATGCCAACCTACAAGACAATCAACAAAACAACCAAAAACATTTTTGGTCATCACTAAATAAACTACTCTACCCTGGCAAGACCAACACTCCCTCTCGAAAAACAGACAGTATGACAGACTCTATCCCCACATAGTTTAATTCCTACTTTATGCAATCATTATTATCTCTCTTAGACACTAATACATCTGCTCCCCTCTCTTTACCCCTGTCTTACCAAAACCACCCACATCTCTTTAGTTTTAGTCCAGTACCCACCTTGCTCATAATGAAGTTGCACCTTAAAATAAAACCTACTTCCATAGCTGATGATCAACTACCATCAGATTACCTAAAAATGGCAACAGAGGTCATAGCCTTCCCTGTGTCCATACTAATTAACAGGTATGTAGCAGAAAGACAAGTACCATCACTGTGGGAAAAAATCTTACATCATACCACCGTACAAAGATGGCACATCTATTGAGTTTAATATCTACACCCCAACTGTGATTCTCCCCCTCTCTAAAATATTAGAGAAATCCATCCATATGCAGCTGAAGCAATACGTAATACTTAACCTCAAATAACCTTCTCTTAAAAACACAACATAGCTTTAAGCCACAACACAGCACCACTACTGCTGTGCTACATTGTACCAATATAATAAACCAACATAGAAACAATGGTCTGCTTGTGTCCACCATGTTCTTAGACTTGTTAAAGGCATTTGATACTGTCTCACACCAGCAACTGCTCATTCAACTCTCCTCAATAGGACTTTCACAGTACTCCTTGTTGTGGCTTCTTAGTTACCTATCTGGAAGGCAACAAGCCGTTAAATGGCAACAAACCTACTCATCCTTTAAACCAGTTACTACAGGTGTTCCTCAGGGCTCTATCCTGGGTCCTCCCCTATTTAATATATTTATCAATAATATATTTATTAACAACCTCCACACCTCCACTCACCATGCTAGTTTAGTTAAGTATGCAGATGACACAACATCAATATGTGTGACCTCAACAATAAATAAGCTCCAAGACATTACCCAAAAGTCTTTCTCCACTGAAGAAACCTGGCTCAAGCAATCAAACCTCCTACTCAATCCCAAGAACACTAAATTCATGCTTTTATACCGCAAAAAAGTTGTCAAAATCAAAAGTAATGTTTTACCATAAAGTCAGCAAATAATACTGTCATTGAATCTGTAACTCACAGTAAAGATCTAGGTGTTCTAGCAAATGACAATCTCAAATATGACCAGCATATACTGCATACCATTAAATCTACACACCAAAAACTAGGCTTCCTTTATAGGATCAATGGATTCCTAACAGATACTGCAAGAAAAACTCTAGCCTACACCTTCTGATCGCCTCTCCTATGCTAGCTAGCAAACTTAAACAAATATTCAAAGAAAGAAACTTACCTCCTGCTACAATAAAATAGGTACATTTGCCAACAATCTTCCTCATAGGACCCACCATTGTCATAGCTTAAAGCAATTAAACTGGCTTGAACTGCACAATTGCCTAACATATTCACAATAACTACAGCACACAAACTCATTTGCCATCCAGAAAAATACCCTACACTGCAAAGCTTTTTAATACCCTACTGTCCAGCAAGGGACCTCTGTTCTAGTAACAAATTCTTACTACTCACACATAAGGCAAATAATGTTGCAGGACACTCACTCTACTCTCAATATGTTGCCAAACACTTGAATGGTATCCCTATACAAATAAAACTCTCCAACAAACTGAACAGTTTTAGACCACTGCTTAAACATCTTAACCATGCACATGCTCATCACCAGATTAAGACTTTGTGCTCACTGTACAATATTCTCCAAATACTATCCTTAAACAGAATAATTTCCACCTCTCACTGAAATGACAAAACTTTTTATACATAACTGCTGCTAGTACAATCCATTAACTTGCACATGGTTTTCTCTTTAATGACTTCTACCTGTATACAATCTTAGAATGTATAAATGTAACTACTATATGTGTAAATTGTGACTAGAAATATAACTAGTCTGTGTTTAACTGGAAGTAAGTATAATGTAATGTAAACAAATGGAGTTATTCTTCCTGGGCCTTAGCTGAAAATAGGTATTACCCATTTGGACTGTCGGGAGAACAAAGACTAAATAAATAAATATATAAACATCAGGAAAATCACAGCTGACACTCAAAATGAGTCCACACTTTGCATAGAAGGGAAAAATCATACTTGGTAAGAAACAAGCCTGTGTTTCTATGAGAATGAAGAGCCACCTGGCAATGGAATGCATCAAGGTATCACCCAGGAGATATATGACAAGTGGAGATAAATCAGCCATATAGGAGCAAGTAAAGGGCTCAAATGTCAAGGACATACCTGCCACCCTCCAAAAGAAAAAACAAAGAAAAAGAAAACGAAAAGAAAAGAGCGGAACTAATGTGCTATTACTATCACTAATCTAAGAAATGGCACCAAAAACAAATACAATTTTCAGTTATAATCTAAGCCTTCTGTATGGAATGAAACTCACCTTATTTACCACTCTTAACAAAAGCTCTTAGAGAAGAATAACAAATGATGCAGCAGGAAAAGCTTCATTATTAACTTGTCTGGTAACTGCACCAGTATCAGTGTTTCTGCTAATCCAAATGTTACCAAAACTATGGTGGTAATGTTCAGATATGCAATTTCAGAGGATTTGGCAATGTGTCAGAATATCAAGCCCTTGACTTGTCAAACATTTTCTGCTTTACTAGCTCATTTTTTATCAAACATCCTATGGTTTATTTATTTTATTGATTTTAGTTTGTTTTCCAAGGTTGTACACTGATTACTATAACCCATTTGCAAGCATAGTCCAGGTGAAGAGATTCACAAAAAAAAAAAAAAAAAAAAAAAAATAGAACACATTTGCAAATATAGAGTAATCACAGAAGGCAGATAATCCTATAGCCAACGGATGCAATATGTAAATAATATCAGCAGAGTAGAAAATCAAATGTGAATTAATTTTAGCAGTAGATATGAGAAGGAAGCAACAACTGAGAACAGAGGCTCAAAATAGAAGTGATGCAGGTGAGGAGGGAGTTAGGTTATATGCCCAGTGGCAAAGCACTTGCAGTCAGATTTTTGATGAAGGTGTCTTTTGAGTTGAGCTCTGGAGGTCGGTAAAGAGGAGACTTCTTTAAAGTAAAGGGAGTTGGATTGCTAGAGTTTATGGGCATGAATAGAGAAGGAATGGTTGGTACAATTCAGTTTAGTTTGGGGTGTCTGGAATGAGGGGGTTAATTGGGAAAGGTTGGGGAGGTTGTAGGGGGTAGTTTTATTAAGGTGTTTGCTTGCAAGAGGTGAGAAGACACCTGGCTGAAGTAGTTTGAAAACAAGAGACCCTGGGAGTAACTGAGTTCTGTAAGATACCTGTAGCAATTCAGCCTTGGAGAGGGTGATGCAGTGGTGTTCCTGAGGGGAGGAACTGAAAATGAGTCATCAGATTTTGTTTTCAATGTAATGTAGAGTGGATGAGATTTTTTATGAGGCGTTGGCTAAAATGGGGAGCCTGTATTCAAGTTGAACTAGGAGGATTCCTTTGCCTCTGCAGTCAGTCTTTAAAGTAAAGGGAGTTGGATTGCTAGAGTTTATGGGCATGAATAGACAATGCCAGACACACTTGTTATAGGTGACTCCAAAGTCAGGCACACTGACGTCCCACTCACCAGACTGAACAAGGAAAAGATCACAGTAAGCAGCCTGTCAGGCGCTAGAATCCACCACATAACACAAGCACTCAGGTCACTCCACAGCAAGTACAAGTATGACTCAGTCATTGTCCATGCCGGTGTGAACGACCTGAGACATACCTCCCTGGACTACATGAAAAGAGACATAGAGGAGCTCTCAGATTATGTAGCCCAGGCCGGTATGACCCTGACCCTGAGCAGTATCCTACCCTCACCAAGAATGATGCCACAATACAGAGACAAAATGATCAGCTTTAATAATTGGCTAAATTACTGGTGTCATTCTAAGGGGATCCAATGTCTGTCTGCCTGGGATGACATGCTTGACAAGCCACGCTGCTTCACAAGGGATGGCTTGCACCTGTCACCCCTGGGCTTCCGGATATTGGCAAAGGCTCTTGGCACCCCCATAGTGCCTTTTTTAGGCAAGGCTCAAATGATAAACCTACCGCCCTAGAAAACAAAAATGGAGAAAAACTAAGGGTAATACTGCTCAATGCCAGAAGTCTAAACCTCAAGATGCACACCCTCAAAGCCCTCCTCAGTATGGAGAACATTGATGTCTGTGCTGTGACTGAAACCTGGTTCAAGGCTCCTGAGAGTACCCCAGCACTATCAGGTTTTATCTCATATCATGCGTTCCGGCCCCAAAATCCGGACTGAACCACAAAAGGAGGGGGAGTATCCATATTCATAAAGGATACCCACACCTCCAGGTTAGTGGCAACGCACGAAGCATCGGAGACCATCCAGGTGCAATTAACCATAGGTAAAACTGCCCTACAGTTTGTAGCATGCTACAGACCACCTTCTCAAACTCAGGAAACCCACACAGCCTTCCTGAAGACACTGGAGAGTATGAATGTCTCTCCAAACACCATCATATTGGGTGACTTCAACTACCCAAACATAGACTGGGAACATTACTCAAGCCCCAGCACCCTAGCCCAAAGGTTCCTGGAGTTCATAAACTCAAATGCTATGGAACAACTAGTCACCATTCCCACAAGAGGAGAAAATATACTAGACCTGATCATCACAAACATGGGGACAAAATGCTCCACACCGGAAGTATATCCCTCATGGGTGAGATCAGACCATAAATTAATCTCATTGGAGATCCACATCCCGCCCCCACCCCCAGCAAAAAAGACCACAGTGAAGAACTTCTCAAAAGCAAACTTCACACTTCTTAAGACTGGAGTGGTATAGTTCAAGGCCCCCGAGCCAGTGGAAACCACAACCCACCCTGCTGAAACCCTTACAAATGCCTTCTATGAGCACCTCCAGGAATGTATGGATCAAGCAATCCCTAATAAAATCAAGACCCTTTCCACCAAAGGCAGGCGCCCGGTCTGGTGGACCCCAGCCATAAACAAACTCTACAACAAGAGGAGAAAGCTACTACATGACAGAGCAAAATCCCTAAAAGGGAAGGCATCTCTGATCAATACTAGCAAAAACTACGATCACTCATAAAATCATCCAAGGCCAACTTTGAGAGAAAAATCGCTAATGACACAAAAGACAATCATAAGGCCTTCTTTAGCTATGTTAGAAACCTGGGTGGAAACTCTCAGATATGCTCAGAATTAGTCCAAAATGATAAAAAATCACTGAACCCACAGACATTGCCAACATACTGGCAGACAGGTTCAGTGCAAATGGCCCCTCCCCCCCCAAAAGGAGAAATATCTATCCCTCCAGAGTCTAGCCTCCCAAACATCTCAGATGCCCAGGTGAGAGCTGCTCTCTCTAAAGCAAAAAACACAGCATCAATGGGACCGGACGGTGTCCCCGGCTGTGTGCTACATGAACTCAATGAGGAACTAAACCCACACATAAGGCTGCTGTTTAATCTTAGCCTTACTACAGGATACATACCCAAAGAATGGCGTACGGCAACTGTGGTCCCACTCCACAAAGGCGGTGCTTCTATGGACCCTGATAATTACCGCCCCATAAGCTTGACGAGCCTTGTCTGCAAAGCTATGGAGAGGATCATAATGGAACTCATAAATAAAGACATTGGGGACCTACAGACACTGGATCCTACCCAATTTGGCTTTGTCAAGGGCAGATCCTGCCTCTTGAACTTGGTCGACTTTTTAGAAACAGTCACTAAGGCCATTGATGAGGGTAAGGCAGTTCACACAGCCTACCTTGACCTAGCAAAAGCGTTCGACACAATACCCCACTCGGGCATCATAGAAAAGCTCACCAGCTTAGATGTAAACCCATATGTCACAAGATGGGTTGCAAACTGGCTCAAGGACAGAACACACAGGGTTAGAGTTGCTGGTGCCATGTCAGACTCTAAGCCGGTCATGAGTGGTGTCCCACAGGGCTCAGTCCTGGGCCCCCTCTTGTTTGGCATTTATTTTTCTGAAGTGCAGGCAAACATAGGGGGATCGTGGCTGACATAATTTGCAGATGACTGCAAATTGGGCACCATAACTGACACTCCATCAGACACAGACATCCTCCAGAGAGGTCTCATAGAAATGGATAACTGGTGCCAGAGCCATGGCCTTAAGCTAAATGCCAAAAAATGTATAGTCATACCCTTTGGGAAAAACAAGGTAACCCCTAATTACCACATAGGTGGTAATCCATTAAACACGGAAGAAGTTATCAGGGACCTGGGGACCCAAGTTGACAGTAACCTCTCTTTTGACACTCACATTGCCAAAGTGGTTAGGAAGACCTTCTACATTGCCCACCTGATCATGAAGGGATTCACATCCAGATCAGGAGAGGTCATTGTACCCTGTACTCTTCACTTATCAGACCAATGATTGAGTACAACGCCCCATTCGAATGTACCTTACCCGACACCTGCAGCAGTTGGAAAGACCCCAAAAGTTCCTCACCAAAAGGATAAAGGGGCTCAAACATATGTCATACGATGCCTGACTGAAGAAACTCCAGCTCTATTCAGTCGCATACCGTCTGCTCAGAGGTGATCTGTGCCTGACATACAAGGCCATGTCCAACCCAGAATTAATGGACATGCTCCACCTCAAAAAAATCCAAATCCACCAGAGCCACGAGAGCAAGAGACTTAAACCTCAACACGGATATAAATAGGACGTGCTGGAGGGACAGATTCATCACCCAGAGACTCCCTACACTATGGAACAAAATCCCAGTCCATGTGAGGCAGAGCCCCTCACTGACTCTGTTCAAGAGAAATCTTGACGAGTGGATGGGAGATCGTAGGTTTACCCCGGGAATCATCTCTGTGTCACTGCTGGACAGAGGCACAGCAAACTAATGGGTATAGTATTCTCATCCTAAGGGGTGGTGAAAGCCACACACACTCTGGCTAGGCTTATAAATGCCCTAGGGCAGATAGCCTAGTATGAACCTATGAACCTATGAACCTATAACAGATCTAGATGGTCCGGAGAGAAAGAGAGATATTTTCCACAACCAGAATGAAAGAGAACTGATCGTTTTCTTAGTGTTTGCAGGGTGGCTTTGGAACTTAAGTGACTGGTCTAGCCATACACCTAAGTATTTAAAGGACATAGTTGTTTCTATTGGGCAACCATTGAGATCTGTAATGTTGAGATTTTTAGGAGTCTTTTCCAACTTTTGTGGGGTTCCAAATATCATACCTTTTGTTTTAGAGGGGTTTAGGGGTAGCTTATGGTTGTTCAGCCAAGAATTAAGGGCCTGAAGGTCAGACTGAAGTTGGGTTTGAATAGTTGAATTTGAGGAAATGGACTGAAGAATAACCATGTCATTTGCATAAAAAATAAGGCTAGAGATATCAGAGGGCAGCTTGTTAATAAAAATTGAAAACAAAAGAGGGGTGAGTATGTATCCCTGGAACACTGCTCTGATAAGGGCTACTGGAAGTGATAGGGATGGGCCTAATTTGACTCTGACATACCTCCATCTAACAATCCACAACCTCTTTTGCCCATTTTTACATATGGGGTTGGGGTGTCACTTCAACAGTGACAATCATCTAGAGCCAAGGGTCCCAACACCAGGTGGTTAGCCCTGCCGCGGATGTTCTTACATACCACATACTTGCATGCATTTTCATACCTATGGACGATTTTAATATCCAGTTCACTTTCTGAATGTCTTTGGAATATGAGAGGAAACCAGAGCACCCAGAGGAGACCCATGTGAACACAGGGAGGACATGCAGACTCCTCACAGAAGACACCCCAGGCAACAATTAAACCAGAGAACCTCTTGCTGTGGGGAGACAACACTATCTGCTGCACCACTGTGATGCCCTACTCTGAAATATCTTTGAACCAGATGGCAGTGTTGGGGCTAAACCCAATTTCTTGGATGGAGTGAAGTAGCAGGATGTGGTCAGTTTAGATCAAAAGCTATGGTAACGTCAATAAAGAGAGCTCCTTTATCCATGTTGAGAAGGATCTCATATGTAAGTGACCATAATGCTGTCATTGTGCTCTGAACAGCCCAATATACATGCTGTTTAACATTGAGGAGGTGGTACTGCTGCATGTAAGTGGACAGTAAGTTGTTGGTTAGTTCTTCAAGTATTTTCCCAAGTGCTGGGAGGATGGAGATAGGGTAGTAGTGTGAAGTATTTACTGGATGAGGCTGCTTGGGAAGGGGTTTAACCAGAGCAGTTTTCCATATGTCTGACATTGTATTTTGCATTAAAGCAAATGTTATAAATATGTAGAAGAGGTGTGGCAAGGAAGTCTTTGCACAGTGAAATAAACCAAGGGAGCAGGTTGTCTGCACCAGGGAGTGCATCCAGGGGGTCAAGTTCTTTGTATGTAATTTTCTTAAAATAGGACAGGGGGATAATAGGAGGGTGGCTAGGCAGTAGAGGTACAGGTTGTGATACTTGGGGGGGGGGGGGGCTGATTATATTCTGACAAAGTCAAAGGTTGATAGTTGGCCCTGAGAGGTCTAGTTGGTGAAGGGGATGGCTTTGTGCCTGCATATGACTTGCATAAGTTATATACAGAGATAAAGGCAGTACAAATTTCTGTTTAGTGATTTTTGTCTCCATGAAGAGCACACATTTCCCTACATGTGAGCAGAGCTTTCATTTCAGTGATTATAGGTTCATAGGTAGGTGCTAGGCTATTGGCCCTAAGGCCTATACAAGCCTAGCCAAAAAGGTACCCTGGCTTTCGCCACGAAAGAAAATTATTTTCCTGTGCCCCTGTCAAGCAGAACCACAGATGTGATCCCAGGGGTGAATTTCCTATTACCCATCCAATCATCAAGATTTTTCTTGAAGAGTGCTAATGAGGAGCTCTGTTTGACATAGATAGGTAGTCTGTTCCAGAGTATGGGAAGTCTCTGGGACAGGAATCTATCCCTCCAGTATGTTCTGTTTATTGTGGTGACAAGGTTTAGGTCCCTAGAGCGTGTAGCTCAGAGGGATTGGGATTTCTTTAAGTGGAGCATGTCCAACAGCTCTGGGTTTGACATAGCTTTGTATGTTAGGCAGAGATCACCTCTGAGTAGGCAATATGCGATGGAGTAAAGCTGGAGTTTTTTGAGACGGTCTGCATAAGGCATCTGTTTGAGGACAGTAATCCTCTTTGTGAGGTATTTTTGTGGCCTTTCCAGTTATTGTAGATGTCTTGTGAGGTACATACCAAAAGGGGCGTTGTACTCTATAATGGGTCTAATGAGTGATGAGTAGAGGGGAACAATGACCTCTTTTTTTCTGGATGAGAAACCTTTTGCGATGAGGTGTGCCATGTAGAAGGATTTCCTGACCATTGTGGCGATGTGATTATCAAAGGAGAGACTACTGTCCACCTGTGTCCCAAGGTCTCCTATCAGACTTTCAGTGTTAAGTAAACTACCACCTATGTGGTAGTTCATGGGTACAGAGGTTTTACCAAAGGGGATGACAATGCCCTTTTTGGCATTGAGCTTGAGACCATGTCTTTGACACCAGGCATCTGTCTCAGTGAGGCCCTTTTGTAGGATGTCCACATCATTAGATGTTTCGATTATGGCTCCTAGTTTGCAGTCATCTGAAAATGTAGTTAGCCAAAGACCTTCTGTGCTAGCTTGTACTTCAGGGAAGTAGATACCAAACAGGAGAGGACCCAGGACTGAACCCTGTGATATTCCACTTGTCACTGGTCTGAAGTCTGATCTGGAGTCTGCTACTTTCACAGTGTGGGTTCTGTCAGTAAGCCAGTTGGCAACCCATCTTGTGACATAGGGATTTATACCTAGTTTAGTGAGTTTATCTATAATTCCAGAGTGAGGGATGGTGTAGAATGTATTGGCGAGATCTAGATAGGCTGTCTGAACCACCTTACCCTCATCTATGGTTTTGGTGACTACTTCAAAGAAGTCTATCAGGTTTAGGAGACATGATCTGCCTTTTACAAACTCAAACTGTGTGGGGTCCAGAGTTTGGAGATCTCCAATGTCTTTATTTATGAGTTCCATGATGATACATTCCATGGCCTTGCAGACGAGGCTTGTTAGGCTAATGGGGCGGTAGTTCCCGGGGTCTGTTGTGGCCCCCCTTTGTGGAGTGGGATAACTGTTGTGGTGCACCATTCAATGGGCACAAAGCCTGAGGTGAGGCTATGATTGAATATGGTACTTAGGTGGGGTGTCAGTTCATTCTGTAGTTCATGTAGAAGGCAGCCTGGGAGGTTGTCAGGTCCCATGGATGCTGTGTTCTTGGCTTTGGAGAGTGAGGTTTTTACCTGTGCAGCCATGATTACAGGAACTTTGCATTCTTCCAGTATAAAGATGGGCCCTTTAGGGGGTGAGAGGGGGGTAAATTTAGCACTGAACCTATCTGCCAGGATGTTGGCAATATCAGTTGGTTCTGTATATTTAGTGTCATTGTGCTGTAACTCAGAGCAGATCTGAGTGTTGCCATTGAGATTTTTGACATAGCTATAGAATGCTTTGTGGTTCTCTTAAGAATCAGTGGCAATTTTGTTTTCATAAGTAGCTTTGGAGGATTTTATGAGGGATCTCAGCTTCTTATTGAGGCTGACCAGGGAGTTCCTCCAATCATGGGATTTTACTATTTTTTGCAACAGTTTCTTTCTTCTGTTGTAGAGTTTGTTTATGGCAGAAGACCACCAGATTGGCTTCCTTTTTTTGGAGGATAGCATCTTGGTTCTGTTAGGGATAGCATGATCCATGCACTCGTGTAAGTGCTTATAAAATGCATTTGTGTAGGATTCAGCAGTCGTACCTCTATTGTCCATCTGCATGGGTGTCGTGAAGTTTGCCACTTCTGTCTTAAGAAGCGTGAAGTTGGCTTTGGAGAAATTTTTTACGGTTGTTTTCCTAATGGGGGGTGGGAGCGGGATGTGGATATCTAGGGTGATTAGCTTGTGGTCGGATCTGACCACTGAGGAGCTGACCTCTGGTGTGGAACACCGGTCACCCATGTTGGTGATGACCAGGTCTAGGATACTGCTGCCCCTGGTGGGGTGTGGATAAGTTGATCCAAGGCGTTGGAACTGATGATTTCCAGAAAATGTTGAGCAAAAGAGTTGGTACATGAGTAGTTTTCCCAGTTAATGGTAGGGTAGTTGAAATCACCCATTATTAGAGTGTTGGGTTGTACCTTAATATTTTCCAGTGTATCAAGAAAAGAGGAGTGGGAATCCTGGGGCATGGTGGGAGGTCTGTAGCAAACTACAATCTGCATTGTGGTTTTGCCCAGAGTTAGTTGAACTTGGATAATCTCGGATGTATTATGCTGAGCAACTAGCTTGGAGGTGTGGATATCCTTAATGAATATGGACACGCCTCCACCTTTACTGTTTCAATCCAGGTTTGGTGGCTGAAAGGTGTGGTATGAATTATAGCCTGGTAATGCAGGGGTGCTTTCTGGAGCTTTGAACCAGGTCTTTGTCACTGCACAGATGTCAATGTAATCCATTTTAAGGAGTGCCTCGAATGAGTGCATTTTGAGGTTTAGACTTCTAGCATTGAGTAGCATTACCCTCAAATTTTGCTTGCTTGTACCTGTTGCGGTGGTGAATTTGTCATTTGAACCTTGCCTTAAAAAGGCACTATAGGGGTGGCAAGAGCCTTTGCCAGTATCCGGAATCCCAAGGGTGACAGGTGCAGGCCATCTCTGTCAAAGCAGTGTGGTCTGTCGATCATGTCATCCCAGGCAGACAGATACTGGATTCCCTTAGAATGACACCAGAAGCTTAGCCAATTGTTAAAGTCTGTCATTTTGTCCTTGTACTGTGGTGTCATTCTGGGTGATGGCAGGATGCTACTCAGGGCTAGGGTCATACCGGCCTGGGCTACAAGATCGGAGAGCTCCTCCATGTCTCTTTTCATGTAGTCCAGGGAGGTACGTCTCAGGTCATTCACACCAACATGGACAATGACAGAGTCATATTTGTACTTGTTGTGGAGTGACCTGAGTGCATGCGTTATGTGGCAGATCCTGGCACCTGACAGGCAGCTGAAAGTAACTTTTTCCTTGTTTAGCCTTGTGAGTGGAACATCAGTGTGCTTGACTATAGAGTCACCTGTGACTAGAGTGTTGGGTACGTTATGCCTTATGGGCTGTAGTTGAGTGGTACCCTGAGTATGTGGGCTATGTGTCATTTGGGTTGTGTTTGGGGGTGGAGGTTGCTTGCATTTCTGCTTTGGAGGTCTCTGTTGTTTGGGCAGATTTGTACTGATAGCCTCCGCGAATGTAGGTGTGTGTTTTGTGTTTGTGTGTGTGTGTTTTGGTGGTGTAGGTTTTGAGGGACTATGTGATGAGTGTGGTGCAGTGCAAGTGTTTACCTTCTCCTCTTGACTATCTAGGCCAGTCTTTGGTGAAGAGAGCTTTGCTTCCAGTTTGGCTATATACATGCATCTCTCACAGGTCATAGTGTTGGGTGGTAGGAGGAGAGGGTTATCTATGTACATGAGGCAATTGCTGCATTGTCCCAAGATGCCCAGATTCATCAGGTATACAGGAGAAAAGACCGGGAGCTGACCTTTAGACATGCCTGAATAGGTGCTTATTTATTAAGTACTAAAAACTGTTTTCCTCTGGACAAGTGAAGAAAGTTGAGTGCTGTAGTAATTTGTAACTTATTTAGTGCTTACAATGAGTTCTGGACAAGTGCTGAGATCAAAGAAACAGATGATTGCTAAAACTAAAAAGCTGGCTAGTTGCAAGGGAAATTTTGAAGAACAGATTTGATGGCGCCAGGAATAGTTTAACCCTAGTTAAGTGTGGGGGGGGCGGGGCTTAGGAGCTCACAAACAGTCCTGGACACAGCAAATCCATATCTGACCTGCCACAGGAAAGGGGGGAAGCAAGCTTAGAATTTTTTTTCCAGTAAAGTGGAAATGGAGAAAGCTGGAACAGAAGTTAATTCAACATTAAGAATCTGAGTGGGTTGGCCTTCACAAATGTTCTCTATTAGATTGAGTGAACTAATGACACTAGACTGGGAGGAGTGTCACAGATCAAATATCCAGTATGGGTGGGCAACTGCAATCAGTGGAGTCCTGTTTTTCTTGAAAAGGCACTGTGTGAGAAGGAAGAATTTGTCTTGAATTTGAAAGAGGTTTGTGTCTGAGCTGTTGATCATGTCAGGGTTCTGTAAGTTGGTAATGGGAGAGCAGTTGAACATTGCTAGTGTTCTGATATTCCAAGAAAATACTATAAGGATACACTGCAGCCATGTCACAAGAAAAAAGATTTTGGACATAAGATGGTTGTAGATTCTCACTATAAACTGATTTTGGTATTCCTATAATTACAAGAATGTCTTGCTTTCAAAACTGAAAAGAAACAAAAGTTTATAAGAAGATGATAAAATCAGAACTGCCGACAGCTCTCCCACAAGGAAATATACATTTTATATGGATCGCTAGTTTAGAATTAGATTATTGAATTAACTTTGGACTGCTTTAAACCTAGTTCCTTCTCATTTTGCAATAGATAACTTACTATAGTCTCAGACTGTGTTAATGTTAAGAAAACTGCTTTTTCAACACCCAAATAATTTTTACAAAGCCTGTCCTTTGCACCGTCTTGATTTTAACATACCCTAATAAATCCAACACTTTTACATCTTATCCAGCAACCAGTCTGAAGTTCTTTCATCGAACCTTTTTCAGTATTGAAACCAGCTGTTGCTCCTGATATATGGTATATCCAACAGACTCCAGCACCTTCTCATAAGTCTTACTGATTTTCTGTTTACCCACATCATGGCAGGACATTGCTTCTGTAAAGTTTCACAGCCCTGTCGTTCCTGCATGTCTTGCATATCCAACCAGTAATCCTGCTGACTGCTGCAATTTCTGTTTTATCCTTTCCAGCACACAATCCACTAAATTAATATTCAGCTGATGCAATTTCTTTGTATCATCATATCATCCCTTTGGTTAAGACAACACCACTCACTTGATATTAGTAACCATATCCTCTTCCAACGCATCATCTATCCTTTTTTTCATAGTTTTCCACATTGTTCAATATATAATGTTCTTACACTGCAGTTTTATAAACTTTTCCCTCAAATACATTTAATACATGAAGTGACCTGAGAAGGCAACGATTTATGTCCAGGTCTGTTACATTTCTCTTCCTTCTTACAGTCTGTTTTCAAAGTTTAAAACATTACCTTATATTACTGCTAGTTCATTAATGATGGTGTAGTTTGTTAAGCACTTTTCATGATTATGCATCCTGACTCATTTTATGTTACAGCTTTTATTTGGAATCATTCTGGCTTTTTTGCCAGCTGTCATGTTATTATGTTTGCTGACAATCATTAACATAGCAGCAGATGAGTATTTTTTGTAGATATTCTTGATATCTTTATTTAAATATCATCCAGTTTGCAACCATGAGCACTGTTGTGTTTTCAAAGTCCAATTCCCACTTTGATATGTGAGAAGAATAGTCGAAAATGTAACTGCCCCAGTACAGAGTCTTGTGGGAGAAAAGAAAAAAAATGGAAACCGTCATCAGGATAGACTGGTAACTTCATAACCTGATTGTGTGGGTAAAGGTAATTACCACTGGTAAAGTATTTTCCAGTAGAAGAATTTCAATGGTACTTAGCCAATAGGTTTGAAAGGTGGATGGGTAAGCCTGATATTCAGGAATCGTAAGTATGACAGACATGAAAGCACTTCATAACAGGGCAGATCTGCAGCACCTTTGTGTTACCAGTTACAGCTGGGTTCAGTCATATCATCAGTAAGACCATTATACTGACAAACAGCTAAAGCAGTCTCAGTGATTGCAGGATGGCAGAATGTTCAGTGCTATCTGACTGGAGACAGCTTAGAATTTCCATCCTTATGGAAAACGTTTTGTTCTTTGCATATCGTATCTGTTTAGTGGAAAGTTTTGCTGTAGCTTCAGTCAGTTGCACTAACCTAGCTAGGAGCTCATGCATGATTAATTGATCTAAATATAGGACTGTCATATGAGGTTGAGATGGACACCAAGTCAGAATGTCAAGCCTTGTCAAGCTAAAGTGGACTGTTTGGCTTTAACAAAGATGTTTTCCTCTGCTGATGGGGATCTGAGAGCAAAACACCCTGCTTCAACCATCTGATGGTGATTAGGCAGAATGTTGACCTTTTTTCTCAGAATGTTGAAGTGAAATGCAGAATCAGAAGTAAATCAAGGGGAAGTCATATAGGAAGTTCAACTGCGACTGCAGGCAAAAAGCATCAAGTGGCAAGGTCCCATTGTTCTATAGCTTAAATCAGAAAAGGGGGAGATATTTCACTTCCTGAAGACCATGACTATATGGGACCCTTAAATTCTCAGTACCAGATGAAGATTGTAGGAAGAACTCAGAGACTCGGTCTAGCAGTTCAATTCATTCACTTCTGCCAGAATGTGGATAGCTGGAAGTGAGATGCCCTTATCTATGGCCAAGTACTAGACATGTAGAGCTTCTGCGCAATGGATCATGGCTGCCAGCTGCTTTCCTTATTTAGGTACCAAACAATGGGATGATTACTGGAGTGAAACAGGAATGATTCTTGATTCCATTCATCTCCAAAGATTCTGTTGCGTTACAACAGCTTCTAGTTCAAATCGGATTATGTAGAGTCCTCATTCTAGAACTTACCAATTTCCTGGAACTGTAGAGAGGTGAGAGGAGCTCCACAACCTTCTTTCCAGCAAAATATTCATTATTAAAAATTGCAATGGGCTCAGCTGTAGGAAGAGCAGATGAAACAGTGAGACAGGTGTAAGTGTCCACAAGTTTAATAATTTATATTGTTCCTTCCCATATTGCAACCTACCTACCATGTGACCAATGGAATCAAAATATCTCCTACTTGTACTAACAGGAAGGAATTTTTGTCCGATTGCTAACAGATTTTCAGAAACCTCAAAATCAAAAATGCCTGCATCAGCAATTTTCTCAGGTAAAATCCCCTTACACTTCCATTGGATTGTTTCACCCCCTGCTACTTACATATGCTAACAAAAAAGTTAAAAACGTGATGTAAAACATGAAGTGACTGGAAAGGCTGGTACTATGTAAAAACACCTCTTGACTCTTCTCTGTGCTTTCATGATCTCCAGTTCAGCATGATCTCCAGTCAGCCAGAAGAAGCTTAAGTGGGTCAGGATATGTAATCATGAACAGTGCTTACTTAACAAATAATTTATTCAATGATCATGACCTGATCTGTAGTGATATGCTGACTGATTCCACTAGGAAATGTCCAGTTCTCATGTCTGTCACTTCAGATACCTGTTTCAGAGATCCAGTTCTAGAAGCAGATCTGTAAACACAGTTTAACTCTATAACAACTAGCACATCACAGCCCAGTGTAACATCACCACCATCCTCAGTCATGTTAAAGATAATGTGAAGATTTTAGTTAACATGAATCCCAGGAGGAACAGATGCAGATTTATGACTCTTGGTTTGTTTCTCAGACACAATGGCAAGTGTGGATAGTATCAAGTATCTGATAGTGCCACCCATATTATGCCACAGACGGAAAGTAGGAGTACATTGCATGTGTGTGTATGACTAGATTGTGTCAAAACATGTTTTACCTGGGAGTAGGGCTCTGAACCTACAACAGAGATTTCAGAGACATAGATGGATGTGGGATCAGGAATTTTTGATGAAGACATATTTGCAGTGGTTGAGAAATCATGTCTTTGCATCAAACATTTTGAATGTCAAGTGCTACAACTTTGACAGTCAAAACATCAAAACCAAAAGAATCCCCCCCAAAATCAACTTTTTCACAGGGGAGCAAGCTCCCGTTGCCTCCACCCATACCCTGTTAATTATATATACTAACTTTGAGACTGGACTACAGGAAAGAATAGGCCAATTCCCCCATCCCCATTGTTCATAGGTTTATAGGTAGGTACTAGGCTATTGGCCCTAGGGCCTATATAAGCCTTGCCAAATGGTATCCTGGCTTTCCCCACCCAAGAAAATTATTTTCCTGTGTCCCTGTCGAGCAGAGCCACAGAAGTGATCCCCGGGGTGAATTTCCTGTCTCCCATCCAATCATCAAGATTTTTCTTGAAAAGTGCTAATGAGGAACTTTGTTTGATATAGGTTCATAGGTAGGTACTAGGTTCATAAGTAGGTACTAGGTACTACAATTTCCAGCAACTGGTTTCCCATTTACTATCATACCTCAGCATTTTCTAGTTTAACATTTTGACTGTGCCACTCAACATTCAGAACATTTGATATAAAGACATGGATCCAGTCATTGCATCCTGAACCATACTTTCGTGATTCAATAACATACAGGATCAGCTAAAAGGAATGCATTGGTCAAGGGTATACTTCTCATCTAGCAGTGACCCAGAGATGCTGTCTATGATTGGCTCCTTAATGTCTTCATAAGTATAGTACTTGATGGAAGTACATGTCTAGATAGCATTACGTGTCATCCATGTTAAACGTAATGTTGTGCATATCATCCGGGAGTTGACAGATAATCTTTGCATGATATGCAATGGTGTTGCACTGTGCCATTAAGAATGAATAAGTGTTTTAAAGAACCAACCATGGTAAATTCAGCCCCTTCTGACAACTACTCCAGAATTATCTCACAACACTGGATCTGTCAGACATTGCAGAGGAAACACAGTGGCTGTGCTTGTGGCCAGGAGATCCAACACCTGTCCAACTGCATTTAGACAGTTATACTGTACAGAATAGCATTCACAAAATGATTTTCCTGACTTTGATTTAGGACACCTGCAGTATCCCTCCTGAAGAGTCAATGCATCAGAAGCAGGCCCTGACTGGTAACCATTTACAATTTTGGGACCAGGTAGAATGAGTCCTGAAACATGTAATCAGAATGGCTGGAAAAATTGGAAGTATATATCAAGTCTGAGATGGCCATTTACTCAATGTATTCCCTTTTTTCAAGGAATGGTGAGCATGGAGTTGGTATAGATAAGTTCAGTGAGGGAGGGGTGAGAAGCTGGCCCCAAAGAGAAGAGTGATGTTCTTCTGGATTTTCTTCTTTTCTTCTTGTTAGCATTTACAGTGTCAACATTTGCCCCTAAGTAGCCTAAAGACACCTTCCAGTACTGCACATTTGCTCATTGGCAATATATATAGTGATTTTGGCCACAGTTCAAGGATGTCATACTGATGTCATCAGCCACATCTTGTCCTTATCCAGTATCAACTTTAGTATAGAATATATACATATTGGTGACTTGGGCACATTGACCCATTTTTTGAGTTATCCTGACCCCATATAAAAATGGAAAAATGGGGTTTGAAGACTATGACAATGATGATAGTGTTACTTTCACTTTAGATAAACAATCAGTTTTCCACATTACTAGGCAGTATACTTTTAAAACTTACCAGTAAGATGTCTCACTGGGAAGTCTCCCTAATGGCTGCAGCAATGGAAATTACACATATTCCACATGCTGACACCATGCACACTACTGGCCTATCATAGAAATGTATTGTTAAAGATGACATCTGCACTCTAGAACACCTGACAGTTTAAGAGATGATACCGTTCATTTCTATATTGGTTTCCTTACTGGCATGAGGTGGTGCTTTAAATGCAACATGTATGCAGTCAACTGCACCCATGACTTCCTGGAAGAAGACAATGTCATGGATGTCATGTGTTGTGCTATATCCTGTTCTAGCCTTGGAAGCCATAAGTACTCACTGACATGCTGCAGTAGTACATCTAGACAATTACCCATAGTCATCAAGCTAGAAGACTAGAAGAATTCAACTGTACCCTTTCTTGGTGGCTGAAAAAGTCCCTGTAGATGGTACAGTTATAGCAATACATAGATGGTACAGTTATAGCAATACATAGATGGCATAGTTGTAACAATACATACCTTAAAATACAATGAAGAGAAAAAGCACTCAGTTAATGAGATGACATATGTGACTGATATGTTGATGATGCTGTTAAATACATTTTAGTCAAATTGGTATTGATCTACAGTTTCCTGGGTTCTCAAGTCATAACAGGTTGGACAGTTACCATTCAGAATATTACTGTAGTACATGTCCATCTGGTAATGGCCATGTACTGCCAGAATTATATGAAATTAGTCCAAATGAGCCAACCCTTTTGCTACAGCTACTGAGCATGCTCAACAGACCTTTTGTGTGCATGTTACACCAATTTAAACTTGCTTATTATTGAAGAGAAATCCTGTTGCAATACTGTTTCTGAGTCATCCCGAGGAGTCACTGATTTGCATGAAATACCTTCTAATTTAATATGCATCTACTGTGTGACAACTGCCTGTAGAGACATTTTGTTTGAATCACCAGCACCCTGAATGCATCCATGTGCAAGACAACTGTGCCTTGCATAGTAAACATATTACTTCTGAAATTATTCCTACGTCTTTTACTTTATCCACTCAGGCATGATTGTGAACACATTTTCCCAAGCAACTACTTTAGTTTAAGCTATACGGGGGTATGCTACATGGACTATTTTGGTACTTCTTCAGGAATTATGGATACTATCGTTTTATCTAGTCTATACAATTTCTATAGAACTTTGGGAATTAGAAATATTTTTTTCTTTAATCAATATCATTTCTGTATCACTTTTGGAATTATGGGTATTTCCTCCTTAATAAGCATATAAAATTTACTAAAGTGGCCATCTCATCTTTGTATTTCATCTTTACAATCAAGTCTTCTGATTCAAATTTGTTCCCCATATACTGTCCATTCAAAATGTTCCCCAGTTGTAACACAGTTTCTTTTCTTGTCTGTCAATATTTCTCTTTTAGGATCAAGGCTGCTTTGATCACAAACTTGGATAATACCCTTTCATAGTCTTCTTCTCTTGTATTATGTCTCTCTCTGTTTTTGCCTTTGCTGTAGGGGACAAGGATTCATAGAAAGTTGCACTGCAGTGGAAATACTTCTACACACTAATAAGCTGATTTGCACTGGAGTGCTAACGACAGTCATAGCCATTCGAATTCCCCAAAACACAAGATCTCATTACCTGGGAATTTGTGTTACTACAAATTGTTACGCCATTATGTTGTCAGGTCAAAAGTATACAGTGGAGCCATTACTACATGTGCTGTGGCATAAGTACAAAGAAGACAATGCACAGGCAATGTCCTTCCTGCCACAGGACATCTCACTGCTCTCTCACACACACACACACACACACACACACACACACACACACACACACACACACACACACACACACACACACACACACACACACACACACACACACACACACACACACACACACACACACATACACACATACACACATACACACACATAGTCATGCATATATATATTTCCCCATTAACAGACATCACTACTTACCTCCATTGGCTGTCTATGCAGGGGAAGGTGGGTTCAAGTAAACCCACATAGATTCCCTTAGAACTCAAACACATTTCAGAAGATTCACATTTTTTGTAATTCTACCTTCTCTCAGTTTAAGCATATCTCTTACCATGGAATCATGTTGCCTTTGTGTTCTTGCATCGATAGCTATGATCATGATGATTACATACAATCATTCTATCTTATAAGACTTTGTGCATTATACATTGGAGATATATTTTATAGAGACTACATGCCAAAGATCACTTATAAGACCTCTACCTACCCTAAAGTGAAATCCAGCATCTGTTCATAGGAGATTCTTAGGCTATTGGCTGTAGGGCCTTTATAAGCCTAGTCATGTTATACTCTTGTTCCCTGATTGACCAAGTTATAAGGTCAGTATTTGCAGCACGAGTCTATGATCGGCACTGACTGCCCTTATCCAAGAGGGGCATAGGTGACACCCCCCCAGGGTAAATTTACGGTCTTGCATCTAGTTTTTATGCTTAAGTTACACTTAAAAAGGGTAATTGAGGAGCTCTGTTTTAGATGAATTGGGAGTTTGTTCCAGAAGAGTAGCAATCTCTGGAAGACATATCTGTCTCTCTAGCATGTCCTGTTAATGTTGCAGGCTAGGTTAAGATCCCTAGAGTGAGTGAATTTTGTCCCATTTGTCTTTTCTATTAGGGCTTGGTCTGAGACTGCTCTCTAGGCCAGGCACAATTTGCCTGTCAGCATCCTATAAGATACAGAGTACAGTGACAGGGCCTTCAGTCTGTCCATGTAGGTCATGTGTTGAAGGCCCTGAATTTTCTTGGTGAGAAACTTCTGAGGTCTCTCCAGCTGCTGCAAGTGTCTGGTGAGGTACATACAGAAGGGAGTGTTGTACTCTATTAGTAGTCTGATGAGGAATGAGTACAGGGGAGTTATAACATCCTCAGCCTTGGATGCAATGCCCTTACTTATGAGATGTGCAACATAGAAGGCCACTGTGGACACATGATGATCGAAGTTAAGGTTGCTGTCAACTTGTGTTCCCAAATCTCTCACCACAGGTTTTGAGCTAAGGGAGGGGGGGTTACTGTTAATATTTTAATTTGCAGAGACTTCCTCTTTGTGAAAGGGATGATGATGCATTTTTTTTGCATTTAGTTTAAGTCTGTGGCTTTGTCACCAATCATTTGTCTGTCAAAGCCCTTTTTGTAGTGCGTCAACATCACTGACAGACTCAATCCGTAAACTTGGTAAGCTGCAGGCCATCTATTTTCAGCTGGACATCTGAGAAATAGATTCGGGGGGCCCAGCACAGATCCTTGTGGTGCACCACTGGTAACTGGTCTGCTGATAGAGGTGGAATCCCCAACTTTAACTATATGCATTTTGTCGGTGAACTAGTTGGCTACCCATCTAGTGACATATGGGTTAATTCCCAGCTGGATGAATTTCTCAATGATGCCTGAGTGAGGAATTGTGTCAAAAGCCTTGCCTAAGTCAAGATAGGCTGTATGTACTGTTTTGCCTTCATCCAGGGCTTTGGTGGCAATCTTGAAGAAGTCCATCAAGTTTAATAAGCATGATCTACCCTTAACGAAGCCAAATTGGGTTGGGTCAAGAGTGTGAAGGTCACCTATGTCTTTGTTGATAAGGTCCATGATTATTCTCTCCATGACCTTGCAGATAAGGCTGGTTAGGCTTAAGAGTCTATAGCTCCCAGGGTCAGTTGATAGACCCCCTTTGTGCAAGGGAATTACTGTTGCTGTTTTTCCACTCTGCTGGGACAAAGCCAGTAGTTAGACTGTGGTTGAAGAGAGTGCCAAGTGATTCCACTAGGTCCTGTTTTACACCATTTAGTAGGCAGCCTGGGATGTTATCCAGTCCCATAGAGGCTGTGTTTTTGGTCACGGAGAGTGCAGTTATGACCTGCTCTTTGGAGATACCGGTAGGGGACTGGTGACAGGTATGCTTTGGGTATGTCTGGTGGGGACAGGGGGATGAAGTTTCCACCAAATCTGTCTCCTAGAACATTGGCGATGTCCTCAGGGTCAGTATGAGTGGTACCATCCACTACTAGTTTGGCACAAATCTGGGCCTTTCCTTTTAGATTTCTGCTGTAGCTAAAGAATGCCTTGCAATTATCCTTAGCTAGGTATGCTAGTTTAACTTTGTAATTGGTTTTCATGGACTTTAGAATATATCCAGTTTGCTTATTTAAGCTGTTGAGAGTGTTCTTCCCCTGCTGAGTCAGTTCCCTGTTGTTTTTGAACATTAGTTTCTTCCTCTTGTTATATAACCTATTCATGCTTAATGTCCACCATGGTGCCTTGTTTTTTTCTGAGAACCTTGTTTTGATCCATGTAGTTACAGCTGAGTCTATACATTTGTACAGGTATTTGTACAGCACATTTGTGTACACCTCTGTATGGGAGTCATTGTTGACAGTGAGAGCCAGGGATGCCATTGCATAGGAGGATAAAGTTTCCTTTGGAGAACTTTTTCATCCTTTTTGAACTTGAGGGTAGGGTTCAGGTATGATCATTACCTTGAATGAGATTGAATTATGATCAGACCTTACCAGGGAGAGCAACACACAGGGGGTAGTGCAGAGATCCCCTATGTTGGTGAGTACTAAGTATAGGACAATTGAGTCCCTTGTGGAGATGCAGACTATCTATTCCAGAGCAGTATTAAAAAAAGTCCTGGAACCTCAGGGCGAGCATGTTTGTGCTAATGTATGACTCTCAAGTGATGCAAAGATAACTGAAATTACCCATGACCAAGGTGTTTGGCTGTATAGTGAGTGAGTCAAGTAGGTCCAGGTATGCAGAGTGGTTCTCATGGTTCATGGTGGGGCACCTTTAGCTAACAATAATATGGAAGGGGGGTTTTACCTACAGTTAGTTGGACTTAAGAGTAGCTCTAGGGAGTCGTACTGTTTGACCAGTCTGCCTTTGGTTCTTTCATGCTCGTTTTGAACATGTGGAAGACATTGCAGCCTTGCATGGTTGGCATGCTCTTTGCAGCCTTGAACCACGTCTCTGTGACTGCACAGACATCGTCATCTTCCAAGGTTAGGAATGCTTCCAGTGGGTGCAGTTTCTGATTTAGATTCCTAGCATTAAGCACCATAACCTTCAGTTTGTTTCTGGAGGATATTTTTACTTCTGGATGTTTGTTATGACATTGCCTAAAAAAGGTACTATGGAGGAGACAAATAACTTTGCCAGTAACCGAAAGCCAAGAGGCAACAGTTGAAGACCATCTCTGGCAAAGCAGCATGGTCTGTTGACCATATCTTTCCAGGCTGATAGATTCTGGATCCCCAGGGATTAACAGCAGAAGTTAAGCCAATTGTTGAAGTCAATAATTTTTTGTTGATATTAAGTCATCATTCTGGGTGAAGATAGACTGCTGCTTATGGCTAGGGACATACCTGCCTGGGATACATAATCTGAGAGCTCAGTCATGCTTCTCTTTATATAGTCCATTGAGGCATGTCTCAAGTCAGTCACTCCAACATGGAGCATGACAGAGTTATAACAGTACTTGTTGTTGAGATACTTGAGTGCATGTGTGATCTGAAGGATCCTGGCACCTGACAGGCAGCCGATCAAGACCTTCTCTTTATCCAGTCTGGTGAGGGGGACATCTGTGTGTTTCACTATGGAGTCGTGTATGACCAAAACATTTGGTTTTGAGGTGGTTTTTCCTTAGGGGCTTATTGGTTGGGACACTGTTGTGTGCATTATTATATGTAATGGATTCTGTTGGGTCTGCAGTGTGTGTAGTAGTTTGAACTTGGGAGGTCTCTGATTTTTCAGTAGGTTTCTAGCGAGTACCTCCATGTATCACATTTATCCCTCACAGTTTATTGATAACATATTTTGTGGTCTAAGTCAAATTCTGACTGATTGCCTCTGTTTGTTCCCCTACTATCAGTTAATCCTCGTTTCTTAAGGATTCTTGCTTCAGCTGAGTAAGTGTTGTTGAGTCCTGAAAAAGAGGGCATAGTACATTTTCAGTTGTGTCTCTAGACCCTTTTCCACTGTATTTCTAAGGAGGAAAGGCTATTTTTCTGTGAGGGTGAGAAAGAGCTTGTACATTAAGATCAGTGAGGACATACATTGATAATGCTTAATAAAATACTGGCTTCATAGCATAGAGAAAGATAAAGCCCTGAATGAGCCCCAGATTACTCCAGTTTAAGTAGCAGATTCAGTAGTTGAGGAGTTGGATAGGGAACGGTGGGTGTCAGTGACTGACATTACTTTGGGAATGTGATTTCATTTTTACTTTCTACCACTACCAAACCGAGACTTGCAGACATTGTCAGGCCTATGATCTTGAAACATGGGCTTGGTGTCACCAATCAACTGATGGTAACTGCCATTATCATGTGTATGAAAGAGCACACATACAGATGGGCAGGTGAAGAGCCCAGCTAATCAGCATGGTGGCATGAGTGATCAAGTTGGCCAACTAGGGTGGGGGAATTGAGATAATTAGAAACAGACTCATGTCAGCAAGTGAACAATCCACCTTCATGGTTGCATGTATGATTGCTTCTCTGGTCATTTTTGCTGCTATGCTGGATGTACCCAGGGGAACAAATGGGCTCTGGACTGCTGGAAGGGTCTTGATAAGCAGCAGATGCAACAGGAATAAGACATGCAAAAATTTACATTTCAGACATTCATCTGTTATCTGCCTTCATATATATTAATGTACTTAGTGAATAGGCTCAACCATTTTTCTAAATTCTATTTATATTGCTCAGTAGTCCATTTACTTACTAGTAACCTAACTTTAGAATAACTCAAAATACTAAATCCAGTCTGTTCAAATATATTAAAGGTATGTATTGAATAAGAAAGTGGTTGAATCCCAACTTTTATGACTCCTCAAATAATTAAAAGAAAAGTTTAAGAATAGCATTATCAGCTGCAGAAAACTGAAAAGAAATGGAAGGCAGTATACTCATGACATCAAGTACTATCACAGGGACAGGTGGCAAATTAGAAGGATGCATTAAACAAACATTAGGACTGCCAAAGAAGGCAGACAACCAAACCAGTTTGCAAAAAAAAAAAAGGCAGTGCAATCACAACTACAGAAGGCAAATGAGAAGAATGTGCTAATGAAGGTGGCCCAGGACACCCATGTGCAAAAATAGTGAAATTAGAGCTACAGAAGGCAAATTAGAGGCCTGCTAATGAAGGTACCCCAGGATGCTGGTTTGCAAAAAAGGCCATGATAGTAAATCAGCAGTTCCAGAAAGATAAACTGAAATCAATAACCACAGGAGTACTGAGCAATGTTAACTCGGTTGGCTTTTCTACAATGGTGCATGGAAAAAGTGAAGTTCTCAGAGTTATAAATAGCCACCCTGAGGTCTTGTTTGCACAGAGCTAAAAATCATTCAAGCAGAACAATCATTTGTGGAGGCTAAAATCAGTACTGGACTCAGAAATGACTACCATTAAAAAAGAAATTATCTAACGGTTATGTATATGCCTAACTGCTATGACTTCTTAGGTGGCTTTTGGCATCTAGCCACACCATGTACTATGTTGCTTGTATGCATATTTGACCATAGAATATATACTGCAAGAACTGCAAAAATGTAAATCTCATTCTTAGTGGCAATATTAATTTGTGCATGATCTGTGACTTGTCAGTAGATTTGTTAACAAATGAAGAAAAAGGAAACAGTCAGGCCTCCTATATCCTGCCATTGTAGCTTTCTGCTAGAATTTCCTCATAGTGGAGCAGGACAGAATGTCTGTAGTTGCTTTGCTGTATGGTCCCAGAGGGGATTACAGGGATGTAAAGAAGTCAGTAACAATGTCAACATAATCTTTCATCAGTAAACAGCAGTAAGTGGGGTGGAAAGCCATAAGGAACCTATTGCAGGAAAATAGAAAATATATTGGACTAGGAGCCATTCAAGATGGAACAAATACTGAGACAGAAAGAACATACAAAAATATCAGTGGAACAGACCTCAGTAAGTTAGTTACAATGACAGAACAGACTCCAAGAGCTTTGTAAACAAAGCTTATATAACATAGAGAGCAGACATTCACCAAGTCTTATTATAATGAGGATGAATGATCTCCTCCAACTGTCAGTCATTAAACCAGCTTGACAAATGTAAACAAGAAGAAGCCATCTGTGATGAGGCAGATATTTTACACAAAACTACAGAATCTGCAAAAAATCAGAGTGGGTTGTTCTCTGTGGACCTATGAAGGGAATAACTCCCCTCAGTACCAGACAGTTTTTAGAAGAGCTTTTAGGTATAGTCTGCATTTTGTTAAGCTGCATCTTTGAATGACTTTCAAGAAACAGCTTAGTTATTTTTGTACCAGTCTAATTTAAATCCTAAAGATACATCATTAGCCTTTTTGTTG
Organism: Protopterus annectens; assembly: GCF_019279795.1. Lineage (NCBI taxonomy): Eukaryota > Metazoa > Chordata > Ceratodontiformes > Protopteridae > Protopterus > Protopterus annectens. Next base: position 682,874,681 of record NC_056739.1, on the reverse strand, counting down.
GAATTATAGGGAATATTATTTTAAAGAAAAAAGATTATTATTGTTTGGTACCTTTTGCATTGTTTGATTCATTTTAGTGAAAAAAAGGGTCATGCAAGACGGCAGACATTATTTCTTTATTTTTTTTGTTCCCTTTATTTAGTTTTCAAAAAATAATTTTATGAAGCAAGGGCCAGGCCTCTAACCTTTTGTTCTCAACTCAATTACTGTGCCAAAAATAGATATTCCATTTTATTTCTCTTTGAATGATGTGAGGTAGACTGCTTTAAAGAAGGTAAGCTGTTTTTATTTCCTGTTTTATATAAGTTATTAAGTTTTATTATGCTTAGCATCCATTTACATGAACTTAATTAAAATGTGTATTTCTCATGTTTATGCTTAATTTTAAGTATTTAGCTGTACTTATATTCTAGATTTGCAAATTGTTGTGCCCTTTTCATTGCAAGTTAGTTTGATGCGTGGTTAGAGGAGACAATTTATTTTGAGAAGACAGGGTTTAGAGTGTGTGTGTGGTATGTTAGAGTTGGAAGAATTACAGTGCAGAATGCATTACAGGCAAAGAAAAAAGCTGCAAAAGGTATGCAGATGGGCATCCCTATACAAAAGATAGCTAAGAAAATGGATAAAGAAGAACAATAAGCAAATATAAATTCTTTGGTTCAGAACTAGCAAACATAAGGGATGTGAGAAGGAGAGATACAAGATGATTTTTAAGAAAGTACTTGCCTTGTGCAGTTTGTGAGGTTAGAGGACCAATCTTGGTGGTGCAGTGAGGTTTATTACCTGCCTCAGTAGAAGGCTGTTATTTAAGCCAATAATTGCTTAGAGATAAAGAAGAAGTGATGCCTGAAATAATTTCTGGAGGGGAGGAACCAACTAAATTAGCTTTTTTTCACAGCTAAAGCGCATAAAGTGGCACATTATGGTAATCCCTTTATTTGGAAGAGTTATTTTTTTCTGTATTAATGATATCACAAGATGGAAAAATATTGCCAGTATAATGTTATACATTTGTACTATAATGAAAAATAAGTGAAAAATGAAATATAAGAGAAAAATCAAAAGAATAGGAAAAAAAATACAAAAAGAAAAAAAATAGAATGGGTTAGCAGAAAAAGTACATATGGTAAGGAACAGCCAAACTGTGTACATACTCCACTAACTTATTAAATATTCTAAAAACCTATCCCACCATTTGGAAAATAGAAATTGAGAAAGAGGTGAATATTTCCCGTTTTTAAGTAAGGATTTTTTCGTAGTCCTAAAAGCTAATATTAATCACAAGGTATTTAGAATAACCGGTAGACAGAGGCAGCATTTAGCATCAACTTTAAAATTCATCTACCTTAGTATTTAATATATGTACTAGTGTGTAATGAATAGCAGAAATAATTGTTATTGTAGCAAATCAATTATGTGAAGAAATATATTTGGAAGTATTAATAACATTAGAAGACCACTCACTATTAGATTCATATTTTCATATATATTTCAAGGCTTCTGACAGTTCTTACCTTGCCAAATCTTGTTTGAGTATCCTTTCTCAGGCCGTACCACATTTTGTTTAAGAAGGCAATACCAGTCAATCTTGGAGCAAATCTATGGCTACTGATCCAGTCATCTAGTTTATGTTTAAATGAAGATAGTGAGTCACGCTACTTATCATGCAGGGGATGTTTCTTCCAGAGGTTTGGGAAGTGCTGGATTATTATTTTGTGTTTTCACAATATTTTATTTACCTTTTGGTAAAGATTTATGTCCCTAGTACTTGTACTTGTTGAGATACTGGACTTCCTGAGAAGTAGGAGGTCTAGGACAATGTAATCCCTAATGGTGGATTAAATGAGTCAGACAACTCCCTTGGAAGTCTATATGACACTGAGTAAAGGGGTATAGCTTGCTGCTTTCCTTGGTAGCTCAGGAAAGTTAATCCTGAGATCATTTTACTTAGGAAACTTTATGGTCTTTCTAATTCCCTGCATGATAAGTAGGTTCCATATTAGGACCTCTCCTCTTTTCAGTCTTTATAAACGACCTCCAAACAGTCATCCCTGAAGCCACCTGTATTCAATATGCAGATGACTCAACTCTAATATGTCCCAATGCCTCTCTAGAAAACTTACTAACTACAACCCAGCACAGTTTTACAACAGTCGAAAACTGGCTCGCCAACCATCACCTGATCTTAAATCCAAATAAACCCAAACTACTTCTCTTCTACCCAACTAATAAACCACCTACCACACACTTTACTATACAATCCAGTAATGGGACCATTATCTCCCCTGACACCTATGCAAAGCTACTAGGAGTAAACATTGACAATAAACTCAGATTTGATATGCATATCAACCAAACCATTAAATCAGCAAACAAGAAACTTGGGACCTTATACAGGATAAAAACCTTCCTTACTCCAACTGCCAGGGCAGCCACTGCCCGCTCACACCTTCTCTCTACCCTACTATATGCCTCTCCTGTGCTTACTAACCTTAACAAATCTGATCTGATCAAGCTCTCATCCTGCTATAATCACATTGCCAGATTCGTTACAGGCCTACCCTAAAGAACGCACCACTGTATTAACCTGAAAAAACTTGGATGGATAGAATTCCCATACCTTCTTCAGCAGTACCAACTCATAGAGGCATTCAAAATCCTTAAACAACCTGAGAATACCCCAGCACTAAAAAACTTAATGACTCCCTACTCCAATCTAAGCTGCCTTCGCTCAGCAAACAGACTCCTTGTCCAAACAATTAAATCTTTCAGCCTAGGCGGCGACGCTCTGTTCGCCAATACCACTGGTAAAATATGGAACTCTCTCCCCAATAACCTCATGCTTGTAACTTCACTAGTTCAATTCAAAAGTAGTCTAAAACTCCACTTTAAGTCACATTGGCTATGTCCTTGCTCAAACCCAGACTAGCTCTGTGCCATAAACTAAAACCTAAACCAACTAGCTAAGGTGATAAGAACTATGTATGTTGTGATAATGAACTGTGTATGTTGTCAAACTCTATGGCATTATACTGCCTATTGTCTTTGCTAATATGCTATTAATGTATATTCTAATGATTAGTAGTAAATTCAGAAGATATTGTATGGTAGTCTTGTACTAGTATGTAAATAGCCTATGTTCTTTGTTATTGTTCATCTTATTTACTATTTTCTGTATCTAATTGACATTGTAACTCTGTTGGAGCTTTTCTCCCCGGGCCTCCACTGAAAAAGGACATGTATCCAGTCGGACTATCCCGGTTAACAAATGTAAAATAAATAAATAAATAAATAAATTATTTGATATGTTTAATGAGATGCATTCCCAAAAGGACTGAGGAAAAGGGAGGAATTACCTTCATAGACCTTGACGTCCTGAAAATAGTTACAATAGTGATGGTCAAAAGAAATAGATCTGTCATCTCAAGCACTCAACTCTCTAACGGCATTTTTTTTTTTATAGAGATTCAATGTCTACACAGTCTGATGAGTGGAGGCGCTATGTGATGATACTACATGTGCTATCATTTAGTTTGAACCCATTTTTAATACACCATAGCCTTCAATGGTGTAGGAAAGTATCAGATACCAAGTATGAGATCCAGCTCTTGTCAAATGTGGTACCTTAATTTACAGAAAAGTATGCAGACTTTGTAGGTGATGCTTATCACTGGAGATTTACTATGTATTCTCAGAGATGTTAATTCACAATCTTGCCTTTGGATGTGATTGCCTTCACTTAATTCCTTATGTTATACAAATCAAGAGTAGGAAATTTCTCAACCCAATATAGTTTTTTTTTACCAAGAGCAAATTTATTGGGCATTCCAAATAATCATCCAAGGAAAATAATGAAGTAATGGTCATTGCAATTAGTGCCTTAAAGTCAAAGTAAACTTTATTCCTGTTCAGGCTTCACACATCAGTGCAAACTTAATGAAATTTCATTTCTCTGGGCCCAATGTGCAAAACATCACAAGAGGCATTACAACAAACATTACTACATCACAGCAAGCCATTACAGACATAATGCCCAAAACTCATTACAGTCTGAAACAGTACATTATTGCACAGAATTCCAACAGTCATCAGTATTGCACAAGAAGGCTAGTTTCACATCAGTTGTTTTATTGCACTAATATGTGAGTTGAGACTAGCATTTGAGTTATTGCATAAAATATGAGTTTTCATCAACACAGATTTCTGCTACACCTGATGGCCATCATCATGCATGTTGTTAGTAGAGCTGACCAGTCTGATGGCCTGTGGAAAGAAGCTGTTACTGAATCTGGCAGTTTTGCACCACATACTGCGATAGTGCTTGCTAGATGATCAGAAGCTGCCACTGTTGCACACTAGGGCAGTGCCGGTTAAGCAGGTTTAAACTATTCGGGCTACCTAAAGTCCACTCTTCAAATTTTCCCTTAAAACTACCTTCCTCGAACTATACTACTGATCAAATCAGCGTATCCTATAACTAAAAAGATCAACTCTACTTGACTCCAAGTAGACTATTCTCTATCTATTAAACCTAGCACTTGCTCCTACAGTACTTATTACCTTGATACGGCACTCTTGTCATAGATAGTACCCCAAAAGGCAACCCCCATTTCTCGGTCACCCACGCCCCCGAATCTTTTTTTAAAGTTTTTGTCTACCCTTCTAGCATGTCGAGGGATCAGTTGCTAGTGTCCTCTCCTGCTCAGCTGGTGAACCTGGGAATATTGAGGCAATGTTTCAATTGCCTCATGTACACAGACAACCCTTTCCTCCTCCCACAAAACACAAATACATGCGAGAGATGCAACTATACGGCCAAACTGGAGGCTGAGCTCTCTCAATATAGGACTGGCAAGACCAGTCAGGAGGAGAAGGTTACCACACACACTATAGACCCAGTCTCACATAGTACCATTACAACCTCAAATCATACACATAAACACACAAAGACATACTCGGAGGCTCTGATCAAAAATCTACCAAAACAGCAGAGGCCACCAAAGCAGACACCCAAACAACCACCACCTCAGAACACAACACCCGCAACACATAGACCTCACAGTCAGAGTGTCAAACAGTCACAGCCCTTAAGGCCAAACACAATGCCAGACACACTAGTCATTGGTGACTCCATAGTCAGACACACTGATGTCCCGCTCACCAGACTGAGTAAGGAGAAGGTCACAGTAAGCTGCCTGTCGGGTGCTAGAATCCGCCACATAACGCAAGCACTCAGGTCTCTCAACAGCAGGTACAAATATGACTCAGTCATTGTCCACGCTGGTGTAAACGACCTGAGGCACCTCCTTGGACTACATGAAAAGAGACATTGAGGAGCTCTCTGATTATGTAGCCCAGGCAGGTATGACCCTGACCTTGAGCAGTATCCTACCTTCACCAAGAATGATGCCACAATACAGAGATAAGATGATCAGCTTTAACAATTGGCTTAAACACTGGTGTCATTCAAAGGAGATCCAGTATCTGTCTGCCTGGGATGACATGCTGGACAAGCCACGCTGCTTCGCAAGGGACGGCTTGCACCTGTCACCCCTGGGATATCGGATATTGGCAAAGGCTCTTGCCACCCCCATAGTGCCTTTTTTAGGCAAGGCCCAAATTCTAAACCTACCACCCTAGAACACAAAAAAGGAAAAAAACTAAGGGTAATGCTGCTCAATGCCAGAAGTCTAAATCTCAAAATGCACGCACTCGAGGCCCTTCTCAGTATGGAGAACATCGATGTCTGTGCTGTGACAGAAACCTGGTTCAAGGCTCCTGAGAGCACCCCAGCGCTATCAGGTTTTACCTCATATCATGCGTTCCGGCCCCAAAATCCGGACAATACCAAGAAAGGAGGGATATTCATCAAGGACACCCACACCTCAAGACTGGTGGCAACGCACGATGCATCGGAGACCATCCAGGTGCAATTAACCATAGGCAAGACTGCTCTGCAAATTGTAGCATGTTACAGGCCACCCTCACAAACTCAGGAAACTCACATGGCCTTCCTGAAAACACTAGAGGGGATAAATGTATCACCAAACACCATCATACTAGGTGACTTCAATTACCCTAATATAGACTGGGAACACTACTCAAGCCCAAACACCCTAGCCCAAAAGTTCCTGGAATTCATAAACTCAAATGCCATGGAACAACTAGTCACCATCCCACAAGAGGAGATAACATACTTGATCTCATCATCACGAACATGGGAGCACAATGTTCAACACCGGAAGTATACCCCTCACTGGTGAGATCAGATCACAAACTAATCTCGCTGGAGGTCCTCATCCCACCCCACCTGAAATAAAAGACCACAGTAAAGAACTTCTCAAAAGCCGACTTCACACTTCTAAAGACTAGTGTGGTCTCCTTTCAGGCCCCGAGCGGCGGAAAACAATACTCAAGCCGCTGAATCACTTACAAACGCCTTCTACCAGCACCTGCAGGACTGCATGGATAAGGCAATCCCAAGCAAAACAAAGACTCTTTGTACCAAAGGCAAGCGTCCAGTCTGGTGGACCCCAGCCATAAACAAACTCTACAACAAAAGGAGGAAGCTACTACAAGATAGAGCAAAATCCTTAAAAGGTAAGACACCCTTGATCACTATAAGTAAAAACTAAGAGCTCTCATAAAATCATCCAAAGCAAATTTCGAGAGAAAAATAGCTAAAGACTCAAAAGACAATCATAAGGCCTTCTTTAGCTATGTTAGAAACCTAGGAGGAAACTCCCAGATATGCTCAGAACTAGTTCAGAATGATGTGAAGATTACTGATCCTACAGACATTGCCAACATACTGGCTGACAGGTTCAGTGCAAACTTCTCCCACTCCCCAAAAGGAGAGATATCTATACCAAATGAGTGCAGCCCCCAAACATCTCCAGCCCAAGTGAGAACTGCTCTCTCCAAAGCAAAAACACAGCATCCATGGGACCCGATGGTGTCCCCGGCTGTGTGCTCCACGAACTCAATGAGGAATTAAACCCACAGCTAGGACAGCTGTTTAATCAAAGACTTACCTCTGGATACGTACCCAGGGAGTGGCGCACTGCAACTGTGGTCCCACTTCACAAAGGCGGTGCCTCCACAGACCCTGGAAATTACCGGCCCATTAGCTTGACAAGCCTTATCTGCAAAGCCATGGAGAGGATCATAATGGACCTCATAAATAAAGACATAGGGAATTTGCAGACTTTGGATCCAACCCAGTTTGGCTTTGTCAAAGGCAGATCATGCCTTTTAAACTTGGTTGACTTTTTGAAACAGTCACCAAAGCCATTGATGAGGAAAGGCAGTCCATACAGCCTACCTCGATCTGGCTAAGGCCTTCGATACAATACCCCACTCGGGTATCATTGAAAAACTCATCAGCTTAAATGTTAACCCATACATCACAAGATGGGTTGCAAACTGGCTGAGTGACAGAACCCACAGGGTCAGAGTTGCTGGTGCCATGTCAGACTCAAAGCCTGTCCCAAGTGGTGTCCCACAGGGCTCAGTCCTGGGCCCACTCTTGTTTGGCATCTACTTTTCTGAAGTACAAGCAAACACAGGAGGGTTATGGCTGACAAAGTTTGCAGATGACTGCAAACTGGGCGCCATAGCAGAAAACACATCTGACACAGATGTCCTTCAGAAGGGTCTCACAGAAACGGATAACTGGTGCCAGAGCCACGGCCTAAAGTTAAATGCCAAAAAATGCATAGTCATACCCTTCGGGAAAAACAAGGTTACCCTAGCTACCAAATAGGTGGCAATCCACTGAGCACAGAAGAAGTTATCAGGGACCTGGGGACCCAGGTTGATAGTAGTCTGTCATTCGACACCCATGTAGCTAAAGTAGTTAGGAAGTCCTTCTACATTGCCCACCTTATCATGAAGGGATTCTCATCTAGATCAAGGGAGGTCATAGTCTCCCTTTACTCATCACTCATCAGACCAATGATTGAGTACAATGCCCCATTCGAATGTATTTGACCCGACACTTGCAGCAGCTGGAGAGGCCACAAAGTTCCTCACCAAAAGGATAAAGGGTCACAAAAATCTGTCCTAGGCTGCCCGACTGAAAGACCTCCAGCTCTATTCAGTCGCTTGCTCAGAGGTGACCTTTGCCTAACATACAAGGCCATGTCAAACCCAGATTTGATGAATATGCTTCACCTCAAAAAATCTAGATCCATCAGAGCCACAAGGGCGGGAGACTTTAACCTCGACACGGCTATTAATAGGACGTGCTGGAGAGATAGATTCATCACCCAAAGACTCCCTATGCTGTGGAACAAAATCCCGGTACATGTGAGGCAGAGCACCTCGCTGGCCTTGTTCAAGAGAAATCTTGACCAATGGATGGGAGATCGCAGATATACCCCAGGAATTACCTCAGTGTCACTGCTCGACAGAGGCACAGCAAAATAATGGGTATAGTTCCCCATACTAAAGGGGTGGCATAAGCCACAAAACAATGGGCTAGGCTTATAAATGCCCTCGGGCAGATAGCCTAGTATGAACCTATGAACCTATAAGAAGGAAAACAGTCCATGGACGGGGTGAGTGAAGTCCCTGACTATTTTAGTGGTTCTACTGAGACATCGAGACAAGTATAGGTCCTGAATAGATGGAATAGTGGTTCTAATAATTTAGTGAAGTCCCTGACTATTTTAGTGACTCTGTTGAGACATCAAGACAAGTTTAGTTCCTGAATAGATGGAAGAGTGGTCCTAATAGTTTTCTTGGCCACTTTCACCACCTTTGGAGAGACTTTTGATTTGAAGCAGAGCAGTTCCCATACCATACCATACCATACCATACCATACCAAAAGACTGTTTGACAAGATGCTTTCTATAGTGCCCCTGCAAAAGTTTGTGAAAACAGGAGGTAGAAGGCTTGCTTTTCTCATTCTTCACAGAATATGGAGACACCATTGTGCCTGCTTGACAATGATATTTGTGTTTATAGACCATGACAAGTCCTTTCCAATATGTACCCCTAAGAACTTGATGCTTTTTTTACCCTCTCCACTGTTTCTCTGTGAATTATTTAAATATAATCAAGATGTAAAGTTGTAAGGTTTTCCTGTTCTTGAGGATGGAGGAAACCTGCAGAATCCAGCTGATGGCCCAATCTAGTATCCTTCATGTTCTAGTGTATAATATATTCCACTCCTTAAATTTATGTGGGACTGCTTGTAGCATTAGTGAAATACCACTAAACAGAAACCTTTCTAACCATCAATGGTAGTGACTGCCACATAAATGGTAGTTATTACTCCCTGTCTATACCTTAGAAAGAACCCAAACACTATGTCACTAGTATCATAATTGTTATAGGTTAGATTTAACACTGATGAAGGCTACTTAACTTGTTTAGCCGAAACTGGTTTGTTACTGCTCTATTTATATATGCTTTAATAAAGCATTTCCATACTACAGTCTGCTGGCCTTTTGTGCTTTTTTGAATTTGGCTTAAACTATCCTACAACTGAATATAATTATACATCCAATAATAAATATGTCCAATATTTTCTGGGCTTTACTAATTCTAACTGGAAAATTGGTTAAAAAAAAGCATCAGCTAATGGAACAAAATATTGCGCAAACTATTTAACCAACATACCATCAAACTGTTCTGACACTCCCATCACAATAATCCTTCTCAAATCTGACCATGGTATAGGACATATAGGTTAAATCAACAACGCAAATGGGAAAATGGCTCTAAGTAAGCTACAAATAGTACTCAGATGCAAAAGTTAAAACCAAGCCAACCACCAATGACAAATCACTCAAACAAGTCTTTCTATGAGTTTAGGCTTCTGTGTAAATTGTAGGAAAATAACAAAATGTTGTACACCTACATAAGGTAACTTAAGAGATAATACTCAAGAAAAAGAAGAGTTTTAAAAATCAGTGATACAGTATACACTAGACTACATCTCCAATTTACTTAATGAAGAAATACAGGTTCAACTTCATATCCCCAAAAAGTTTGGTCACTAGACTTATTAGACTGAAACAACCTTTAGAAATATCAAAAAACTTTCATTTCTTTGGTCAAAATAACATCACAGGAAGAAATCTCATTGCTAGGAAATATAATCCAATGAACAATCTTTAACTGTGATCTCACGGTGACCTCTGATGCTTTTGCTATGAACGAATTGTAAATTACCTTAACGAATTGTAAATTACCTTAATGAGCTTGGAGACAATGCAGACATAGTTCACTGGACTGCTGTTTGCCTTTCTGGAAGAACTTAATAAAGTGCCAGTTCCCCTCTGTTATAGAAATTACCTGTGTAGTGTTTAGCAGCTTAGTTCACTATCCACTTCTGCTCAGCATCTTGTTTCTAGATTCTTAGATCGCTAAGAATAACTTTAGTTCAATAAATTTTATGACTGCAAAATGGGTAACATCATCTTCTCCACCTCAGTCACAATATCGCTGTCTTTTAAATCTAGTATAAAATTAAAAGTTTGGTCTTCACTGTTAAAAAATATATACTGTGGTAAAGTCTGGTACCACCTGGCTGTTGGTGAAGCACCCTCCAAGAGGAAAAAACGCTGAGAGAAGAAGGGAGCCACTTTTGAGATTTTAAGTATTTTTTCTCTGTTTATTTGCTAAGTTTTTCTGCATAGCTGCCTAGCTTGAGCATTTTCTGGCTTGTTAAACTTGATTTCTGTATTAGTAGCTGTATTTAGAGCACAACCAAAAGCTGTTTGCTGAATTTCCTGTTTGCACTTAATTTTAAATCGTTTTTTTCTTAAAACTTGCATATTTTCTGTCCTTGACCTAGCACTCTTGTGTGGGGTCATTTACTGCACTGTTATAACTTGATATTACTTGTGAACCTCTGCTATCTCTGTAAAAACAAAACAAAAAAATCTTGCTTTTTTCCCACTTTTCTGAGAGTTAAAAAGGTTCAGTTACAGGCTTGCTGTTCCTGAACTGTTTGAAAGTTTTTGTGAGGCCATTTTTGCTTGGGCTGAAGGAGGGTCTCTCTGTTCATCAGTGGCAGTGACTAACATTGAGCAGCTTCCCTGCCCCCGTAGAGGTGGTTACTGACTTGAAACTGTAGTTTTATTGGCCACTAGGGGTCATTTCCATAACTCCTTCATCTTCCTCTCTTAAAACCTAGTTGCCTCGTGGTTTGAGCATCTTTTCAGGCTTGTTGGCTGTTGGTGAAGCACCCTCCAAGAGGAAAAACGCTGAGAGAAGAAGGAGCCACTTTTGAGATTTTAAGTATTTTTCTCTGTTTATTTGCTAAGTTTTTCTGCATAGCTGCCTAGCTTGAGCATTTTCTGGCTTGTTAAACTTGATTTCTGTATTAGTAGCTGTATTTAGAGCACAACCAAAAGCTGTTTGCTGAATTTCCTGTTTGCACTTAATTTTAAATCGTTTTTCTTAAAACTTGCATATTTTCTGTCCTTGACCTAGCACTCTTGTGTGGGGTCATTTACTGCACTGTTATAACTTGATATTACTTGTGAACCTCTGCTATCTCTGTAAAAACAAAACAAAAAAAAAAATCTTGCTTTTTCCCACTTTTCTGAGAGTTAAAAAGTTCAGTTACAGGCTTGCTGTTCCTGAACTGTTTGAAAGTTTCTGTGAGGCCATTTTGCTTGGGCTGAAGGAGGGTCTCTCTGTTCATCAGTGGCAGTGACTAACATTGAGCAGCTTCCCTGCCCCGTAGAGGTGGTTACTGACTTGAAACTGTAGTTTTATTGGCCACTAGGGTCATTTCCATAACTCCTTCATCTTCCTCTCTTAAAACCTAGTTGCCTCATGGTTTGAGCGTCTTTTCAGGCTTGTTGGCTGTTGGTGAAGCACCCTCCAAGAGGAAAAAACGCTGAGAGAAGAAGGGAGCCACTTTTGAGATTTTAAGTATTTTTTCTCTGTTTATTTGCTAAGTTTTTCTGCATAGCTGCCTAGCTTGAGCATTTTCTGGCTTGTTAAACTTGATTTCTGTATTAGTAGCTATATTTAGAGCACAACCAAAAGCTGTTTGCTGAATTTCCTGTTTGCACTTAATTTTAAATCATTTTTTTCTTAAAACTTGCATATTTTCTGTTCTTGACCTAGCACTCTTGTGTGGGGTCATTTACTGCACTGTTATGACTTGATATTACTTGTGAACCTCTGCTATCTCTGTAAAAAACAAAAACAAAAAAAAAATCTTGCTTTTTCCCACTTTTCTGAGAGTTAAAAAAGTTCAGTTACAGGCTTGCTGTTCCTGAACTGTTTGAAAGTTTCTGTGAGGCCATTTTTGCTTGGGCTGAGGGAGGGTCTCTCTGTTCATCAGTGGCAGTGACTAACATTGAGCAGCTTCCCTGCCCCCCGTAGAGGTGGTTACTGACTTGAAACTGTAGTTTTATTGGCCACTAGGGGTCATTTCCATAACTCCTTCATCTTCCTCTCTTAAAACCTAGTTGCCTCGTGGTTTGAGCATCTTTTCAGGCTTGTTGGCTGTTGGTGAAGCACCCTCCAAGAGGAAAAAACGCTGAGAGAAGAAGGGAGCCACTTTTGAGATTTTAAGTATTTTTTCTATGTTTATTTGCTAAGTTTTTCTGCATAGCTGCCTAGCTTGAGCATTTTCTGGCATGTTAAACTTGATTTCTGTATTAGTAGCTGTATTTAGAGCACAACCAAAAGCTGTTTGCTGAATTTCCTGTTTGCACTTAATTTTAAATCGTTTTTTTCTTAAAATTTGCATATTTTCTGTCCTTGACCTAGCACTCTTGTGTGGGGTCATTTACTGCACTGTTATAACTTGATATTACTTGTGAACCTCTGCTATCTCTGTAAAATACAAAAACAAAAAAAAATCTTGCTTTTTCCCACTTTTCTGAGAGTTAAAAGTTCAGTTACAGGCTTGCTGTTCCTGAACTGTTTGAAAGTTTCTGTGAGGCCATTTTGCTTGGGCTGAGGGAGGGTCTCTCTGTTCATCAGTGGCAGTGACTAACATTGAGCAGCTTCCCTGCCCCCCCGTAGAGGTGGTTACTGACTTGAAACTGTAGTTTTATTTTCCCTTTTGGGTCTATTCCTGCTTCTTTCCAGCCCCTGCTATCAAGCACGCTTTAACGTGCTTTAGCACGATTTAGCGCGGAGTTGCCACTAGAGCAGCATTGGGCAGCGCCGGTTAAACAAGGTTAAACTCTTTCTGGCTCCAGAAAGTCTGTTCTTCAATTTTTCCCTTAGAACTGCTCTGTTAGGAACCTAAACAGTTTACACCTACACTAAAAGGTGCAGCACTTGTTCCAAATAGCTTTTTCTTCTCAAAAAGCTCAGCACTTGTCTTATAAGCATATCCCTTGTCTTATAAGCATTCTCTTTGCAGGTCAAGCACTCCTATATTATACAAATCTCTCACTAGCAAAATCCCCCAGGAGTGCCCACTTCCCTGCTAAGCCCACTACTTTTCTGTCTCATACCAACTCATAATTCTTTCTAGCATGTCGAAGGGTCAGATGCTGGCGTCCTCTCCTGCCCATTTGGTGAATCTGGGAATTCTGAGACAATGTTACAATTGCCTCATGTACACGGACAACCATCTCCTCCTCCCATGTAACACTAACACTTGTGAGAGATGCAGCTATTTAGCCAGACTGGAGGCTGAGCTCTCTCAACTCAGGACTGGCAAGACCAGGCAGGAGGAGAAGGCAACTACACACACCACAATACCAGTCTCACATAACTCAACCACACCACTGAATCAAACACATAAACACACTAAGACATACTCGGAGGATCTGAGTAAAATTTACCTAAACAGCAGAGGCCTCCAAAGCAGACACCCAAGCAACTGCAAACTCAATACACCACACAAACAACACATAAACAACAAAATCAGTGTGCAAAGCAGTCACTGCCCTTAAGGCCAAATACAACACCAAACATACTTGTCATAGGTGACTCCATATTCAGACACACTGACGTCCCGCTCACCAGACTGAGTAAGGAGAAGGTCACAGTAAGCTGCCTGTCGAGGCTAGAATCCGCCACATAACACAAGCACTCAGGTCTCTCAACAGCAGGTACAAGTGCGACTCAGTCATTGTCCACGCTGGTGTCAGCGACCTGAGGCGCACCTCCTTGGACTACATGAAAAGAGACATTGAGGAGCTCTCTGATTATGTAGCCCAGGCAGGAATGACCCTGACCTTGAGCAGTATCCTACCTTCACCTAGAATGATGCCACAATACAGTGATAAGATGATCAGCTTTAATAATTGGCTTCAATTCTGGTGTCATTCAAAGGGGATCCAATGTCTGTCTGCCTGGGATGACATGCTGGACAAGCCGCTGCTTCGCAAGGGCGGCTTGCACCTGTCACCCTAGGCTTCGGATATTGGCAAAGGCTCTTGCCACCCCCATAGTGCCTTTTTTAGGCAAGGCTCAAATTCTAAACCTACCACCCTAGAACACAAAAGTAAAAAAACTAAGGGTAATGCTGCTCAATGCCAGAAGTCTCAATCTCAAGATGCACTTTTCGAGGCCCTTCTCAGTATGGAGAACATCGATGTCTGTGCTGTGACAGAAACCTGGTTCAAGGCTCCTGAGAGCACCCCAGCACTAGCAGGTTTCACCTCATATCATGCGTTCCGGCCCCAAAATCCGGACAACACCAAGAAAGGAGGGTGTCCATATTCATAAAGGACACCCACACCTCAAGGTTGGTGGCAACGCACGATGCATCGGAGACCATCTAGGTGCAATTAACCATAGGCAAGACTGCTCTGCAATTTGTAGCATGTTACAGGCCACACTCTCAAACTCAGGAACCTCACATGGCCTTCCTGAAAACAATGGAGGGGATAAATGTATCTCCAAACACCATCATACTAGGTGACTTCAACTACCCTAATATAGACTGGGAACACTACTCAAGCCCAAACACTCTAGCCCAAAGGTTCCTGGAGTTCATAAACTCAAATGCCATGGAACAACGAGTCACCATCCCCACAAGAGGAGAAAACATACTTGATCTCATCATCACGAACATGGGATCACAATGTTCAACACCGGAAGTATACCCCTCACTGGTGAGATCAGATCATAAACTAATCTCGCTGGAGGTCCTCATCCGCCCCACCTGAAACAAAAAGACCACAGTGAAAAACTTCTCAAAAGCCGACTTCACACTTCTAAAACTAGTGTGGTCTCCTTTAAGGCCCCTGAGCCAGTGGTAAACATTACTCAAACCGCTGAATCACTTACAAATGCCTTCTACCAGCACCTACAGGACTGCATGGATCAGGCAATCCCAAACAAAACTAAGACTCTTTGTACCAAAGGCAAGCGTCCAGTCTGGTGGACCCCAGCCATAAACAAGCTCTACAACAAAGGAGGAAGCTACTACAAGATAGAGCAAAATCCTTGAAAGGTAAGACACCTTTGATCATTATAAGTAAAAACTAAGAGCTCTCATAAAATCATCCAAGGCAAATTTTGAGAGAAAAATCGCCAAGGATTCAAAAGACAATCATAAGGCCTTCTTTAGCTATGTTAGAAACCTAGGAGGAAACTCCCAGATATGCTCAGAATTAGTTCAAAATGATGTGAAGATTACTGAACCTACACACATTGCCAACATACTGGCTGACAGGTTCAGTGCAAACTCCCCTCCCCAAAAGGAGAGATATCTATACCAGAGGATTGTAGCCCCCAAACATCTCCAACGCCCAGGTGAGAACTGCTCTCTCCAAAGCAAAAACACAG
The DNA here is from genome assembly GCF_019279795.1 of Protopterus annectens. NCBI lineage: Eukaryota > Metazoa > Chordata > Ceratodontiformes > Protopteridae > Protopterus > Protopterus annectens. The sequence continues at coordinate 682,858,951 of NC_056739.1, read as the reverse complement.
CATCCATGGGACCGGATGGTGTCCCCGGCTGTGTGCTCCATGAACTCAATGAGGAATTAAACCCGCAGTTAGGACAGCTGTTTAATCTTAGCCTCACCTCAGGATACATACCCAAGGAGTGGCGCACGGCAACTGTGGTCCCACTTCACAAGGGCGGTGCCTCCACCGACCCTGGAAATTACCATCCCATTAGCTTGACAAGCCTTATCTGCAAAGCCATGTAGAGGATCATAATGGAACTCATAAATAAAGACATAGGAACTTGCAGACTTTGGATCCAACCCAGTTTGGCTTTGTCAAAGGCAGATCATGCCTTTTAAACTTGGTTGACTTTTTCAAGACAGTCACCAAGGCCATTGATGAAGGAAAGGCAGTCCATACAGCCTACCTTGACCTGGCAAAGGCCTTCGACACAATACCCCACTCAGGTATCATCAAAAACTCATCAGCTTGAATGTAAACCCATACATCACAAGATGGGTTGCAAACTGGCTAAGTGACAGAACCCACAGGGTCAGAGTTGCTGGAGCCATGTCAGACTCAAAGCCTGTCACAAGTGGTGTCCCACAGGGCTCAGTCCTGGGTCCACTCTTGTTCGGCATCTACTTTTCTGAAGTACAAGCAAACACAGGAGGGTTATGGCTGACAAAGTTTGCAGATGACTGCAAACTGGGTGCCATAGTCGAAAACACATCTGACACAGATATCCTTCAGAAGGGCCTCACAGAAACGGATAACTGGTGCCAGAGCCATGGCCTAAAGTTAAATGCCAAGAAATGCATAGTCATACCCTTCGGGAAAAACAAGGTTACCCCTAGCTACCATATAGGTGGCAATCCACTGAGCACAGAAGAAGTCATCAGGGATCTGGGGACCCAGGTTGACAGTAGCCTTTCGTTTGACACTCATGTTGCTAAAGTAGTTAGGAAAACCTTCTACATTGCCCACCTGATCATGAAGGGATTCACATCTAGATCAAGGGAGGTCATCGCCCCCTGTACTCATCACTCATTAGACCTATGATTGAGTACAATGCCCCATTCGGAATGTATCTGACCAGACACCTGCAGCAGCTGGAAAGGCCCCAAAAGTTCCTCACCAAAAGGATAAAGGGTCTCAAAAATATGTCTTATGCTGCCCGACTGAAAGAACTCCAGCTCTATTCAGTCTCATACCGCTTGCTCAGAGGTGACCTGTGCCTGACATATAAGGCCATGACAAACCCTGATTTGATGAATATGCTTCACCTCAAAAAATCTAGATCCCTCAGAACCACAAGGGCAGGAGACTTGAACCTTGACACGGTTATTAATAGAACATGCTGGAGGGACAAATTCATCACCCAGAGACTCCCTATGCTGTGGAACAAAATCCCGGTACATGTGAGGCAGAGCACCTCGCTGGCCTTGTTCAAGAGGAATCTTGACCAATGGATGGGGATCAGATATACCCCAGGGATTACTTCAGTGTCACTGCTTGACAGAGGCACAGCAAAATAATAGGCATAGTTTTATTCAAACTAAAGGGGTGGCGAAAGCCAAATAACTATGGGCTAGGCTTATAAATGCCCTTGGGCAGATAGCCTAGTATGAACCTATGAACCTATGAACCTATGAACATAAGATAGATTTCTTACTGAAGAACTAGGAATAATCTTGCACAGTAATCTCTCCTGTGATAACAGAGGCTGTCCAGTGTCACTGCTATCAAAATTAAAAGGATTATTAACCACTCAAGGAAAGTCGTTACTCATCAAACTTATGACACATTCAGAATATCAAAGGCTATAATGTCCCCAGCTGCAGTCTCTTGTCCCAAACCTCCATATTGCCTGACCAGATAACAAATATCTTTCAATATAAGGATAAAATGGCTTGTTAAACTGTACTTGTCAGATAGACTTCATAAGATTTTGGTCTTCTCTTTATCATACCATTTCTTGAATAGGATCAAGATCTTGTCTTCTGGGCCATGAAAGTGCCTCTCCTTTGAGACTTTCTGTCTGGAGAGTATCTGTGAGAATGTCACTTTACATACAAAGGTAATCAGTTAAAATATCCATTATTGATAGTAGCCAATTGGAGAAATTAATCATTGAATAATTCCTTGCCTAGAACAAACATACCTGCCCTTAAGTGATTCCATTCAATGCACGCATTTAAAATGGACCTCAGAGATAATGGATACTGTTAAATAAATTTGTTAGAATCAGACTGTAAAAATCATTGAGTATTCAAAAACAATGTCAATCAATAACAAACAATAATGCAGGAGAACTCAAGTATCTTATACTCTAATGTACATTAGGAGGCAAAAAACCATACACAAAGTTGTATAGAATTTTGACTGGTTTATTATTAGAAGTCTCCATTTTTTATACACTTCACTATCAGTTTTGCCCACCTCACTGACGTGGTCAGTGGCAGGGTCTTTACATCATAGTAACTTATGAAAAAGTGCTGAGATGGTATTTTTCAAAAAATCTTTTTCCCATGAGAATGTTACAGCCTTGCAAGCACCTGGTCAGTCACGATGACCTCCTGAGGATGTAGCCAATTCAAGGCTCTTAGATTAGCTCGAATACAATGGATGAATGTCTCTTTAATACATTTCTTTGTCCCTTTCCAGCTGGACACTATCTCTGATAGTGCGCACAAGGCTATTCTTCTGTTTGAAGCAGGAAGAAGATACACATGCGAACAGATTTATTATTTTCTAACTTTGCAAAATAATCTTTACTTGAAAGACATGAGCCAGGCTGTGCTTGAACGCTGCCAAGGCCAAATTTCTGATTACACTGCAGCTTGTGCTTCAAGCAATAATATGCAAGTTTATTTCTACTATTATTCTAGTAAGACAGAATTAAATGCATTACATATCATACTACTTTTCAAACTTTGTTCTCTATTATGGATTTAAGTACATTTATTCCTAACTAAAGCACACATTTCTCTATATATTTGACCACACAACTTATATATGTTTGAATGTTTGAATACACATCTTCCTAAGCAGCATACATTGTAAATATATTTTCTAAGCAGCATGTTTGTAAATATATTTTCTAAGCAGCATGTATGTAAATATAGATTTTTCTAACATTCTCCCTCCTGTTAATGCATTTCATTCTATTTGAAACATAAACAATATTATTTCATTCCTCAGCCTTTCCCTTTCAAGGGCTTTCAGCTAAGTAAGTCATTTGTTTTATATTTCAGATAGGCTTTCACTTGGTATCAACAAATTTAATTTCATATCTTGGTACATAGTTTCAGTTACTGATACGTCAACTAGGTCTTTAACTAATTTTTTCACACAGGGTATCCCGCAGCAGACACATGCTCCAATTATGAGCAGTACTACACAAATTGCAATCAGAATGTTCATAAGGACCGACCCCCACCCCCCAAATAGGTTCTGGAAAAAGTTCGTCAGTGGGTTTGGGCCTGGTTCTGCCATTGCTGACACCTGCTGTATTACCTCCAGGTGATCATTGATTTTATGCTGGTTGTCTGGAATGTACGCACAGCATTCTTCTTTGATAAGCGCCAATTACCACCTCTCCGCTAGGGTGAAATCGAGAGCCATTCGGTTCTGTAATACAACTGTTCTCATTGCATTCATTTCATCAGTCACAAGTTCAAGAGCGGAAAAAGTCGCATTGCTCATTACTTCGAGGAGTTTTGACAATTTCCTCAGTTCCCAAATCGATTTGACTGCTTCGTAGGTTGGGAATATCCCAGCCCAGGATATAACACTGTCACCCAAGTCCATATGGGTCAACTTTTCTTTGTCCTTCACAGCGAATGATCCTTCCAGCTTGCTTCAATCTTACCCACTGGATTAGGAGGTTTTTTGACTGTGTTCTCGGCTTGCTGAGCTACATTTCTTACATTACGTATTTTACCCAGGGGCAATTCTGCAGTATGTCTTATGGCTGGAACCAGATAACCCAAAAAACAACTGCGGACCAATTCTCAGGTAACCATTTGTAGGCCTTTTTCCCACAAACAAAATAACAGTTTTCTACTTTTGTACTGATGCGGGTTAACCCTGAATGAAACATTTTTTTATCTATAACAGATAATTGTCTATATATTTCAGGAGTTTTTTGCACATCTCTCAATGTTGTTTTCATCAAGCTTAAATATGAACCATAATTCGTGCTACAACTAGTACCTTGGTCTACAGGTTTTATATAACATTTGTAAGATACAGTTATGTTACAGTTACTCCAACCAACCTGGAGTGTATCATTTTTAACAAAACAAACAATTCCTTTCTGAGTAACGGGCAAATATAATGCCACTTTGTCTTGTGATCTCACAGTACCTGTGTCAAACAATAGGTTTTCCCAAGTTTCATTTATCCCCAAGGGGACAGCAGACATCAAAAGTCCTCCATATGCTGTGGGTATTGCAGTACAAACCCAGCAATTTGAAACGTTCATAGTCTCTACATAGACTCGTTTCATAGCCAGGTATGTGTTAAAGTTTGGGTGCCAGTCTATAGCCAGTCCTTCATCACGTTTTATTAATTTCACTTCTGTAGTTATATGCAAGAAAAACCATAACAACAAAAAGGTTACTACAAACATAGTTAATAAGTGTATGATCAGTAGGCCAGTGAACCAATGTCTCTGGGGTTGTTTTACATTTTTATTTACTCTGCCTCTGGCCATCCTGTTTCTGTGGTATGTCAGTTAAAAGGTGTTTATCCAAACTAAATTCCTTGACAGGTTTGCAGTGTGTCAAATGAACCCAAGATGATCTCTCAGCAATTTTTACTGCAGTAGGTGTTGCCAATAGTACCTGGTACGGACCTTCCCACTTTGGACTCGCCCAGTTCTTTCTTTTTATGACTTTCAGCCAAATCCAGGACCCCGGGGTCAGCACGGCCTCCGGTTTTGCTTCTTGTTTATCTGAAAAGAGTTCAACTGCAAAACAGTCTTATTTGTTAACAATTTCTTCATATAACTAGCTAATGAGCCATCGGCCTCCAGCTCTGCAGGCATGAGGGCCTTTCATTGTGGCACACAATATGCCCTTCCAAACACTATCTCAAAAGGGGTCAAGCCCTTTACATTTGGAACAGTTCTCATGCTCAGCAGTGCTAAAGGCAGACAGCAAATCCAAGTCTTTTGAGTCTCACTCATTAATTTTCTCAACTTGTTTTTCAAAATTCCATTGTACCTTTCCACCAGTCCTGCTGACTGAGGTGATAAGCACAATGGTTTTCAAAGAAATCCCAAAAATCTCCCAAGCTGGTGAATTGTCTGATTTACAAAATGTGTTCCATTGTCACTATAAATTCTTTCCGGTATGCCAAATCTAGGAATGATTTCTTTCACTAGGGCTTTTGCTACTGTTGCTGCATCCGGATTCCTGGTTGGAAAAGCTTCTACCCATTTTGAAAACATATCTATGATCACTAAACAGTATTTTTCCTTCACATTTATTCAGTTCTATGAAATCCATACAAATAGTATGGAACGGATAGGGTGGTGTTGGAAAGCTCCTCGCCGGTTTAAATGCTCCCTGTGCATGATGTTTGCTACAAATATGACATGTTGCACAAAATTTTTGTGTATAATTGTAAATCCGTATGTTTGGAATGTTTTGTTAACTAACTGTACCATCCCCTGTTGAGACATGGCTCTGCCCATGACTCAACAAAGCTACATATCTAAATAAATTAGATGGCAATATGGGCTTTTTTTCTTTGGAGATGTACAGTCCCTCTTCAAGGATTGCTCCTCGTTTTATCCACTTTTGCTTTTCTGCTTTTGTAGCTAATGTCTGCATTGTTTTTAACATTTCTAAATCTAGAGTCTCAGAAGGTTGTAGTTCTTCATTTAAGAGCACAGTTTCTGGGTCTGAGGCAGCTTGCCGCAGCTGCATCAGCCCGAGCATTCCCTTTTGAAATTTTATCTTGTTGTTTGGTATGGGCTGCACATTTACAGATAGCTATTCTAGTGGGTAACTGAATAGAATCTAACAGGTTCAAAATCAATTGTGCATGATTAATCGGCTTGCCAGTAGATGTTATCATTCCCCTGTTTTTCCATTGTTGTGCAAAGACATGCACTGTAGAGAAAGCATACTGACTGTCAGTATATATGTTAACACATTTGTCTTTTGCTAGAGTGCAAGCACGTGTCAAAGCTATCAATTTTGCTGCTTGAGCTGACAGGTTATGTTGCAGGGGTTGTGCTTTTATGATTTCGTCATCAGTCACTACTGCATAACCCACTAGGTTTTTTTACTGTAGGACCTCGTCTACAGGACCCATCCACAAAAAATGTCACCTCTGCGTCGGCTAAAGGTACATCAGTAAGATCTTGTCTGGGTGTGGTTATTTGTTCCATTTCCTGTAGGCAGCTGTGTGGTGTGCCATCCACAGGAATCGGAAGTAATGTCGATGGATTTAATGTTGTGCAACGTTCAATTGTCATATGGGGTTGACTCAATAGTATGGTCATGCAAGAAAGATGTCTGGCAGGGGATAAAATGCTATTTTTCTTGCAGTAAAATTATCGCAACTGCATGAGGTACTCTCAACGTGAGAGGATGAAACAATACCACTGAGGCTGAAGCTTGCACTGCCATAGCTGCTGCGACTACTGCTTGTACGCAGGGTGGTAATGATCGTGCCACTGGATCTAACTGTGACGAATAGTAAGCTATGGGGCGTTGCTTGCCGCCATGTTGTTGCGTCAGTACTGACGTCATATATCCCTGCCTACAATCTACGGTTTGAAAAAATCTCTTATGGTAATTTGGAAGCCCTAGAACTAATGATGAAACTATCAGTTGCTTTAGTCTGCAAAAGACTGCTTCTGCTTCCGGAGTCCAGTGTAGTGTTTTTTGTGCTGCCATTGGTGCTTTAAATATTAAATCAGCCAATGGAGCCGTTTCTAAAGCATAATTTGGTATCCAACTTCGACAAAAATTAGTCGTTTCCAAGAAGGACATCATTTCCTTTTTGGTAGTTGGTCTAGGTGCTTGTAAGATTGCTGTTTTCCTATCTTCATCCAATGTTTTGCCTTTTTTGGATATCACATATCCCAGGTATTTAACCTGTTTTTTCCAAAGTTGCAATTTATGTTTATTCACTTTATGCCCTTGCTCAGCTAAGAATTTCAACAATGCTATTGTATCTTCCCTACACTGCTGCTGGGTAGGGGCTGCAAGCAGGATGTCATCTACATAAAGTAGTACTTGGCTGCCCCCTGGTGAAGAAAACCCCGCCAGGTTGCTAGCCATCTCTTGTGCGAATATTGTTGGACTTTCACTATATCCCTGTGGTAGTCGGGTGTACGTATACCTTTTGCCCTGAAATGTAAATGCAAACCAATGCTGGCTGTCAGGGTGGATAGGTATTGAACACAAACGCATTGCTAATATCTACCACGGTGAAATATTTTTGTTGTGGCTTCAAATCATTTAACAAGGTATGTGGGTCTGGCACCGTAGGTGCCCTTGGTATTACCGCATCATTTACAGCCTGTAAATCTTGTACCATCCGCCATTTCCCGTTTGCTTTTTTTACAGGAAATAGAGGAGTATTACATGGTGAATCTAGGGATTCTACCAGTATCCCTTTCTTAAGTAATGCCATTATGATAGGTTTGATTCCCTGTTCCGCATCCTTGCTCAAAGGATATTGTCTTTTCCTTGGTCTAAAGGCCGATTTTGGTGTAATAACTACTGGCCCTGCTGTTCGAATAAGTCCTACATCTGATTTTCCTGTTGACCAAAGAACATTTGGTATCTCACTCAAAGCTTTTTCTTCTTTTTCTATTAAGAACGCCAGTCAGCTGTCTTCACTCTGTTGTAAGTGTACAGCTGGGCGTGCCTGCGTTAACCAATTTAGTTTTTGTTTCTGTACTCCTAAGTCCGATAATTCTGAGTCAGTTAGTTTCTCCCATTTTGTTACTTTATCACCCAAATCTACCCACCTAACATTCCTATTTTTGGTTAGGCTAACATGCGGTAGTTTATTGGATTTGTACAATTCCAAGAACTCCTGAGGTAACGAACAACTCACTACACTGTTGCCCTCAGTGTCCCAGTATAGGGTCCGTAGTATTAGTCTATTTGCGGGATTCCTGAACAACTTTTGTTCGTATTCTTTATCAGGTCCTGATGTGCTACAATAATATAGGGTACAATGTAATAAATGTTGCTGGTCAACATCGAGGGGAAGCACCTTGCTGGTGGCTACATTCATCAGTTCCTTGGTCACTGCCCTGGACGGTTGTAACCAGATCCTGGCTGTACCAATAATAAGCCTCACCCTCCGATCGTACTACAAAAGTATCAGTTTGCCTCTGTGCCTCCATACCGTTCATGGTAGGGACTACTGCTATGCCAAAAAGTTGCATAAGATCTCTTCCTAATAAGTTCATGGGGCATTTGGCAGAAAGTACTATTTTACTTCTTTGGGTCATGCCGACGGGTCAGTTATTGCTATATCATGGGAAAGTGGTTCCCTGTACAGCTGTCCGTTTGCTGCCTTCACTAATATATAATCGGGTGACTCAGAATGTTCCGGTAACTTTGAAGGATGTATCAAAGTTCGTGATGCTCCTGAATCACACAAAAATTTGACTTCTCTCCTTCCACCAGAAGTGTAACTTCCGGTTTAGTGTCTGCTAAATAGAGCTCTAAGCTCAGTAATGCCAAGTCCAAAACTTCACTTTCCCCAACTTCTACATCCGGTTGCATGCCATTTGTTTCTTCTAAGGTATTTACATTATTCCCCTGCTCATTAGTCTCTCCTGGTGACTGCTGAGCAGCATAACTGTCATATAGTCAATCCTCATCTTCCTTATCCTTTTTTTCCACAGGTGCCTTGCTCCTGCAATCCCTTGCCAAATGTCCCTTCTTACCGCAATTGAAGCACTCACCTCTTTTCTTCCTGTCCTCATAAATTTCTGAGTTTCTGTCAGAGCGTTTGTTACCCTGAGCATTTCGCTTACCCTTCTTGGCTATTTGTACTACAAAAACTTCCGCACCGTCTTCAGCTGTGAAGACCTGCGTCTTCTTTTTCTTTTTGCTGTTAAAATGTTTTTCGGCATGTCTGGCATACTCTAACAAGGCTTGAAGCCTACTTGTTCGATGATCTATCATGTGCTTTGTAATGAAGCTATTGATAGGGGCAATACAACCTTTCAAAAATGCATTCTTCAATTGTTGTTCATATGAGCTATCATTCTTTTGATTTTCGGGAATAGGCATGCCACTATGGTTATTAAAACATTCTAATAATCTACCATAGTATGCATCTACTGTTTCATTATCTTGTTGTACGCATTGGTTAATGCAAGTCCAGTCTGCCCTAGGTTTCCATTTTTCAGTAATGCGGTCTGTAAGACCCTTCAATCTAGCATCTAGTTCTGCGTCACTATGTGGGAGTGGCCTGAGTTGCGCGTCACGGGCATTCCAGGCGCCACAAATCATGTGCCAGTCCGGACCTAAAATTTGTCTAACTACTCTTTCTACCTCTTCCCCATTTAGGTGGTAACTCAATCTCATGCCCTGTAAATCCTGTAGAAATTTCTCAAAGTTAATTTTTGGATGGGGAATTCCTTCTGTAGCTTTTCGGATGTCTTCCGGTGTCCATGGTCTATACACTAAGAGAGTTGAGGCCTGGCCCTCCTGTCCTGCCTGTGGGTTTGGTACTTCTATTAATGGACAGATTTCCTCACTCTCATCTAATAAATTTCCGCTTGGTTGAACATCCATAAGCGTTTGGCATGTTCGGGATCTAGTCCCGATAGGTTCTCTCACAAATGGTTGTCTTAATATCCCTGTTGTCTCTGGATAACGTGGGGGGGGGTCCAGCCCGCCTCCCGCTTCATATTCTAAGTAAGGCATCGGAGGAGGTGGTAGGGGAGGGACCGATGCTACTATTATGTTATTATCCTCTTTGTCTAAAAATAATGCCTTTGCATTTTTATTTTCTGTTCCCTTGGTTCACTTCCTCAATCCACCTATGTGCTTGAGGAACCCAACTGTTGTTGTTTTTTGCCTGACCTTCTCGTCAGATTTTAACTGTTTCAAAAGTTTTACTAATGATATTTTATCTAATTTACCATCAAAGTCATACTTGTTAACCCATTTTGAAAAATATCTCACATTATCTGCTCTCTGTAATTGCATGTATTTTGCATCTTCTGTTAGGGGTCACGTGACCCTTTAGTGCATTCATTTCCCATGTCTCTGAAAGAGAAAAAAGAAGAGAGAGAGAAAAAAAAAGAACTGTTACGTAACCCTTTCTCTTGTACCACGTGGTATCTTATTCCCCGTATCCACAGTAGTGTCTAGAATGACTGTTTACTTTGCTTTGTTTACTTCCTGATCTACGACTCAAGATACAATACTTGACTACCTCTCTCCCTGCTATCACAAACCTTAGCAATAGCACAGTGTAACCTGGTCCCTGATCTAAAACAAAAACAAAGAGAGGAATTCTGCTTACCCGAGCCTCCCGCTTATGTTTGATATGCTTTTTAGGATCCAGTTTTCCGCTTTTCGGCCACAGATCAGACAAGTGGACAGCCTCTTTAGACACGACAATTCAGTCGGAGGTCTTTCCTTCTTCTGCAGATTTGTACCACCTATATATTCTGACCTGCAGCTTACCAAGGGAATTCCGGCACGATTAGGACCAAAATGTTAAATAAATTTGTTAGAATCAGACTGTAAAAATCATTGAGTATTCAAAAACAATGTCAATCAATAACAAACAATAATGCAGGAGAACTCAAGTATCTTATACTCTAATGTACATTAGGAGGCAAAAAACCATACACAAAGTTGTATAGAATTTTGACTGGTTTATTATTAGAAGTCTCCATTTTTTATACACTTCACTATCAGTTTTGCCCACCTCACTGACGTGGTCAGTGACAGGGTCTTTACATCATAGTAACTTATGAAAAAGTGCTGAGATGGTATTTTTCAAAAAATCTTTTTCCCATAAAAATGTTACAGCCTTGCAAGCACCTGGTCAGTCACGATGACCTCCTGAGGATGTAGCCAATTCAAGGCTCTTAGATTAGCTCGAATACAATGGATGAATGTCTCTTTAATACATTTCTTTGTCCCTTTCCAGCTGGACACTATCTCTGATAGTGCGCACAAGGCTATTCTTCTGTTTGAAGCAGGAAGAAGATACACATGCGAACAGATTTATTATTTTCTAACTTTGCAAAATAATCTTTACTTGAAAGACATGAGCCAGGCTGTGCTTGAACGCTGCCAAGGCCAAATTTCTGATTACACTGCAGCTTGTGCTTCAAGCAATAATATGCAAGTTTATTTCTACTATTATTCTAGTAAGACAGAATTAAATGCATTACATATCATACTACTTTTCAAACTTTGTTCTCTATTATGGATTTAAGTACATTTATTCCTAACTAAAGCACACATTTCTCTATATATTTGACCACACAACTTATATATGTTTGAATGTTTAAATACACATCTTCCTAAGCAGCATACATTGTAAATATATTTTCTAAGCAGCATGTTTGTAAATATATTTTCTAAGCAGCATGTATGTAAATATAGATTTTTCTAACAGATACATGTAGCTTTTAGCACAGGATGACACTGATCGGTCTGCTGAGAAAGTCATCAGGTATTAAGCTTGTTATTGAACCAAAGAGCCTATGATCTAGGATTAATATTATAAAGATTGCAAGCTGTGACTTCATAGGGGCAGGGTGAACTGTCAGCCTTTTAATTCACTTCTGAATCCATGCTGCAGCACAATTTCTCTGGACTGCCTTTTTATACAGAATACCTAAGAGTTGCATTAACATAGAGGATAAAGAGCGGGTTGCTGTTCATAACTGGCTTATTATGTGTTTGAGACAAGGATGTCAAGAAGTTCATCTCTAATAATAAAGGGTTAGGACTGGAGACCCAATCATAATTCTTTGCAGTGAATGGAGCTTTATCTGCTCCGTGTACTACTAATTACAGAAAAGAAAATGGCTAAGAGTTTCCACAGCTTTCAAAACCATAAAGCACTTAGTGAGCACTGTGAGAAAGATCTTGTCATACTCTCTTTTATTACAGAAAGTCAAGGACACATTACTGGCAAAGACAGCAGGCAGAAACAAATCTATTTTTTATTCTTCTGCTGTCATTTGCTGGCCAGTACTGGCAGGTTTAACTGCCTAGTACAATACCCGATCTTAGCAATTGAAGCAAGATATTCAGCATTTACTAACACTTGGTCTTTTGCTACAGACGCTTTTATCTGATTTGTCATTTTCCAGATATCGGAGAGTAATCACTGCATTGCATGCACTCCATTATTATTCATGAGGAATAGATTGCATTTACATGTTTAATGCACACAAGCTGCCTGCTTGTCATGCACTTCATCTGAAGCAGGAGTTCATGTTTGCCTGCAGTACTTCTGTGCTCTGAATGTATACTTACAATTTGTCTCTGACTATTGCATCTAGAAAGCAGAATGCCTCTATCCATATCAAGAAAATCAAATGTTATAAATCTTTAGCTAAATCTCTACTAAATACATACAGACAGGCATAAACTGTTTTGAAAAAAAAATAATTTGAAGAAAATTAATAAAAAAGAAAGATAAATGCTGTAAATAAAGTAAAAAGAAAATCTGACCAGTCTGAAATCTAGCTAGATATAAAATACTTAATGAACTGCTGGCTAAAAATGTGTGAGAAAAATTTTATATCTCTTCTACCCACACAAAATATCTAAAAAGTAAACAGGACAATTTACTTCTGTCAATAATATCAAACTGTGACTTTGCTGCCAAAATGTTTCTGTTTGCTATGAACCATATTTATTCAGGCTAAATCAGCATTCTGCAAGATCCATTTAATATAAAAAACAATGTCATGAAGCCAATAAATGATTGTCTTTCTTTAAAATAACATTATGCTAAATAAAAGCTCCCATTAAAGTAAACATTTCTGTCTAATATCTATTAGCAATGACATGCTAATCGATTTTTAGATTAGCTGTCAAATGAAGAGTTATTATCTTTTTAAATGCTACGTACCACAACTAGAAGGTTTTGCTGTGTAATGAGGAAAACAAACAGCTAGCAGAAATATGGAAAAACAATTTAATTCTAATTTGATGGAGGGAGACAATGTTTGCTGTTTAAGCTATTAGTATGATTTCATAAATTGTGCAAAGCACAGTACCAAAAAGAAAACAATTAGTCTGTATCCCAGGTGTCTGCATTCTTACCTGACCTCCATTAAAAGCATTTCTGCAGCTGTCTGTAGAGACTGAAACTATTTAACTGGAAAATAAGGTGCATATTGATAATGTTATGAATCTCTGTGTGTCTGTATATTTGAAAATAAGTAATGTACATTTAAAATGCAGTTGTACCTTCCACCTCCAACCTCTAAGTATGAAACTGAAAATAATGTTGAACAAAATGTACCCTATATTAAAATGCTGGCATCATTGTGAAGATGTCTGCTTTGCTTGTTCCATGATATCTGATTCATTGTGATGCCCACTCACCGTCTGTCTGGATTTTGCCTGATCTCCTCACACCTACGTGAGTTTTCATTAAGTACTTCTGTGACTGCCACCTCCTTAAAACATTCTGAATAAAATGTATGTTTAAAAATAAATGTAACAAATGGTCATAAAGTTAATTGTGTATTTAGAAGTAGGCATATGTATTAGATTTACTCTGAGCCTTGTGACCCAGATTGTGACTGAAATGAGTTAAAGACAGACCAGTTTACTTAACTGGTAAACAAAATAATAAGTAAAAAATGATTCTTCAGTAAAATGTCTAATAATAAAATAAAAGTTTTTTTAGAAAGTCTAAGGCTAGTCTACCTAGAGAATACTAAATCAGAAATTAAAAACTGCAGGTATGGGAGTCTAATCTTACAAGATTTTTGATAATATAGTTAATTAGGTCAGTTAATGATACCTTCCGTGGCTTTATGGATGACACAAGTCATTGGTTGGTCTACTTTTGTGAAATGGAGGGTCCGAATGAAGACAATCAGCAAGAAAAGGAGAGTAGTATTACTGAAATGAATTCATCCTCAAGTATTGAGGTGGACCCTGTTTTTCACAAAATCTCACTAAGACGACACTGAAATATAGACTGTATTTTATATTACATATATCGCGTACAAAAGTAAGCTATAAAAATAAAAAAGATAGCTGGGTGCACAAGGCCCAGTATAAAAAAGTGCACAATCGTGGTAAGCACACTGATGCCAGGACTGGAAAAAATGACAGTATAGAATCCTCAAAACACAGAAACATTCCTACAATGAGGCTAGCCCAGGACCAGGGGAAGCATGGCCACCTGTTGTAAAAGGAAGTAGTAGGCCACAAAAATCACAAAAAACTAATAGACCAAAAAAGAACCATAAAGATGATAGAGTGGACTACTGAGCATAAGAAAGAAAGTATGTATTGTTACTATTATGCAAGAAGCCCAGAATTTCCAGACAGAAGATATACAAAAGGATTAATAGAAATTAGTGGAAAAAAATACTTGCACAAGAAAAAATTGTCAGAAGCTTCAAATAAAAATTTGTGTACATTAATACATCATCAACCCCCCTTTTCCCATTTTTTTCTATATGTGGTCAGGGTATTGTGTTAACTGTTGCCAACTCTCTTGATTCAGTGTCACACTCCTGCCACAATCCTGCCTTCAACACTCATGCCTGACTGTTGCAGATCTTCTTTCACACAATCTATCCACCTCTTTGTTGGACATCCTTCCTTCCTCTTACTTTCTTCCTGTCTGTCCCAAATCTTCCTCACCAGATTGTCTTCTGCTTTTCTACACATGTGCCCAAACCACCATAATCTGTTTTATTTGCTCTTTTTCTGCAATTTGAGCTACTTTGACTTCTGCTCTTATGTCCTCATTTCTTTGTCTGTCACACAGTGTGCATCCTACCACCTTTCTCAGGCACTTCATTTCCATCACCTCTAGCTTCCTCAACTGTTCTGCCTTTACTGCCCAGGTTTCTGTACCATATAGTAGTACTGGTCACACTACTGTCTCGTACACCTTACTTTTCAATTTCTTTGGCATTCTTCTGTCATAGACTGCACCTGATACTCTATGCCAGTTGGATCCCCTCTGACTCAAACTTTGACCTCTTCATTCAGACTTGTCTTTTCCTCAGCCACCCCTCACAGATAAATTAAGCTGATTACCTGTTCCACTATCTTCCCTTCTATCTCTAAGGGATAGGTAAAACTACAATCCACTCTGCTACAGGCCCCATGAAGGCTCAGTGTCTCTCCAACCTAACACCACTCTTAAGTATTCAACTGCGGTACCACCTTTAACATTCCTATAAGAAAAGTGCAGTCCGGGTGTGAACTGTCTGCAAACAGCTACAGTTAACTTTGAACCTAACACCACTCTTAAGTATTCAACTGCAGTACCACCTTTAACATTCCTATAAGAAAAGTGCAGTCCGGGTCTGAACTGTCTGCAAACAGCTACAGTTAACTTTGAACCCAACACCACTCTTAAGTATTCAACTGTGGTACCACCTTTAACATTCCTATAAGAAAAGTGCAGTCCGGGTCTGAACTGTCTGCAAACAGCTACAGTTAACTTTGAGTATGTGTCTAACTGTTTGAGCCAATCTTCATTTTCCCCTGGAGAGCACTGTGCTTTGGCTGTAAGCAGCCTACCCCCCCCACCACCACCACACACATCTTCCACTTTATCTTATTCCCTTCTGTTAGCAAATAGTATCCATAACTGATCAATACTGTGTGTTTGTTTATTTAAACTGAGACCACAGTAGCCTACTGATACAAGGTTATCCTGGTTTTCCACCTGAGAAATTAAGACAAGACTTACAGTTTCAGAGCAGTCCTTGGTCAATTGTGATTGCTCTTAACACATACTTTTCTTGCTTTGGCTCATTAGCAACAGTACAAAGAACTGCCTGCTCACACCCTTGTTCTCCCCTCCCCTTCCCTGTTTATTACCTTAAGACAATCCCAGAGTTAATAAATATTACCTGTGGCAGGCACCATTTGTAAAACTACAATACACTCTGCTACAGGCCCCATGAAGGCTCAGTGTCTCTCCAGTAAGTGGTTTACAACTGTAAATGCCTATTTATGTTGAATTGTATTAGACATTTTACAACTCTATATGTTTATGTTGAATTGTGTTAGACATCTAATATGTTTTATGCTTTATTATTGATGTTACTATGGCATGCACCAAGTTGTTACTAGTATAATAGTATGTATGGTCTGTTTGCATAGCTGCACCTTGTTCACTAATGTTATTCATGTAATAGTGTTGTGTGTAGACAGCTCATACTAGTGTCTAAATTATTTCTATAAGTTTGTGCTGTTACTGGTGGATAGAATCACATTAGAGAACCACGACAGATTGCTGCTCGCTATATTTTTATCTGTGGCTGCATAACTGTCTGGGTTTTTGTTTTCTAATGTTCTTCCAATTGGCTCAGTATCTGCATATACTAAGTAGTGGTTCAGGACATTGTCCTGCATATGGTAGCTATTTGCTCAGTGTGTTTTTTATAATCTTTATAATATATATTTACCATCTCAAAAGTGCTTACTCCTCTCTGTACTCTTCTTTTCTAGACCTAACACCACTCTTAAGTATTCAACTGCGGTACCATCTTTAACATTCCTGTAAGAAAAGTGCAGTCCGGGTCTGAACTGTCTGCAAACAGCTACACTTAACTTTGAGTTTGTGTCTGTTTGAGCCAATCTTCATTTTCCCCTGGAGAGCACTGTGCTTTGGCTGTAAGCAGCCCACCCCCCCCACCACCACACACATCTTCCACTTTCTCTTATTCCTTTCTGTTAGCAAATAGTATCCATAACTGATCAATAATGTGTGTTTGTTTATTTAAACTATACCACAGTAGCCTACTGATACAAGGTTATCCTGGTTTTCCACCTGAGAAATTAAGACAAGACTTACAGTTTCAGAGCAGTCCTTGGTCAATTGTGATTGTTCTTAACACATACTTTTCTTGCTTTGGCTCATTAGCAACAGTACAAAGAACTGCCTGCTCACACCCTTGTTCTCCCCTCCCCTTCCCTGTTTATTACCTTAAGACAATCCCAGAGTTAATAAATATTACCTGTGGCATGCACCATTTGTAAAACTACAATTCACTCTGCTACAGGCCCCATGAAGGCTCAGTGTCTCTCCAGTAAGTGTTTTACAACTGTAAATGCCTATTTATGTTGAATTGTATTAGACATTTTACAACTGTATATGTTTATGTTGAATTGTGTTAGACATCTAATATTTTTTATGCTTTATTATTGATGTTACTATGGCATGCACCAAGTTGTTACTAGTATAATAGTATGTATGGTCTATTTGCATAGCTGCACCTTGTTCACTAATGTTATTCAAGTAATAGTGTTGTGTGTAGACAGCTCATACTAGTGCCTAAATTATTTCTATAAGTTTGTGCTGTTACTGGTGGATAGAATCACATTAGAGAACCACGACAGATTGCTGCTCGCTATATTTTTATCTGTGGCTGCATAACTGTCTGGGTTTTTGTTTTCTAATGTTCTTCCAATTGGCTCAGTATCTACATATACTAAGTAGTGGTTCAGGACATTGCCCTGCATATGGTAGCTATTTGCTCAGTGTGTTTTTTATAATCTTTATAATATATATTTACCATCTCAAAAGTGCTTACTCCTCTCTGTACTCTTCTTTTCTAGACCTAACACCACTCTTAAGTATTCAACTGCGGTACCACCTTTAACATTCTTATAAGAAAAGTGCAGTCCGGGTCTGAACTGTCTGCAAACAGATACAGTTAACTTTGAGTATGTGTTTAACTGTTTGAGCCAATCTTCATTTTCCCCTGGAGAGCACTGTGCTTTGGCTGTAAGCAGCCCCCACCACCACCACCACCACACACATCTTCCACTTTCTCTTATTCCCTTCTGTTAGCAAATAGTATCCATAACTGATCAATACTGTGTGTTTGTTTATTTAAACTATACCACAGTAGCCTACTGATACAAGGTTATCCTGGTTTTCCACCTGAGAAATTAAGACAAGACTTACAGTTTCAGAGCAGTCCTTGGTCAATTGTGATTGTTTCTTAACACATACTTGTCTTGCTTTGTGATTGTTTCCAGCCCCTCATACAAGAACCTAACAGGGTCCCTACCCGCTTCGCTCCCCGCCCTGCCCCCTATTTCCTCCCGCCCCCAGTGGTCCCACCTTTATTGCACTCAAACCCCTCTCATCTTTCCAATAGCCAACCACAGCGCTAACCCAACACTACCTCCTCCATATTCCCTCTACTATCACACCTCCTCAACTGACATGTACAAGCATACCTTTCCTTTGCTCACTGCATGCACTCTCCTTGCATATCTTACATCCTACCAAAGCTCCATTATTCCCCCACTCAACCACTACCACGGTACTACTACTCACACCACCACCCATGTCTCACCCATACTGAGCTCCCCTCCCACCAGCTCAAGAACCATCGCTATGCACCCCCCACATATTCTACCAACTATATTACTCAAATGTAAAGCATCCCTACAACTTAACATAGTAACCCTCCCACCATACCTATTACCCACAGAGAACAATCATAAACTTTCCCTTATAAACAAACACATTCAAAAACTGAGAAAACTTATAATCTCATGCATATCAAAACTAGCCCTAAGTGGAGACATCCACCCCAACCCTGGCCCTACCATCTCCAACCCCAATCCTCATAATCAGACTAGAAACCACAACTTCTCCCATATTACAGCCAATAGAAAGCCAAGTGACTTCCTTCTACTAAGCCTAAATATTAGAAGTATATCCAGCAAAGTCCATGAAGTCCATGCCACCATTGACTTATACTCCCCAGATATAGTCGTCTTGACAGAAACCTGGCTAAAACCTCACATTACCAGTGAGCAAATACTCCCTACAGGTTACGGCATACTAAGAGTTGACCGGCTAAACAAAAAAGGAGGTGGTGTAGCTATAATATTTAAACAACATCTAAACATCCAGATCTTAAAATCATCAGCTCCACAAATAGGCAATGAAGAAATAATATATACCAACCTCAAAATTAACGGAAACAAAACCATCAACATAATTGGATGCTACTTCCCACCTGGCCAAAACATCCCTCCACTAGAAAACCTCCTCAGCTGGTCTACCCACCATCTCCCCCAAGAAACTATCATCTTAGGTGATTTCAATATTGACTGGCAATCCTGTTCTGGCAACAATCCAACCCATCATGTACACCTTCATGGCTTCACCCAACTAGTCCAGTCACCAACAAGGATAAATAAAAACTCCAGCAAGCACTCTACCCTGGATTGGATATTAGTCAGTAAGAACCCCCAGTCATATATAACAGGCTGCTTATCAGATCACCTCAGTGATCACTCCCCAACATTCCTACTCAAAAAATACCTGTACCAAGCTAAACCTGTCATCTATCGTCAAATACGTAAAAAAATAAACTTTAACCCACTCACATTCATCTCATCCCTCAAAGAATGTAACTGGCATGCTCTAAAATACCTCGGTCTAGATGACGCAGTTGAATCTTTTAATACTATCTTCCTGAACATCCTTAATTACCATGCCCCCATAAGATTTTCCAGAACCAAAGCACAACCCTCCCCATGGCTACAGAAAACCACTAAGTCAGAAATGAAAAACAGGGATAAAGCCTGGGAGCACTGGCGCAAAACCAAAACCCCCGCAGCTAGACAGAAATTCCTAGATCTATGCAATAGAGTCAAAAAGCTAATAAAACGGGACAAATTCCAATACTACCAGTCTGCCCTAGACTCCTCACAACACAGCCCCAAACAATTTTGGTCCTCCATAAACTCCATCCTCCACCCAGGTAAAGTCAGTACCCCTCCTCCTAACATCCCTCACTCCTCAGAAAATATTGCTACCTCATTCAACACACACTTCACTGAAACCATACTATCACTAGCTAAACAACACAACCCCCCTCCCCTCCAACCCACACCTTCAACTAGTAATCTCCCCACTGCCTTCTCTTTTTCTCCTGTACCTACCTCCAACATAAAACAACTCTTATCTAAACTTAAACCCACCAAATTAGCAGCAGACAACCTCCCAAGTGAATACCTACAAATCGCAGCTGATGCTCTGGCCTACCCAGTATCCATCTTGATTAACCGATCTCTGTCAGAAAGTTACGTTCCCACATTGTGGAAAGTCTCACATATAATTCCCCTCCACAAAGGCGGACCCTCTGCAGAACTAACCAATTACCCCCATAGCTATTCTCTCTCCACTCTCCAAAATACTAGAGAGATGCATACACTCTCAGGTCTCACACTACCTCCTTACTAACAACCTCCTTTCCAGTACTCAGCATGGTTTCCAACCAAACCATAGCACCACCACTGCCTTACTCTCCTTTACTAACACTATCCTTCAGCATAAAAACAATGGCTATCTCTCCTCTGCTACTTTCCTAGACCTATCTGAAGCATTTGACATGGTCCCACACAAACAACTTATCTCTGTCCTCAATAACCTATCCTTCTCACAATCAGTCACCAACTGGTTTCAGAGTTACCTGTCTGACCGCCAACAATCCGTTGTATGGCAGAATGACATATCTCCCCAACTACCTGTCTCCATAGGGGTTCCCCAAGGATCCATCCTTGGACCCCTACTTTTCTCCGTTTACACCAATAATCTAGCCTCTGCCACCAAACATGGCACACTCATCCAATACGCAAATGACTCTACCATCATCTGCTCAGCCCAGTCCCTACCCAAACTGCAAAAAGTCACACAGGAAGCCTTTTCCTCTGTTGAAACATGGTTATCCGATGCCCGATTAATACTCAACCCAAACAAAACTAAACTACTCATCTTCCAACCCACCAAACGTACTCAAAACAACTCTCACTTTAACATCACAGCAAAAGACAACACCACTATATACCCAACTGAACACACCAAATTGCTAGGAGTGGAAATAGACAATAAACTAAAATTTGACATTCACATATCCACGACCATAAAAAATGTCCACAAAAAACTAGGAGCATTATACAGAAATAAACAATTTCTCACCAAAGCAGCAAAGATTTTAATAGCAAATTCCCACCTTATCTCCACCCTACTTTATGCCTCTCCAGTATATACCAACCTAAGGCAATGTGATCTAAACAAGCTAGAGACCTGCTACAACAAAATCGCAAAATTTGCCACAGGGGCATCCTACCGTAGTCACCACTGTCTCTCACTTGCTGAACTGGGCTGGCTTGAACTCCCTCACCTCCTTCAGTGGTATCAACTCTCACTCACCCACAAACTAGTAAACCATCCACTAAATGTCCCATCCCTCCAGAATCTACTCCAACCCTATCGCACCACCAAACCACTAAGATCCAGCAACAAAAATCACTTGCAGATCACTAAAGCCAATAACTTTGCTGGTGAAGCACTATTCTCTTGCGCCATAGCCAAATTATGGAACTCACTCCCACCCACAATTACCTCCGTACCATCATGCACCAACTTCAAAACTTTATTAAAAGCGCACCTAAAAACATGCTGGCTATGCCCTTGCAACTCCCACTCTAATATCATCCACCCCATCCAACTACTACCTTTCTTTCACCTCCACTAACTACCTTGATGATAGCAAGCTCAGATGCTCATAAGTCTAGTACTTATTATACAGCAGGAACTTCTCATTGTTACATTTGTTAATGCCTGTTATGTACTTCAGAGATAAAGATTCTAGTTGTCTACTGATGTACTATGTTCTTCATCTGTAAATATGTTGTAAGTAATTTCTATGTTAAACTGTTAATCACTATGTAATCCAATGTAACTACTGTCTGTTTATTTTACTGTGGAGCTTTTCTCCCCGGGCCTCCGCTGAAAATGGACCCACGTCCAGTCGGACACTCCTGGTCAACAAATTTAAATAAATAAAAATAAATAAATAAATAAATCTCTGTTCTCAGCTTCTTCTTCTAATTTCCCCAATTTGCTGCCATTAGCACTGTCTTATCTATGTTTAGTTTCATCCCATGTGCCTTCATATTTGCATTCCATTTTCTTATCCTTTGCTGAAGTACTCGCTCAGAGTCTTCCTGTAATGCCACATTATCTGCATACAGCAGCTTTGTTGATCTGTCCCCTCCAGCCTGTTTGCTAATTTAGTCCATCACCAGTATGAACAACAGTGGGCTCAGAGCTGAACCCTGGAGTACACCCACTTCCACTGGGAACCCCTCTGGGAGGCTGAACACTGTTCGTACTTGAGTCACTGGGTCCTTGTACATGGCCTGCATTAATTCTACCAATGTTTCTGGGACTTCAAACCACCGCAATACTGCCCAGATCAGCTTTCTTGGGACCTGGTCATATGCTTTCTCCAAGTCTAGCAATGCCTGGTTGGACTGTCTCCTCATCTTTAGCTTCTTCTTAAGTATCTGTCTCAATGCATCCTGATCCGAATCCAAACTGTTTGTCTCCCATCTTACATTTTACTACTCTGCATATCCATTTATCAATCACCCTCTCCAGAACTTTCATGCAATATGGTAGGAGTTTGATGCCTCTATACTGCCCACAGTTGTGGATGTCCCCTTTGTTCTTGTACACTGGCATGAGTACACTTATTCTCCAGTACTCTGGGATATGCCTTTCTCTCCACACTGCTATTAGTACCCTCAGGAGCCATTTCTCCCATATCTCACCTAGCATATTTATCATATCTGCTGTGGCCTCATCTGACCCTGCTGATTTCCTTGACTTCATCTTCCTTATTGTTGTTCTTACTTCTTTTAAAGTGGGCTCCTCTTCTTCTCCCATCATAGGCTGTTTGTGAGGCAGCACAGCTTCTTTGGGGTTTTCTTCATTCAGAACCTGCTGGAAATACTTCTTCCATCTGTCTTTGATGTCCTGTGGAGTGCATCCCTTTTGAAGGATGGGTGTCTGACTATCTTCTTTATCTTTCTGTCTTTACCTGATATAGTTTCTTTGTGCCCCTTACTGAGTCACTTTCCAGAAGTTGGTAGAGTGCCTCTGATGCCCTATTCTTTGCTATTGCAACTTCTTTCTTAGCTATCCAAACAGTCCTTCCTAGCCTGGTCAGTCTTTTCTGTCCACTCCTTCTTTCTTTTGATGACTTTCCTCAACTTCTGCATTCCACCACCAGCTTTCCTTATGTACCTTATTTCCATACCTGGTATGGCCAACACATGCTGTTTTTAAGCACTGCCACTCTTCTCCTACTCCACCTATTTGATCCTCTTCTTGGGGTGCTAGAGCCCTGAGTAACTCCTTGAACTGCTGGAACTTTACTTCCAGGTCAGTTTCTGTTGACCTTAAAGCCTTCTCTGACCACTGCTTGCAGATGATTTTGGCAATTGTCTCTCTTTGAGAACCATGACAGAAGTCTAGAATGGCTTCTCCTTCTTTATTCCTGTTGTTCCACCCAGGACATCTCATATCCTGGCTGTCCCAATATGTGCCATTAAGTCACCCATTTTTCATGTTGTCTTGCTTAGGTCCTGCATACACTGCAGTCTTATTGTCATGTGTCTGTCAATTCTGATGATATCTTTCACTGCCTTCTGAAGGCTCTCTCTCACCACAATTCCTACACCATTTCTAGCCTGTCCCCCAGCTGAGTAATAGAGTCTGGATCCCAAGCCAAGTAGCTTTGCCCTTCTATCTCATTTCTTGGATCCAATGTCCAGCCTCCTTTATATCATCATGTCATCCACTTCCAAGTTGCGTCCTGTCGGTGAACCTACAATAAACAATTCTCAGTTCATGTTTGGCAGGTTGGTTGGTTTTACGTCCTCTCAATAGAGCTATCCCAGGTAACCCAGGCTGGGCAACTAGACACCAGCCAGCCAGCCAGTAGCTTATTAGACCCAGGGCTGTTGGGCTTTATGGCAGGCACATGTACCCCCACCAATCGCAAGGGTCCCCAACCCACTTATCACTGGTAACTAAACTCACCAGTAACCAAACATTATTCAACATGACCAAATCACCTAGAGCTATATTTTACGACATTGAGTGGTTAGTCCTGCCACAGCATGCAGTCTGTGATCCAGTCTGTGATCCATGTTCTCCTATCATGAGGATATTGCTCACCACATTAGATGCCCAAAGAGGTTGGTTTGTAACTCTTCCCCCTACGGGGCACCATGTAGAGTCTGTTCTGCTGCTCACAGCTCCATTCATTGGTGAGTTTGAGATAGAAACACTCAGCATGTTTTTCAGACATGAGAGAAACCCCGCAGAGACACAGGTAGAACACGCAAACTCCAAACAGGCATTGGTCAGAGGTCAGGATTGAACCTTGTACCTTGTGTATGGGAGGCAAAGACCTTACCCATTAAACCATCTGGTCTCTGTGTCATTAGTACAGCAGCTTTATGAAAAACATCTAGACCAAAAAAAAACTTAGGCCATTTGGAAAAAGAAGCAACTGAAGAAGAGCAAAAATATAAAGAAGAAAATCTAGAGATTTCTGAAAGGTATAAAAAAAGAAATAGAGACATGGGAAAGAAAGAGAGATATGATATGTGCAATATTTATGCAAAGGAGAAAGCCAGCTTAATCAATATAAAAAAAAACTGATTAATATTAAAGAAAAATACAAAGTCGGTGAGATATGGAAAATTTCACTATACAAAAAATGACATCACAAAAATAGAATGTAGAACAGAAGATTAGTAAAGTAGAAGTTAAACAAAAAAATAGAAGTTGAAAATTTAGTGTAGAAATCCAACACAGGTTATATCACAGCATGAGGGAACAATGCATCCCCCAAGTAAGGAGAAACAGGAGAAGAAGGAGACATCTGAAGAAGAAATATGGACATGGGAAAGAAAAAGAGATTTAGTATAGTGCAATATTTATGCAAAGGAAAAAGAAAACTAATCAATACAAAAAGAGTAATACCAAAGATATTTGAAGAGAAATATTGGCAAATGAAAAATCTAACAGTATAAAAAATAAGAAAACAAAGAGGAAATTTAATTTTGATTTTAATAGGGATGGACAGACATATTAAGATCAATGACAGAAATAGACTTCCGTAAGTCAATAAAACCCCAAAAGTTAGATGTTTGATAAAAAAAATGACAGTAATTAGAATTGTTCATAGAGACTCATACAATATAACAAAAGTAAATAGGACACCGTAAAAACTCCAATGCCAATCATGAGCGGACAGGTGATCCACTGTGGCGACCTCTAACTGGGAAAAAGCAGAAAGAAGAAGAAGAAGGCTGTGCAGTTAAATTAATAACAGATAAAGTCTTACCACAAAAACACAGGACAGTAAGGGAAAGTAAGGAGAGAAATCAAATGCCATTATGGAATTATCAAATAGAGAAAACTAGAAGAGTACAGAAGAAGGAACAGATCAGCAAAAATACTCAAAGAGATGTGATAAAAGCAATGCACAGTATCAGAACAGATCAGGATCTATCATTCACTATCACAAATAATAAACTAAAAATATCAGCACAGGCAGAAAAAAAATAAAAAGATATGCAGACAAATACTAAGGAAAAGTACAAAATAAGCAATTTATTGATGACCCAAAACAAAAGTTTATAGAGAACTGAGAAACAAGGTCAAAGGAATTGAAATATCATCAAAACAGAAGAAATAGATACGTTTTGCAGAAATATTTGTGAAGATCCTGTGGAACATAACAAAGATGGTAAATGGATAGAAGAAGTAAAAGAAGGAATCCTTCTTCTGGCTTTTTCCCGGTTAGGGGTCGCCACAGTGGATCATCTGTCCACTCATGATTGGCAGTGGAGTTTTACAGTGTCGAGTTGCCAGCCCAGCGCCCAACCTTCCATAGAAGGCAAACACACATGCACACACTCACACCTAGGGCCAATCTAGAGTGCCCAATCCACCTACTGCATGTCTTTGGGAGGAAACCAGAACACCTGGAGGAAACCCATGCAACCACAAGGAGGACATGCAGACTCCGCACAGAAGGCACCCCAGCCGAGAATCGAACTGGAGAACCTCTTGCTGTGAGGCAGCAATGCTAACCGCTGCACCACCGTGGCCACCCTAAGTAAAAGAAAGAATAAGAAGTTCAAATGTTCAGGATATGAAATGGGATGAAGTAACAGCCAGACAGAGATTGAAATAAAGTTAAGAAAAGCCCCTAATTGGAAACACCAGGCCCAGATGCAATACTTAACTTCTGGCTAAAAGTGTTAGCATCTTTACATGAAGATTTAACCATGAGTAAAAACTATTTATATGAGCACCCTGAACAGAAACCAACCTGGATAACAACAGGAACAGCAATACTCCTACTTAAGGGTAAACCTTCAAGCCATCCTAAAAACTATAGATCAATAACTTGCCTTCTGACAACAATAAAATATACACTGGAATTGATGCTGAGAGAGTTTGTAGTCATTTAGAAGAAACTTGATCATGGCGATAGAACAAAAGGGTAACAAAAGAAAGTCATATGGAACAAAGGATCATTTGTTGATAAACAAAATCATAATGGAAACTTATAAAAAAGGGAAGAATCTAAGTATGGCATGGATAGGCTACAAATAAGCATTTGATAGTATCCCATATTCATGGACAAAAGTGTGCTTAAAAATGGATAAGACATACCCTATACTGATCGATTGCATTACAGCAACCAAGAAACAGTAGAAAATCACTTTGCAGTTAAGCCATGATAAAAAAACTAATTATTATTCCTGGGATAAAAATTCAAAGGGGGATATTCCAGGGTGACTCTGTCACCCCTGCTCTTGTGTCTTGTCCATAACCCATTAAGCTGTTTACTTAACATATTACGTCATGGCTACAATTTGGTTCCCAGAAAACAACAAAGTGTAAAGACTTCTCATCCTTTAGTGGATGATTTAAAACTGTATAGTTCATCAGATGAGGAACTGAAAGCACAACTGCAAGTGGTCAAACTTTTTCAGATGATATATGACTGTCCTTTGGTCTTAATAAATGTGCAAAAGCAACCTTTAAAGCAGGAAAGCTGAGGCACAAAGAGAACATCAGCCTGGGACAGGGATGTGATATAAAAGAACTTGAGCAAGCGGGACTGTATAAATATTTGGGAATTTTTGAAGGATCAACAACAAAATATGAAAAAAATATGAATAAAAGTAAGGAATATTTTAGAAGACTAAAATTAATACTGAAAACAGCATTGACATCTAGGAATAAAGTTCAAGCTATAAACCAATTTGTTCTTCCTGTCCTAACTTACAGTTTTGGAGTGATTGACATGCCCCCAAAAGGTGTTGGATTGGTTGGATGGAAAAACAAGCAGGATGCTTCATAATCATCAAATGATTTATAAAAATCATTGTTTATCAAGACCATATATTCGCTGTTCTGAAGGAGGTATGGGCCTCCTCACAATTGATTACACGTGTAGATCTGCAGTCGTAGGACTGCATGCATATCTGCTGACCTCACAAGACTCGAATGTAGAAAAAGTCTTAAAACATGAGGAGAATAAGTATAATATGACTTCCCTGCTTAGTTTAGCAGCAGCGTATTGGTGTCAAGTGGGAATGGAAATCAAACCAGCAGTAGATAAAAATCAGACAGCAACTGAATGTGCCAAAACCCAACAGAAAGAATATAAGGTGAAGGGTCAGATGAGAAGGCAAGAAATGTGGAAATGCATGAGTATTGCTGCAAGTATAGAAAACTCTTGGAACAAGCTCATGTTGATCAAGATCAAACATAGGAATGGTTAACTAGAGGTGATTTTAAACCAAAAGACAAAAGGTTAATATTTGTGGCCAAAGGTAGTGGACTACATACACTGCACATTGGTTTACAAAGTCCATTGAACGTGTAGGAGAAACAGACAAATGTAGATTTTTAAAAGAATTGGAAACAGTTGCACATCTTGTTGCTGGAAGGGATATACTAATGTCAGGGGGACTGTGTACTGACAGGCATAATAATTTGGCAAGATTGTTGCATTGCAGATATGCAAACATTACTGAAAAGGATTGGAAACATGAACCACAAAACATGACATAATATGATGAAGTTTATATCACACATGATCATCCATTACCAACAGTTCAAAAATTAGATGCCAGAAAGCCAGATATATAGTAGTCTATGAAAATAAGACAAAAGTAGCATTGATCACTGAAAATTACTACACCTAGTGATTACAGTGTCTTATGTACAGAGAGGCACAAAGTCATAAAATACCAGGATTTGCAGGCAGAAATTAGGGCAATGTGAAACAAGAAGAATACCCAGAGACTTCCAATAGTAGTAGTTGCAATGATTCTTATGTTGTGTCTTTCAGCTTATCCCATTTAGGGGTCGCCACTGCGGAACTCCGGTCCGCTAATGTTTGATAGTGGATTTTTATGTGCCGAGTTACCAGCCCTGATGCACAACCTTCAACAAAGGCATGCCTATTCACGCATGCCTCCACACAGAAGACGCTCTAGCTGAGAATCGAACATGACAATGTCTTGCTATGAGGTGACAATGCTACCGCAGCCCAAAAACAAAAACAAAAAAAACAAAGAAAATTACAATCCTACTTAGATATGATACATGTAACTCTGTATGAATTGCAGGAGTCATTATTGGGCACATTGCAGATGCTGCAAAGAGCACATCTGGCTAACATCAAAGATTGAAACAATACTGATTTCATTAACTTTAATCATACTTTGACTTAGGAATGGAGTTCATTCCCATCATGGTATTAGAAACCCAAACGACTTGGGTCTGGATTTAATAAACTCTATGTAGGAATAGTGTTATTCCTATACAGAGTGGATGGTGTCCGTGTCTGCATCTCCCTCTCAGCAGTGCTCCTTACATATTAATGAAGGTACACTACTGAGATGGAGCCACATACACGGATACTAAATGAGTGCTAGGGGGTGTGTTACAGTGCCCGCAGATCAGTAATGCACCCCCTGCACTTTCAAAGTGCTATACGGAACTTTACAATACCAAAAGTGTCTGCGGACACTGAAAAGAGGAATGTGGTGTGAATGTAATGTGGGGGGGTGTGACAGGTACTGTAACACATCCTCTGCATTGTGGAAGTGCCATACAGCACTTTACAATAAAATAGAGTCCGTGGACACACACCTCTCAACCTCTTAGAGCAAGAAATCTGGACAAAGGCATTGGTCAAAGTGGGACAAAAGGCCAAAAATAAGGACACAGTTATTAAATATTGCTCTTACAAACTTAGAAAGTTGATAGAATGACAGGTTTTGCATTACCATGGATTTTCTGAAGAGTATGTGACCTGAAACTCAAATGCCAGTCATTATTTCCTAAGTGAAACAGAATGTTTATGAAAAGCAGACTACAAATGTGAGGCACAAATGTAGACATTGTGAGAAAATCTCTACAGTTGAGAGGCTGACCTGAAAATGAAGTAATTTCAGGTATCTGTAACACACACCCTGGATTGTGAAGGTGCCGTATGGCATGAAACAATAAAGGAAGTATCCTCGGACATGTATTTCATAAATGAAGTGTGATGTTTCATGTAAACTAAATGGATTTTTTTATTCCCTTGTATATGAAGTTTAAGTGTAAATGAGCAGCTTTCATGGTGCAACGCTTTGCTCAGCAGTGCTTAAATGTATGAAGAAGTTATATAGAAATGTATAGCTAAAGTTTTCACAGCTGAGTTAGCTGAGTGGTTAGAGTCATGGCTTCAAGTGCAGTAAGTGCACACTTCGAATACCAAGACAATGCATTTAGTTTTTGCATCTGAAAGCATGTTAATTTTATTTACCGATGTAGTTATTGACATTTGCAAGGTACATGTGACAGACATCTAAAAATAGAAACCAGATGCTTTTAATGTTTGTCGAAAAAGTCAAGTTTAAGCATAGCTGAGTGGGTTTGCATGGCATGGCATAGTGCTCAGAAATGCTTAAATGAAAATAAGAGGTATATACAGCAGTTTAAAAGCAGATCCTCACTGGCTGAATGGTTAGGGCACCGGCACTTGTACATTAGGTGCAAGGGTCAAATCCTGACCATTCAGCTTTTTACATGTGATAGGGCAATGTTGTAAATGTTTTTTTATTTGTTTTGGATACATTGAAATATGTCAACTGTTGTGGTCCAGCTTAACCAGAAGCCAATTTGCAGTGGAGACCTCCTGAGTATAAAAACCCCAGTTACACCCAAGTGTCCAAAACATTAAAGTTACAGGAAAATATAACATAGTGAAATGCATAAGTTTAGGAGACATAATAAAATAGATGGAACTAAGAATGAAGTAACATTAATGAACAATAAGTTGCAATACTGTTGTATATATATATATATATATATATCTAAGCAATATTCAGTTCAACTAAGCAGATTTGCGCACTGCTCAGCATTTGCCACTTTAAGCACTGCTCAACTCAGCATAGCAGGTTTGTGCACTGCTGAGCTTTGCTCAGCATTTTCAAAAATGGTCCAATGATGGCAAAGGGTGGGAATATGGCCTTATTTAAACCACACAGGTGGGAATACAATCAGAGCCTGTTAGAGTTTGATCCCTGTAGAAGCTATGGCAGGTTCAGGAGAGGGAGTGTGCTTTTGGGTGCAGCACTGGGGCATATTGGAGTCCAGGGTTATGGCTGGGCTCATTGTTAAGAACCGTGATGATTGACTGCTGCAGAGCAAGTACCAGGGCTCACAATACAAATCTGAGGCCTGGCACTGTCTGGTAAGTCAGTTCACCAATGCCACTGGCATCCTCCGCACTTGTGAGCAGGTCTGTCACCATTATGCAGACCTGAAACAGAGGAAGGAGACTCTCCTGGCCCAATGGATCCAGTATGCTTGGGACCAGCATACCCCAGAAGTTTCTAAGTATTTGACGTGTTGCTTTATCAAGTTGTAGTATGAATGTCTGATAGACAGGTATGCATAATGGTGTGTTTTCCCCCCACAGCTGCAGAGGAGAGGGCTCATAACATTGTGGCCCACACCGGATGACTGGTGAGACTGACCAGACAGTGTGGTGAGTATGCATATAACTTACAGTATATATAGTCCAATAAATAAAAAAGTGTAATTGTCTACTGCTATAAGGTATACTGTGTTCTGAGTGTACTGAATAAAGTGTTGTTAGACCAGCATTGATATAAGTGACTAATGCCAGGTACTGTGTAATACAGATGAAGGCAGCAGACAAGCTACTATTGATGAAATGAAGCCAATACTGTAGTAACAGTGTATAAATCTGTCAACAAAGTATACTGTTGCTTGCTAGCTGATACACATTCATTATTTACAGGATATGCAGTCCAACTGAATTTAGATGTTTGAATGCAATAAAGCACTGTGTTATGTCACCCTAAATAAAGTTTATTCACAACAACTGTTGTGTTTAATTTGGTCTGTTGTTGAAGAAATACAAGTGTATAGGTGCTACACAGCAAATATGGCTATGAAAGCATGAAGTCACTGAGGTTTGTCTGCTAAGCAGCTGTTATGCCAAACTGTAGATGTGGAGCTGTAAGACAAGATACAAGGAAAATTGATACATGTTCTGCACTAAGATCTGAACCTTGAATAGTAATGTGTAATGTATTAGACTGTGTTCCCTGCAGCATTGTCTTGTGTTAACCTTTGCATTTCAGCTACTGTACATGTATTCCCGAATGTAGGTATTCCGATGCAGGCAAGTATGAGACTTTAATAGGTGGAGACTACAAATATAGGATGTGCAAATGTATATGGGTCGGGTATCCCCCCAGCACCCTGTCATGGTCTGTACAGATCACACATATTCACATCCACTAGGGGTTAAATGTGTACACATGCATTCAAAGTATCAATACACAGTTCAATAGCTATCTATCATGCATGAATCTTGAGCATGTATGTTCAACTGTCACTACAGTCTTCTGTGACACTCCACTTATATTACAAGCTTAGACTGTGTAACCAAGTGAGTTTTAGGTACAAATCAGTCAAGCCACAAACAGCAATGCCCCAGTAGCTCAGTGTGATAAGAAATATATGTATGTTATTAAGTTTTGCACACACAGACCATGGTTTGAATCCAGGGACTGGTATGAAGATGTGTTTCTAGTTACACACAAGTAATCCTGAGTATTTATAGAAACAGTCAGGTAGTGTTAACAGATATTTTCTCCACAGGGCTCACAGGTAAAGAAATGTTTGTATTAGCTGTATGAGGAGTATATTAATAAAATGTGTACAAATGTTCCAGTGTCCAACACCATGCCTACAAAGGACAGCAGGATAGGTGTATACACCATGCACTCTTCCCAATACAGGCCTCTCAAGTGTCACACTGTCGCGGCTAGTGAACATTGTTGCCAATAACCGTGCACACACATATAAATTCAGTACAAGTATGCCATTAGCATACTCACACAACATCAGTGCAGGGTACACTTCGTTAGTAATATATGTAATCCTGACATGTATGGGTCCCCTCAACTCATGTACCTAGAGTTATCACAGCTTTCCCCATAGCATTCCATTTTGACAGATTAACAGGTATGCATGTGCTACAGTTGCTATAGGCCTAAGGTGGATGCAAAGTGAGGGCAAACCTGTACCTGTAGAGTATTGAGCAGTATTGTTGTCAAAAATATAGCCTATACAGTTAGCAATGGACTGTTTTTCTCTCCTCCCACCCCTTATCTGCATCAATAATAATTATTCATATATTACGGGTATGTTGTTCTCAAAACCTATTGTTGGGACTATTATTGTTCATATATTTAAATGGTTGCCTACTAACATACCTTGTTCAAATTTCATTGCTGGTAGTCTGTTGCTGAAACTGTTTCTGGCATGCTGTTACAATAATGACTGTTACTCTATTTATGCATGTGTTCTGTTTGCCATGCAATTTTTCCAATTCTATCATTCTGGGTTCAATGTAACACCCATGCATGCTATTATTAATAATGTTGAAATGTTTTGTTCATGATTAACCAATACACTTCGAAAATCCCGAACATCATAGCATGTTTGGGTAGGCAGATCCCAGCGGATCCATCTGTCTTGCTTCATCTGACCATGGCACCAGGTCCCAGCATGTCTGGGACCCAATGTGGAGCTGCCTCTTCCACTGGTCTTGCACCACCTTTGGGTGTAACTGCCTCAGGGGACAGGGCTAATCCCCCCTCTGTGCTTGGGCACAGAGAAGTCCCTGTCACCAGACAACAGTTTCTATGGTTGGTGCACAGGGTAATCTGGCATGACTTAGATGTTCACCTGTGCCAGATAGAGAACAGACTGGTACACCTCGAGGGGCAGGCTGACCCTGTCATACACCCCCCAGCACAGCCATCTTTTGTGCCATGAATAAGCAATGGTGACTGCCCATGGTGCAGACCTCAGTCCCACTGTTTACATCTGAGGGCTACGTGGCCCTCTGATTCCCAACCACCTTCCCCATACAAGGTGTTTACCCCCTCATGTGTCATACACTGCCCCTGTCTGCTGTCTTGTTTGTTTGCAAAAGCAACCACTCTTATCCAACTTACCTCCTCAAACTTATCTACAACCTTTTCCCAACATGCCACTCTCACCTTAAAAAAAAAGGGCATCTGTCCCCCCAAACAAATTATGTGCCAAACATAGCGCTCCATTTTGCCCCCACATACACTGACGTTAATCAATTTACCCTTCAGTTACTCAACAAATATATGTCACCCATACCCCTCCCAATGGCGTGTGAGGCTCTAAATCCCAAATTGTCCACATCATGCACAGCTGTTGCTGCACAAGAAATGGAGAGCTATGGTCCTTTCCTACACCCATCCTGCACATCCCTAGATGCCTTTCATAATGTTTTTCCCCCTGCTTGCCCCCATTTCACCACTTTCCTATCACACTTTTTTTCTTTTCTTCTTTTGGAAATAGCATGGGTTTAAGCAGGAATAAGTGGTGCTAAGTGAAGCTAAGGGAATCTAAATGTCTCTTGTCATCACGGCACATCATGCAAAACTGTGCAAATCTGCTTAAAACTGCTTTAATCACCTTATCTCATTCAGCCACTGTTCTGTCCAGCAGCAAAATAACCAGCGCAGTCAGTTCTTGAACCCAGGACCTTGTGCACTACAGTCACAGCAACGTACCACTAAATGAAATGAGCTGCGAATGACTGAAGTTTTTGGAATTATATCATGCATTATGCTCATTTAACATTAGGGAAAAAAACGCATCACTACCAAATCTCAAACACAGGATAATGTGCACTGCACACAGAGCTACATACCACTACAGCAAACCACATGTGGGGCCTAGCAATGCTTTTGTAAATATATCATGCATTACAGTCATTTAACATTAGGGAAAAAAAGACATCACTGCCAAGTCTCAAGCCCAGAACAACACTGCAACATTACACTAAATCAGCTCTGGGGAATTATTGCTGCATTTGCAAATATATCATGCACTACAGGGATGTAACCTTAGGGGGGAAAAACATTTTTGAGAAATTCTGAACCCAGAACCATTTGCACTACAGTCAAAACAACATATCAGTAAGACAACTGACCTCTGGAGTATGATGACTGTTTTTACAAACATATCCTGATTGCCAGTCACACACTATTCCTATATATACTGGCCTAAATCACAGTTACGTGGAATGTTGATGTTTTAAGGGACATGTCTCAATCTGCCCCTACAAACATACACAGCTGATAGACCAGCATCAACTGTAGCAGCATGCACATTCTGATAGAAAAGGACATACATACTTCTCAACTGTACAGATTTCCACAGAATGTCCAGATTTTTTCCACATATTTTTGACCTTTTTCTCATAACATTGTGTGGTTTTCTGGCAAATCATTGGGATGACACCTATAATGCCTTTTTTAGGAAAGGTTCAAATGACAAATTCACCACCATAACAGGTACAAGCAAGCAAAATCTGAGGGTAATGCTACTCAATGCTAGAAGTCTAAACATCAAAATGCACTCACTCGAGGCATTCCTTAAAATGGAGAACATTGACATCTGTGCAGTGACAGAGACCCGGTTCAAAGCTCCAGAGAGCACCCCTGCATTACCAGACTATAATTCATACCACACTTTTCGGCCACTAAACCTGGACCGAAACACTAAAGGTGGAGGCTTGTCCATATTCATGAAGGATATCCACACCTCCAAGCTAGTTGCTCAGCATAATGCATCCGAGATTATCCAAGTTCAACTAACTCTGGGCAAAACCGCAATCCAGATTGTAGCTTGCAACAGACCCCCCCACCATGCCCCAAGATTCCCACTCCTCTTTTCTTGATACACTGGAAAATATTAAGGTACAACCCAACACTCTAATAATGGGTGATTTCAACTATCCTACCATTAACTGGGAAAACTACTCCTGTACCAACTCTTTTGCTCAGCGTTTTCTGGAAATCATCAATTCAAATGCCTTGGATCAACTTATCCACACCCCCACCAAGGGCAGCAATATCCTAGACCTGGTCATCGCCAACATGGGTGACCGGTGTTCCACACCTGAGGTCAGCTCCTCGTTGGTCAGATCCGACCACAAGCTAATCACCCTAGACAGCCACATCCTGCTCCCACCCTCCATTAGGAAAACAACCGTAAAAATTTTCTCCAAAGCCAACTTCACTCTTCTTAAGACAGAAGTGGCAAACTTCACGACACCCATGCAGATGGACAATAGAGGTATGACTGCTGAATCCTACACAAATGCACTTTATAAGCACTTACACGAGTGCATGGATCGTGCTATCCCTTACAGAACCAAGATGCACCCCACCTTAGTACCATGTTCAATCATACCCTCACCTCAGGCTTTGTGCCCATTGAATGACGGACTGCAACAGTTATCCCACTCCACAAAGGGGGGGCACAACAGACCCCAGGAACTACTGCCCCATTAGCCTGATGAGCCTGGTCTGCAAGGCCATGGAACGTATCATCATGGAACTCATAAACAAAGACATTGGAGATCTCCAAACTCTGGACCCCACACAGTTCGGGTTTGTAAAAGACAGATCATGTCTCCAAAACCTGATAGACTTCTTTGAAGTAGTCACCAAAGCCATAGATGAGGGTAAGGTAGTTCACACAGCCTATTTAGATATCGCCAAGGCATTCAACACCATCCCCCACTCTGGAATTATAGATAAACTCACTAAACTAGGTATATATCCCTATGTCACAAGATGGGTTGCCAACTGGCTTACTGACAGAACCCTCACTGTGAAAGTAGCAGACTTCAAACAAGACTTCAGACCAGTGACAAGTGGAGTACCATAAGGTTCAGTTCTGGGTCCTCTCCTGTTTGGTATCTACTTCTCTGAAGTACAGACTAACACAGAAGGTCCATGGCTAACGAATTTCACAGATGACTGCAAACTAGGAGCCATAATCGATATTCCTAATGATCTGGACATGCTACAAAAGGGCCTCACTGAGATAAATGCCTGGTGTCAAAGCCATGGTCTCAAGCTCAGTTCCAAAAATGGCATTGTCATCCCCTTTGGTAAAAACTCTGTACCCATGAACTACCACATAGGCGGTAGTCTACTTAACACTGAAAGTGTGATAAGAGACCTTGGGACACAGTTGGACAGTAGTCTCTCCTTTGAAAATCACATTGCCACAGTGATCAGGAAATCCTTCTATGTGGCACACCTCATCACAAAAGGTTTCTCATCCAGAAAAAAAGAGGTCATTGTTCCCCTCTACTCATCACTCATTAGACCCATTATAGAGTACAATGCCCCTTTTGGTATGTACCTCACAAGACATCTACAACAACTGGAAAGGCCACAAAAATACTTCACAAAGAGGATTACTGGCCTCAAACAGATGCCTTACGCAGACTGTCTCAAAAAACTCCAGCTTTACTCCATCGCATATCACCTACTCAGAGGCAATCTCTGCCTAACTTACAAAGCTATGTCAAATCCAGAGCTGTTGGACATGCTCCACTTAAAGAAATCCCAAGCCCACTGAGCTACACGCTTTAGGGACCTAAACCTTGTCACCACAATAAACAGAACATACTGGAGGGATAGATTCCTATCCCAGAGACTTCCCATACTCTGGAACAGACTACCTATCTATGTCAAACAGAGCTTCTCATTAGCACTCTTCAAGAAAAATCTTGATGATTGGATGGGTAATAGGAAATTCACCCTGGGGATCACTTTTGTGGTTCTGCTTGACAGGGGCACAGGAAAATAATTTTCTTGGGTGACGAAAGCCAGGGTACCTTTTTGGCTAGGCTTGTTTAGACCCTAGGGCCAATAGCCTAGTACCTACCTATGAACCTATGAACCTGTCATATATATTGTATGAGTTCTTAAATTACCCTGAAACTGTTAAATTGTTTATATTATCTGAGCTTAAATTGTTTGTATTAATTGAAGATTTTCTCCCTGGGCCTATGCTGAAAAAGGGCTTCGGCTCAGTCAGACATTCCCAGTCAACAAGTGTAAAATAAAATAAATAAAATAAAAATAAATATACATCTCAGTTTCAGACTTCAAATCCTTCAGAAAATGTATGTCATACAATAATACGTTTTGACATTCCCCGGGATGCATAAAGCTCGGCGCAAGGCCGGCATTAGGCTTGCGCCGATTGTGCAGTGTGCAGATGGCACAGTAGCACCATATGCATATTAATGAAGGTGCACTGCCACCACATCCACATCCACGTGCATAGGAAATGAGCGCGAGTGCATGGGGCGTGTTGAAGTGCCGCACGGATGCGTGGAAATGTCGGCTGTTGATGTGCAACCTAAAATGCTGAATATTACAGGCTGCCTGAAATAGTAATCACACCTGTCAGTGTCTGTGGATACTGAAACGTATGCAAAGCATGCAAGGCAGTTCTTGCGAACACAAAATTAAGAAGCAAACACAAATGCATGTTAGCGAATATCGAGTCTCCATCCCTCGAACAAATGACATTTAAAACCGTGTGCCCATATTCTAATGCAGTGTTGATAGTTATACCAAGTGGAAGTGAAACGCATCATGTTAGCGCGCCGCCAATAGCTAAGTCGAGCCCAATGGTCAGGGTTATCACCTGTCCCACATTGTGAGGACAGTACACAGCTGGGCAGTTGTGTCCATACCAAAACCATTATAAATGTAAAATATCCTGCGACCGTATGACATAATTATGTCCCACATCACATGTAATAGTCACATACATTAGTTATTTCCGTATGTAACATACCACATGTTACAAGAAATAGAATAAGCAAGTTAACGAAACAGAAGGAGCATATAAACTGCTACAACAATAAGCTACCATGTAGGCATAAAACAAAAGTATTATCCATTGTACTGATCGTGGGTATGTGTTGTCCTGTAGAATCTGATTTGTGTCTGGAATATATCCCATCCTGGCCATATGAAAAGGTGGCAACCCTACCAATGGTGAGAGCATTCGGCCAAAATCCGCCCATCTGCGGTCCAAGCTGTTCTTGTCAGGATGTGTCAAAGTTTAATTGGTATTACCCGGGTGTACCTACCATGTCATGAAAGATAAGTATTTGCGTGTACCTATGTGCATGATGTACAGCATGTGGAAGGTGAAACATGCTAGGGTAGCCCTCACAACCATACAGGTACCAGAGATATGTAGTGTATGCAATGTGTTCCCTTGACCGTGCCATGGGCCATCAACCAAAGAAGGGATGGATGGAGTGTGTGGAATATGTGTGTGGGGATGGGTAATGTTATAATCCACAAAGGCGAGACAGTGTTGGATGCACAATAGGTGAACTGGAGGTGTATGAGGGAGCAGTGGGTGAATCAGAAAGAAACACAAAGAACAAACATACACGTCCGCAATACAACCTGACAGGCAATACTGTAGAACACAATCACACAAACATGAATATTAAAATGTACGATACATATGTACAGAAACATCACCGGCACATACCCACAGAATGGTCTGGATGGAACTGAGCCATCCGACTGCAACACACCTGGATGCATAATTGAATACCCATCATCCCCTCTACAGCACATAACCTGCCCCCATTCCTGAACGTCCACCAAATCCAGCCCTACTCGGGCTACTAGCTTGGCGCAGCCATATCTACACATAGTGACCACTACTCATATGTAGTAGCCAGTGTCACCCTAGGCAGTGTCAGGATTGCAAACTATGTATCCCTTGCATGTAAAACCCTATCACATTTTCGTAAGTCCAAAAAAATCGAAGGTCATTCGCTTGTTCAATTTTTGGATATCCCTCATGGGATAAGTATCTTGTGTAAACATCAGACTTGGTATCACGACACGATGTCCAGTCCTGTAGACATCTGGACACAAATTGTATGTGCAGTAGTGGTTAACGAGACTGCTCAGCCTCCTGCCGGTCATGCAGCACCTACCACCCGGGATCAAAAACCTGCCTGTGATGCACGTTTCTCCACATGAATTATCGAGAAAATATACTGTACACAGTCGCATAGTGGCACTTGGAAATAGGGTGATTAAGGCGCTGACGGAAGCAGGGTACCTCCTGTCCCACTTTGAGAGGGACAGTTCCTGTTTGGGTAGGTGTGTCCTGACCAAGAATGATACAATGGCAAATGTCCTGTGATTGTAAGAAATAACTATGTACCATATTTCATGTAACAGTTGCCTAAAACAGTTATTTCTGGATGTAAAATACATAAATCGTACAAGAAACAGAGTAAGCAACTAAAGTGCTACAGGAATAGGCTCTCATCTAGGAAAATAATTGATGTTCTAAACCCTGTACTGACCATGGGTATGTGTTGGCCTAAATAATCTGGTGTGTCCAGAATATATCCCATCCTGGACATATGAAAATGTGGCAACCCTACCAATGGTCAGAGCATTCGCACAATAACTGGCCAGCCTCTTAATCACTCATAAAACCAGTGACCTTTGGAGGAAAGGTGTTGAATGACACTTGAATGAATAATGACAATAATTAAGAGTAATAGATGCTTTTAACTTCAGAAAATAAGTATTAATACATATGCTCTGAATCTGTCAACACGTTTCAAGTTAATAATACTAATATTGTAGAAGTGTCCGTGAATGTCCCTGATTTGTCATTGCCTTGTCCCTGTCACTGTTGAAATTAGTCTCTGAGTGTTTGAGAGGTCCATACACATATGTACGCCAACCGTCACATTTGTTGACAGTACTATTGAATACCTGTAGTGAAGTCATAAGTGATGGCCAGAATAATATCCTTTGGATATACGGAGGTAAAGGCAGTGGGGATGCGTGGTGTACATTCAACTGTATGGGAAATGTAAATAGTTATGTAGGTGTATGTACAGACAGATATATATATATATATATATATATATATATATATATATATATATATATATATATATGAATAAACATGGTCACAATAAAGCATTCATAATGAATGTGAAGGGAAACACCAGTAGAAACCCCCCCCCACCCTGTATTATGTAGTGAAACCACCCCCTACCCTATATTATGTAGTGCCAACATAATAATCTGGTCAGAGGTGCCCAAACCCCTGTGTCTGTAAACACAGGTAGAATGTTAAAATTGGGACCAACTCTGTCCATGTGCTACGTCTGACATTTGAACAGGTACAGGGGAGTTCCAGTCACCAGTCAGACAAGCCTAAACCCAGATCACCACATGAACATCTTGACAATCAAACACACGTATGTGCCAGGACTATGAGCTTTGGAGTTCTGATTATCCTTGCAATGTGTAAACATGCAGCATGGGTCCAGAGCAGTAGGGAATAGGGAATGTCGCATGTGTAGTACTGTGGTTTTCCCAGCAGGAGAATGGATGCCTGCTGTGTAAGTGAAGTGGTGAGGCATATGTTAGGGTAGCTATAAACCATGGGTATACATATAAATGAAGCAGAACACCAATATTGTAGTGGTTAGAGCATCCGCCTAACGGAAAGGCATTCCCAGTTCAAGCATGACTATAGCACATATCATTTTCTTGTGTAATGAATGCCTCTGTGCTGTAAAGCCAGCATTTAAACATGTAAAGGTGAACGTGTGTTTTGCATGGGGCCATTAACCGGATTCCTTCAATCAAAGTGGTACTGTCATAATGAATAAGGCACATGTAAGCACAAAGAAGTGGCAGTAAACATATGTAACTTACAATAAACATATGCAAGTGCACCTGTGCGGGTGTAAGCAGCTCCCAGCATAGCAAATGTATTTTGTTATGTACAGATGTAAC
The DNA here is from genome assembly GCF_019279795.1 of Protopterus annectens. Lineage (NCBI taxonomy): Eukaryota > Metazoa > Chordata > Ceratodontiformes > Protopteridae > Protopterus > Protopterus annectens. The sequence goes on along the minus strand of NC_056739.1, from coordinate 682,817,639 downwards.
TTATATACATATATATATATATATATATATATATATATATATATATATATATATATATATATATATATATATATATATATATATATATATATATATGTATATATACACACACACACATGCACACACACACACACACACACACACACACACACACACACACACACACATATATATATATATATATATATATATATATATATATATATATATATATATATACATACTGTAAGAACGCCAAAAGAATAAAGCATACACAAGGTTGTGAAGGGAATCTAGAGCAACTAAAGTATTATATAGTGCTTGCAGTGTATGTCAGATAAAGCTGTCCAAGAGTGAGTAGAGCACTGCTATTCACACCAGAGGCAAGGTTATACCAGTGGCCATAATATCGTTGAACTGCTATGTCAACATTACACACAGACCGAATGTAGTTCATGTTGTGACCACCTACACTTGTAACCCGCAAATGGCCATAATCCATAACACCAGGAAAGGCACGTATGTGCAAATATAAATGGCGAGAGACCCTGTGAATACACAAGGCAGTACAGAATGTGTGTGGGGCCCCAAACGCTCTGGAGAGGGCAATGTGTAAAGGTGTGTCATGGCTGCGATATCAGGTAGATAATGGCTGCTACATGTGGAAACTCAACATGGGTGGGGTGGAGAAACTATGGCTATGCGATTATGGATACAGGAGTGCCAGAGTTGGTTGCGCCGGTTCCAATGGAGTGGCCCGTGTAGGTCAGCTAGTACGTAACAGGTATATATGCATACGCACATGCAGACATCAGTATGTTGAAGTACATTCTCTGTAACACATGCACTCCATTTATTGACATAAATAATATGAATGTGCACAGAAACAAATACAGAAGCAGGAATAATAGGCTGTGCAGATGAGGAACAGGTCTAATTACACTGTATCACATGACAATTATCATCGGTACTCCGTACATGAACAAATTGCAACATCTGTCCGCTGTATAACATGCTAAATACCAATTACAAGTTAACCGGAGTGAAGTGTCGGTGTCATAATGACTAAGGCAATAGTATGCTGTTGAAGTAGAGATAAAACCCAATACGCATGTGTAAGTGTGTATGTCCGGGAAATGTATTGGTCAATGGACACACAGATGTATATATATATATATATATATATATATATATATATATATATATATATATATATACATATATACATATACAAACATAACTAGGTTACGTTACAGCAATTACGGGTAACATATGTTCAGACAGGGCATATGTTATTGGGAGGTCCAATAAACAAATGTTTACCTCCCACACCGTCCAACTAGGCCAGTCAGTCATACAGACATGCAATAAATGTAAATACACCACTGCTTTCCAAACCACCAGCAGGAAAGTACCAGTGGGAGAGATCTGCAAGGTCTACACTTTAAACATGGATAATGGGGTCCCTTGCTGGACACCAAAAATTCTCCATACTGGCCAACCTGTGGTAATCAACGCAAGCAGGATGTAGCTGTACACGGAGCAGTAGGTTGTGCAAGTGTAATAACACATGGGTTGACAAAATGCACGACATGTGTCCCGAGACGGGGAGAGTGGGCAGTGTGTAGGGATGTGTTCATACCCTAGCTGCACTCACAGTAAATATTTGTCATGAGTGCTGTAGAGGGGTGTCAGGTAGGTGAATCATGGGTATGCAATAAAGGGCCTAAGTGTGCAGGTGTTGGTTGGCAGAGATGTATTAGGCCCGCCCAGTGGAAGTAATTAATATTCCTATGTGGGCACTGCTGATGCTCATACCTCCCAAACCTGAAGAGCATATCTACTGGATAGTCCGTAAACCATTGGGGGAACACATAGGGAATATATCAGTGCCCTGTACCCGATTATCATGGACGTCCGTGATTACGAATCAGAATCTAACACTGTCCTAACTAAACCCTTCCAGAACTAATGATATTAGGTGGACAGGTGGCAGAATACACGTAATGACTAATGACAACATGTATGAGTCATAAACAGCATGTACCTCGACAAATGTGAATGAACACATATGCCCTATGACTGTCAATGTGTCAGGTTAATAGAACCAATCATCTAAATGTGCCCCTGAGGGTGTTATGCAGTGTCCCTGATACAGTGTTCATTCTCCATTTGTATGTGAGGTCTGCTAGTGATGGAAAGCACATATTCCGCCGACCACCTTAGGTAGATGATAGCATAATAGTTTGGGATTACCACCGTTCGCCTTTGTGAGTGACACTCCACTTTGGGCAGTTGTGTCCTGCAAAAAGAATGTTATGGCATATAGCCTGTGATTTCAGGAAAAGAGTTCATATATTGTCTGTAGTGGTTGCATAAAATTATTTTGTTGTATCTAAAACACCTAGATGTTATAGGAAACAGTATTAGCAACTATAATGCTACCAGAATAACCCTAACTTATGCAAACCGGTGAAGTAGTCAATTTTCTACTGGCTGTGGGTATGTGTTGCCTTGCCAAATCTGACATCTCTACATATAGGTCCTATAGGGCTGCCACCTTTCCAAATGGCCAAAGTGGGACCTGCTGCATAGAAATGTCAGACATACCAGGTCAGAACATACCTACAGCCATGTATAGTACAGAAATATACATATTAGCACAAATCAAAGCTTAGTCTAGCAGCAGTCAAGTTGCTTATGCTACTTCACATAACATATCGAAGTGTCATTTATACGATAACTGTTACATGCAGCTATTAGAGAAACGTAGAATATAATATTGTCTTCTAATCAGGACATTTGCTATGGCTAGATTATTCTCGCATGACACATATGCCTAATGAGGGACTGTCCCATGCAAAGTAGGAAAGGTGTTACTCCTAAAGTCTCACTTCGGCCAATTTAAAAGGTGGAAAACCTACAATAGGTTTGTGGTATCATGAACCGGCAGAAAGATGTGTTTCCCAAAACACATTTACTTGTCTGCATTGCAGAGTATCGGTTCCCATGTATCAGCCAGATTGGAGCAGATTGTATGAGGAACACGCATATAATATAATTATGTCACTGGACAGGCCACCGATTCAGTACAGTCAAACGCCTGCCATCGCATAATGGTCAGCCATACCCGATACTGTAATCATGTAGTCTGATGTAATAGGCATCACAAGGGATTGCGCCCACTCAGCATGAGTGACAAATGCAAGCACCAATGTCGGTGCATGTGCAAGTGAGGGAGCGAGCAGGTGTAAGCGTGTTTGTCTACCAGTATGCAAGTATTGCACTGTTAAAGAAATGTGGAGTCTAAACAAGTATAAGGAGCTGTAACCAGAGGACAGCAGTGCTTAACACCACGAAACCCCATGCACAACCGCTCCCAACTGCTGCAATGTGCCTTACCCACTCCATATCCAAAGGCCTTGTTCTGGCCACAAACAAAGAACCGTCCTTTGCAAGTGTTGGTAGCAACACCCTGTGCACACAGTTGATCTGAATTACCAATACACCATGGCATATATACAGACAATAAACAGTACCACACACATACCATGCAGCACAGTGATCCAACAGTATAGCAATGTACTGGCAGATATGTCCGGACCACTGGTGTTTGCAGACCTGGCCATCTTGTGTTTAAGTGTGTGAGCATGCCCAGTATGACCATTTTGCATGTTGTCGACTGACATTACCGTCATACCTTCATTTGTTTGACCATGCCCAGTATGGTCAACTGGATCGCATGTGTCACATGTCCAGGTAGTCAGTACTGTGGTGCCGACCCCTGCGTTGTACACTGACAGGTGGCATGCTGTGTCTGCAGGATAGCCAACGGTCATGTGGCATTGACTGTTGCTACATTTCTGCACGGCGTGGGGGGACATCCAACTGTATCCACATTCCTACACAGCACCAGGGGTGGCACACATGACTTTCACATGTGTACGTTGGAAGGAGGCACAGCTGACAGTTGTACACTTTTGCTATTACTGTACTGGTGTGCCAGGTACTCCATTTCAGTGTGTGGACCTACCTAATGTGCTGGCTAGAGGCATACCAGTGTACTTCAGATCCTAGCTTTAATTACCAGCATAGTGGTTTCAGACATCCTAGCCTTCACAACCTACATCCAACTGCCTGGCCTGCTGTAGTCTGTGTGTGTGTCTGTGGGGGTTGGGGTCATCCATTGGGCATATCCAGAGGCCATTGTATAGCATTTGTCTGTATTGGTCTACACCTGTCCAGCTGTTTGAGACTTGTGTGGGCTGTATGGGCACATATGATGTTCAGCCCATAACCTGCAGTATGTTAGGACATCCTGTGTACTACTGGCTACTATTGTGACCCCAGTATGTGCTGCAGATGTCATGGTGCCACTATGGACATGTACTGTCTGCTGCCCTAACCTTTGGCAACCAAATTCCCTTGTATGCTCACATCCATACCATAGCTACGGGTAAAAATACATTCTAATACAGCTGCCAATTGGTACATTGATTGACTTACCTTGGAGGTGTGCCAGACCTGAGGATGGTGCTGGAGGGCTGCCTATGTCGGATGCACACAGTGCACTTCCTATACATGGCTGAGCACAGGTAGTGTCATGTTTGGCATCCCTTTTAATGTCTGTGCGAGTCAGAGAGGGTGTAATTCCCTGGGTACTTACTGTGTCGGTGCATATGCCATGCGTTGCCTCTTTGCCAAGGGCAGGTCATACTGTGCATGCCTACTTTCACCTACTGGGTCCAGCTCAGGTAGTTCCTCCTTTGAGTCACACTGTGCCTGTACAGGCCTTGGCATTGGTTGGGGGATGAATGGCCCTGCCCCATGCTGTTCCTGCTGCAACTGTTTCTGCAGAATTATATTGTGTAGCATAGCACATACCATAACAATTTGGGTGCATGTAGCTGGTGAATACTGTAGGGCTCCACCGGATGTGTCCAGACACCAGAATTGTGACCTGAGCATCCCAAACACATGTTCAATTATATGTCTTGCCTGTGCGTGATCCTCATTATGGTGTAGTTGTTCAGGTGTGTGTGCATTGCTGATGGGTGTCATCAGCCATGACTCCAGTGGTTACCCAGCATCCCCCACTAGGTGACTGTAGGGGATGTCCATATTGGCAAAGGTGTGGTACAGCTGCGTCAGATGCCATATATTGGAATCATCATAGCTTCCAGGGCAGCCAGTACACACATTCAGTATAATGTCTTGGCCATCGCATACAACCTAGTTTTGATGGAGGGTATGTCCCTACGGTTAATGTAGGCCCTACCCCGCTCACTGGGTGGTGCTTTGATGCATACGTGCATGCAGGCTATAGCACCCAGTACCCCAGGGTAGTTTGGGTAGTCTGCCATTTGGTGGAAGAGATGCATATTGCTGGTCAACACCTCACGTGTGTTGAGGACATGTGCGTGCTTACTGGCATGTGGTGACATGGCATCTAGGAACTGGTGCAATACTCTTGATGCAGATGCCTGTGAGATCCCCGTGATATCCCCAGTTGTGCTTTTGGAGGTACCTGTGGCTAGTATACCTAGGCCTACACATACCTTGGTATCCACTGGGATGGGTTTCCCTCGGCCTGTTCGATGTGTCAGGTGTGGCCAGCACAGCTCAACAAGCTGCTGTAGGAGGTCTCTGTCCACCCCATAGCGATCCACTATCTCCAGCTCATGTAGCCCCTGGTAGGTTGCCCTGGGTCTGTAAAGTCTTCTCTGTCTCCTCACTAAGGGTTGTTCGGCAGCATTCACATCCTCACCACCCTCAGCCTCCTGCACATGTTGGTCTATGTTGCCTGCTGCAGCCCTTCTCATTTGGTTGGATTGTGTCGAGAAATGTCCCCGCATGTATACACCGGTGGTGTAGAGTGTGGAAGAATCCTGTGGGTATGGTGCTTGGTCACTTTACCATAGTGTTCTGAGCCGGGCTGGGCATGTAATCTGCTGATTGTGCTAATCATCACCTGTTTGCGCAGCTTGTTCACCTTGACTACTCCACTACTGCTGTTGTCCCTCCCAATTTCACTAGGCAGGTATAGACACACCCCTAGCTTAGGCATGCTAAGGCAGGAGCAATCCCGAGGCACAGGGCTCCAATGTACGTACAGTATGCCTGACACTCCCCCCATGCTTTCACCTATATTCGAGTCCTGCACCCAGCTATCTATACACATACACTCTTAGGATCTGCATCACACCCTGGGGATAAACGGGATTCACTATTTTCAACCTCATTTGCACAGTATTGCCTTCGAATGCATAGTTATATGACTCATCCTGATTCTCCAAAATAATAACCACTGCTTACTGTCACTCAGATCCGCACACAGCTGGTTAAAGGTGCCTTACTATCACCATATTCAATGTCCCTTGTTCTTCCCAGCAAAAAATAACCGGTCTCTACATGACTAGAACCCAGGACCCTGCATACCACAGACAATGTGCTTTACCACTAAGCCATGTAAGATAGACATACATCCGAGGTGATCACGTACAGTACCTGCGTGTGTGTGTGTGTGTGTGTGTGTGTGTGTGTGTGTGTGTGTGTGTGTGTGTGTGTGTGTGTGTGTGTGTGTGTAGTTGTGTGTTCTCATCCTGTAATGTGAATGTGTATTACTGCTACACAGTGAGGCCTCATGCTATCAACTGGCCTCTACCCTTGACATCAGCTAAACCGCTGTGTAAACCCCCCCGCACCATGTAACTGTACCTGTGATGTCACCCGGTATGGATGTCACGTTTCTAGCCACTGTAGCTTAGTACACAGCTCACATGCTCCTGGATCAGTAAATGTGTAGACATCTTTGGAATGTCAGCCTTTCTAACAGTGAGGTTGAGGCTATGTATAGCATGCTGGTATGGCCATACATGCCTGTGAGTAGTCCACATTTACACATGGGAAACTGCAAACACTGGTACTTAATGGCACATGGAATTAGACCTTAAGGAGGGAAGCAGGGCATCATTACCAACATGCTGTTACTGTTGTTACCAAGACACATACTGTGAACATAAAACAATGCATTCTAAACCTACACTACATGGTATGTCTGCTGCATGTCAGCAGTGCACAACAATTGTAATATACACTTATCTCCCTATTCTGTTCACCCTGTGCATCAGACCATATGAGCATGTCCCTGCACCGATGGTGTGGATGACAGGGATGTGGCACAGGCATCATAATATGCACAGGGTGATAATGTTTGCCAGGGGCCTAGGCTGCACCAGTGGATGACATCATGTGTGTGGGTTAGGGCCTGTGATTTAATTGGCCATGTGTGGTTGTTATGCATGTGAGTGTTGTGGTGCCCTACAGATGTTCTTGGTGTGTGCGTGTATGTGTGCACACAGTTCTGCCATGTGTCCGGCCTACACAGGGGTATTATAGAAAGCTCCAGATTGTACAGGCCAGAATTTACAGCTCACGGTGTCCGGCCACGGCCACGTGACCTGTGCCTGCCAGGGGTTGCATGGGCACTACCAGGCAGAGGTACAGATTGGGTACTGACCAATGACACATGTCCACTGGAACCGTGTCCCCATTGGGAGCATCCAGGGCCACCTCCATGTGGCCTGCTGTGTCCTGGTTTGGACAGCGCAGCACCAGCTGCACTGCTGCTGCTACCGGCACTATGGGAGTGGGCATGTGAGGTAGCTCATTCACCTAGACCTGCACCAGGTGGTGTAGTTGGGCTACATCTACGTGCCCTACACATCACTCCTAACAGATGTTCCAGCACAGACAGCTCATGCTCACGGATTGTCATGCCACTGTCAAGGATTCCAACCATGTCACCCAATTGTCTGTCCAAAACTTCAGCAATCTGCTGTTGAACATTTGCCAATGCCTGGATGTTGTCATTTAAAGAACAGATAGCAGCCCTCTGAAGCCTCTGTTCTGCCATTCAGCACGTGTCTGTGCCACCATTACAGTCTGAAACATGCGTCTGGTGACACCAGCTGCTACATTCTGTCCTGCAGGTGCATGTCGGCCAGAGGTCCTCCTATGAGCAGCACTGGCCACATGCCTGGGTGGCAGATCTGCAGTCATTTGACTGACACCATGGTGTGAATACACAACTTCCGTACCCACCACACATTCCTGTTCCAAGCTAACACATGCTAACTGTCCTTCCTCTATGGCCACTGGTGATGGGGTATATATTGGCATGAGAACTGCATGCGGGAAAGAAGGGGGTATAAGGGGAATGGCAACCAATGGCACAGATTCAGCCCCTGACAACCCTGCCTGTACCTCAAGCATATGTTCATCATCACTGCTAGAGTCTGTGGGGACACTAACATCAGATGGACCGGAGGGTAATGCACCAACATCACCTGTGAAGGCAAACAAAGACTTTACATTACAATAGAGACTCACACACACACACGAACGCACACACAGATGCACACACACACACACACACACACACACACACACACACACACACACACACACACACACACACACACACACACACAGACACACACACACACACACACACACACACACACACACACACACACACACACACACACACACACACACACACACACACACACCATGCATGTGATTTCGCAGAAGGCATGCAACATGCATGTGATACAGCAGACGGCATGCAGCTCAGACATTAATAGTGGTAGTTATCATACATCCCTGCGTTGCAGACAACAGCAAGCATGTGTCATTGCCGAAGCCATGCATTTCACACAATCATGGTAGTAAGCATGCATCCCTGTGTTACACCATGTGGACCAGCACAGGTTAACAGTACACATGGCTGATGTGAGACATATGACCTTGACATTAACATGTAGTATGACATGTAATCTGCTGACGTGTGCATTGACATGCATACATGTTTGATACAATGGTGTCCTGACACATGTACAGCAGTGTAATGGTGTCACATGGCAGTGTTATCTGCATACCCTGCAGATAGAATGCACTTTTAGCAGATGTGCATGACCATTGAAGGGTATTATGAAGTTCTATATTACTATACAGTGTGAAGTACAGACACAGTGCCATTGCATGGAATCATGAGGTGTCTCTATTGCTATACAGTGTGGATTATACACAGTGCATAGCCATGACTGTGTGCATACACAATACATAAATACTGTGGATTGTGACCCACATCACTGAGGTGTATACACACTAAACCATGATGTGTCATGTGTGACAGGTCACCAAAGGACATACAGATGACACCCCTGCATAACTGCTAACATTTCTTAGCTGCCTGACAACCGTGTCCACACATGGCTGACTTGTCAATACACCATGTCCCACATGACATTTATGTACCACACACACACGAGGTGCATGGCTGACAGTGATGTCCAACAGCATCAAGGGAAATGTACTGTATCTGTGGCCTGATGTGGTGTCTGTGTATGTATGTGGATGCTGTACAGGTGACTACTGTCATGCTGTGACACAGTCATGATGTTCAACATATCTTATGTGGTCAAATTAAGTGACACCTCCACAAGCTGTGCACAGGCTTGTAGGATGTCCAGTGTTCCACATCTGCTATATAACCATTCAACAAAGGCTATAGTTGGACCATGTGTAGCGAATGTACAACAGGGTGTACACACATACACATCACATCTACTGTGTGTTGCTACATGTCTCTGGCCATCCTCCATGGCCATGTGGGAACATGTGTTGGCCAAATGTCTGTGATGGCCATCTAGCTCACATGTCTGTGTTGTCCCATATGACTTACACCCATAGATGTCAGATACTCCAGTGTCCACAGGGTTATGCAGACAAAGGGTGGTATGTTTGGTATGTGGGGCATGTTTTATGGGATAGTGAGACAATGTTGCAGCCAGACCACTACATGTCATGGACATGTCAGGTGGCACATCACAATGTGTGCACTCATTGCAAGGACATATTCCACAATGGTGAATCCTGTGGGCTGCCCATACTCCAGCTCACTGTGTAGTACTGTTTGCGTACCCCACATGTGTTGTTCTGATGTATAGTACATATTCCTACATTGAACAACACCTCCACCGTTGTATGCACAGCTGTCCACACATCTAGCAATGATAGTTTCTGTGGTTTCATGTCAGTGTTTCATTTAGTTTGTATGTATTGCACATGGGTAGCCAGTGTGATTGATTAAAGATGCGACCTGTATATCGTGACTGGACCATACATTATGTGTACATGTGTTAACTGGCCACATGGTGAATAGATCTGTGCATTAACATGCCTGATACTGATAACTGTCTCACCTGCAATGGCCTGCTGTCTCTGCGGCATGCCAGAGGTACCTATATAGAGGTGACACAGCAGTATGATCATTATCCATGACTGTATGACAGCTACAGGGTGCAATGTGCATGCTAACACATTCACCAGTACAATAGGATATACTATGGAGTATGCACATGCGTGCATACACAGGGTAGCATACTATAGTATGCGGCATGTGTGTAAACATACCTTGCATATGATGTTACATTACATATTGTACAGTGACACATGCAACTAAATGGGATATAATAGTTATATGTGCAGCAGTGACTTACCAGGCAACTCCAGGCTCGGTGGTTGGGAGACACCCACCTCCACGATGGCAGCTAGAGATTGTGGATGATGTTCTGAGGATGTCCCCAGGTTGGCCAGTAGCTCCTCGGTATGTGTGAATGGGGGCTGGGTTGGTGGCCCACCACCTGTTGTACCTTGTTCCCTGGTGATTGCATTCACATGCTGTTTCGCATGTCTGATCAGGTCCATGCAGTGTCTGCGCACTTGCTGGTAGGTGCAGTTATGGCCACCCACATCATTAACCCTCCTGCAAAGTTCCTGTCACAGGTCATCATGCTGCTGGGCATGCTGTGGCACATGGCTGAACAATACCTCATAGTTATCTTGGAGGTAAGGTATGAGCGCCTCATCCTCCAAACAGCTATAAGCTGGCAGTCTTGATCGAGGCATATCTGGAAGACATAATGATGGAGACAGGTCACAGTATCTCAGAGATGCACAGAGATACAGCTGCACATACATGTTTATTGCATTTAGTACATATGAACAGTTGTCTTTGCAAATCTTTATGACACTGACACCACTGACATGTTTGTGTCACACACATGTAACACCCAATGGGGATTGGATATTATCACCATATATGTGTGTCACCTCATTACATTGCTCATACTCCAAGTGAATGCTGTGCTGATGTGGGCATGTCTGTTTGCCTGTACTGGTGTTCTTACCTATCAGCACATGCCTGGATGTGTCCACATTAATGCTGTTGACCTTGATGCTGTGTATATGTCACATATCAACACATACACTGCCTTAACTGACATGACCTGTGACAATGCAGACATGTGCATGGAAACCTTTACATGCATGTGCTTTGCCATATACATCTACTCGGCACTGTACAGCAGTTCAACATCCTGCCACGTATTGCCTGTGTTGCACATGTGATACACATGGGACAATGGCTAGCTGGATGTTATTTGCAGGAATGGTTATCAACTATAGCATGTACGGCCAAGGTCATGTAGTAGTGTGTATGCCCTGGGCCATGTATGAACATAGGATGTAAGGTTTTCTAGCTGTATCCGACAGCCATGTTCCCACCACCAGGTGAATCAGTGCCACATAACTGATCCAGGGAGTTAATGATGCATCTACCATGCGGTCATCACACCATGTCTGACAGAGGTGAAATGTGTGGCTTTGCTGGACTGGGTTGCATAGTACGGCAGGAGTATGTAACGTGTATGGCACAGGGATCTGTCCAGCATGTGGCGATCCTTGTACTAGGAAGGTGGCTGTCCATGACGTATTTATTTCAGATCAGGATATGTACGTGTAGCATGTCCAACATCACAGTGTTGGACATGTCTTTATGCAGGGTAGGGAGCATGCTGCATAGTGGAGATGAGGATTGTGAATACTGGTGTCGCCCATCCAAGCATGGGCAATACTCCTTAAAGGTGATATGTGATCCGATATTGGTCATTTGAGTGATGAGTATGGCTGTACAATGATCTCCATGCTCATGGATGGCACCCTGTCATGACTAGGGTTGCCTCTTATGACTACCTAATAGGCCTGGTGACATCACTAGCTCAGGGAGGTAAACTGCACAGCACCATCCTTTACACACAGTGTCCATTATGTTGACCGCTGCCTAGGTGGTAGTTCATGGGTACAGGGTTATTAACCTAGCGGTGACAATGCAATATGCAGCTGTCAGATTGTGCAGATATGTCACGCACCTCACCCACAAAGCCCATTCTGTATGTTATCCACAATACTGAGTCAGCTATTGCTCCTAGGTCATGGCCATTCATATACTTACATACGCAGATGCCTCCCATTTTCTGTGTGCTATGGGCTACAATGAGGGGGGAGTACAAAACATTAACCCTTTTTTACTGTAGCTGCCACTGGTGTGATATGCACATGTCACTCAGGCACCTTTTGTAGTGTTGGTTCTATCAACAGGCCACTGGCAGAACACTCATGTGACATACAAAGGTACATCTAGTATACTGAGTGTAGGTGGAACACAGTATGGGTGATGATGTCCTATGACCTGTCACAGATATGATATGCAGTGTGAAATCATCCGTACTGTCATCTGCATCTGTACTGCTAACAACATATACGTCGATTAAGGTTCATGGACTTTCAGACCAGACTCAGCAGGGTAATAGTGCAATGCCTCCCATTATGAGTGGGGTCTCCACTTTCTGGGTTGTGATAACTGTTGGTGTGACATGAACCTATGTTTTATATGATGTGTATGTGTAGAGCAAACTGCTTTGCCATATGTGTATGATACAACCAGGGATGTGGACAGGTCACATGCAGCCTGAGTGCACCTTGTATCATCATAGTTATGGTTACAGGGGCTCTGTAGTGTTCATGGATATGTGACTGTGTACCTGTTGGGAGGGCAGTGAGTTTATGTTGTCCGACACCCTATCTGTATTGCTTATTCATGCTCAGCACTTGTTCAGAACATGTAAGCACTTCATGAGCTACTAATTACTATAGCATTCAATCCTACTCATTTCCTACAGGTAAACACTGTTTGTACTTACATTTCCAGCTTGCTTAGAGTAAAACAGCTGTTGTACACACTTACCTCATATATCTAGTGAGAAATAGTTGAATATTCAGGCATGTCCAAGTGTCAATTCCCAGTGTTATCACCTGTCTATATGATGAATATGGGCATCATGAGGCAATATAGCAATTGTCTCGTGTACACAGTCAATGCTCATCTCCTAACATACAACACTACAACCTGTGGGAGATGCACATATGTAGCCATGCTGGAGGTAATGCACTCTCCAACCCAGACTGAACCTGACAATCATGTGGGGATGTCAAACATTTGCACCACACCATACTCATCACATAGTCTCACTAGATCTTCACCACCACAGGCCACACATAGTAAGGCTACAACATTTGCGAAGCCTCTCAATACTACTCTGTGTAGGCAACAGAGGACTCCGAAGCAGAAATGTAGGCAGCCCCCATCACCAAACACAACACCAATTACTTATAGCCCACAGACTCATGTGTGAACATCAGCTACAGCCAATAGGGTGATATAACATACCCAACACACTAGCCATAGGTGACTCTATAGGCGATCACACTGATGTCCCACTCAGCAGGCTACACAAGGTGATAGTCACTTTCAGCTGGCTGTCAAGTAACAGGATCCGCAACATAACCTATGCACTCAGGTCACTCCTCAACAGGTACAATATGACTGTCATTCTCCATGTTAGTGTGAATGCCCTGAGATGTAACTTCCTGGACTACATTTACACAGACATGCAACATCTCTCCGATCTTGTAACCCAGTCAGGTATCGCACTAGCCCTGAGAAGCATTCTGCATTCGTCCAGACTGATAACGCAGTACAACGACTGAATTATTCACTTCAACAGTTGGCTATGCTTCTGGTGTCATTCCAAGGGTATCCAGTATCTGTCTGCTTTGAATGACATGGTCGACAGAACACGATGCTTTAGCACAGATGACCTGTACCTGTCGGCCCTGGGATTATGGATAATGTCTAAGGCTCTTGCTGCTCCTATAGTGCCTGTTGTAGACACAGTTCAAATAACATTCACCACCATAACAGGAACAGGCAACCAAAACCTGAGGGTAATGTTACTCAATGCTTGACATCTTCATCTCAAATGCACTCACCCGAGGCACTCCTTGTAATGGACCACTTTGATATCTCTGCAGTGACTGGGACCTGCTTCTAGGCTCCTGAGAGCACCCTTGCACTAACAGGCTATTACTCAGACCACACCTTTCAGTCATGTAACCAGGACCGGAACACCCACGGTGGAGGTGTGTCCATATTTCACAAGGATGTACACACCTCCAGGCTGGTTGCTTAGCACAATGCATCAGAGGTAATCCAAGTGCAACTAACTGTGGCCATAACTGCTATACAAATTGTAGCTTGCTACAGATTCCACACCATACACCACGGTTAATGGCCCTCACTTCTATGTGTACTGGAATGTAGGGTTCAAACAGGAGCTACTGATGTGAGACTGACACTACCCCACACTTAACTGGGATACCTACTCATGTACCAACACATTAGGCCAATGCTTTCTGGGATTCATAACCTCCAATCGGCTGGATCAACCTATCCACACCACCACCAGGGCCAACAATATCCTAGACCTGGACATTACCAACATGGGTGACTGGTGTTCCATACCTGGGGTTATCCCCTCATTGGTCAGATCCGAACGTATGCTGATCACCCTTGTTATCCACATCCCGGCACCACACCCTTCATGGAAAACATAGTACAATATTTCTACAAAGCCAACTTCAGGCTTCTTATGACAGCAGTAGTAAATGTCATGACACCTGTGCAGATGGACAATATAGTTAAAAACGCTGAATCATGCACAACTGCACTTCATTAGCACTTACACGTCTGCATGGATCATGCTATCCCAAACAGAGCCATGATGGTACCCACCAGATAACGGGCGCCACTCTGTGGGTCCACTGCCATGAACATAATGTACAACAGAAGGTGGAGACTGTTGCAAAGTAGAGTACAATCCCATGGGTGGGGTAGCTCCCTGGTCAGCCTCAGTAGAAATCTGAGATCCTTTATCACATCCTCCAAAGCTAGCTATGTAAACATTACTGCGACTCATTTCAAGGACTACCACAAAGTGTTCTGGAGGTATGTCACTACTCTCGATGGCGAAACCCATATCTGCTCTGACATACAGCGGTTAGGCACGAACATTACAGAACCGACTGATATTGGCAACATCCTGGCAGATAGGTTCAGTGCTAACTTTACACCCCTCTCACACCCTAAAGGGCCCAAATCTATACAGGAACAATGCAGAGTCCCTGCGGTCACAACTACGCAGTTCTAAGCTGCACTCTCTAAAGCCTGGAACACAGAATCCATGTGACCATACAACATCCCAGGCTGCAATTTACACAAACCTCAGAATGAAATGGCTCCACACTTGGGCACCAAATTCACTAATAGCTTTGTATCAGGCATTGTGGCCCCTGAATGGTGCACAGCAACAGTTATCACACTCCACAAAGGTGGCACCACAATGGACCAGAGGAACTATTGCCCTATACACCTGACTAGACTGTTCTGCAAGGCTATGGAGCACATCATCATGGAACTCATTAACAGAGACATTAGTGGCCTCCAAACCTTTGATACCACCCAGTTTGGATTTGTTAGGGCCAGACCATGACTCCTAAACCTGGTGGAGTCCTTTGAGACAGTTACCAAGGTAGTAGATGATGGCTTTCAACACCGTTCCCCATTCTGGTATTGTCAACATACACATCCACTTGCACATCAACCCCTACGTCACGAGATGTTATGCAAAGTGGCTCATGGACAGGACCCACACAGTGAGGGTAGCATACCCTAGTTCCTACTGTAAATCAATTACAATTGGCGTACCCCAGTCCTCGGTCATAGGGCCCCTCATGTTCGTTATATGCTTCTCTGAGGTACAGGCTAGCACAGAAGGACTTACCCTGAATAGGTTTGCAGACCACTGCAAACTAGGGGCCATGATTGATTCACCAGCTGATACAGACACCCTCCATAAGGGTGTCACTGTGACGGATACCTCATGTCGATAACATGGCCTCAAGCTGCATGCCAAAAGGTGCATAGACATCCCCTTTGGATTACACCAATCATCCATTGACTATCACATAGGTGGTAGTCCCCTACATACATAAGACATTGTAAGGGATCTTAGAACACAAGTAGATAGCACCCACTCCTTTGATAACCATATTGCCAAGGTGGCGTGGATATCCTTCTATGTGGCCACCCTAATCTGTAATGGGTTTGTAGCCGGAACAAAGGCAACCATTGTACCTCTCTATTCCTGACTTATGAAACACGTTAAAGGGTACAACACCCCATTTGGGGTGTACCTTACGAGACAACAGCAACGGCTTTAAATACCACAACATTAACACACCAAAAGGATTACTGACCTCCAAAGGATGACGTATGCAGCCCAACTACAGAAATCCCAACTGTACTAATTTGCATACTGCATACTCAGAGGTGATCTCTGCTGAACATACAAGGCCCATGTCCAAAACAATATTGATGGATATGCTCCACATAAGCAACATAAGCAAAAGCCACTGAGAGCAACATGCTCTGGGATATGTACCTAAATGCAACGATGACTAGGATGTGTTTGAGGGATACATTCCTGAACCAGACACTCACCATGCTTTGGAACATGATTCCTATGTACATCAGGCAGGGACCCTCACTAGCACTCTTCAAGAGATACCTCAATGGGTGGATGGGAGACAGACATGTACGCCAGGGATCACTGCAGTGGCTCTACTGTACACAGGTGCAGGAAACAAATGGCTCTGCTGTTCACAGGCATAGGACACTAACCTAGGGAAGTGTCTCAAGTGAAAACACTGTAGTTGGGCTTACGAATGGACTTGGCCAGACAGCATAGTACCTAACTATGAACCTATGAAGCTATTACATGTCCTTTGTGCATGGATAATTGAGTAGCTCTTCCATTTCAATTAGCCATCATGCTGTTACTCTGTCTGGTGACTACAAGCCATATGTATCCTGTTATTGTGTATTGTACATGCCAATAGACATACCTGATGTTTGCATAATATAACAGTAATGCTATGTAAAATTTTTGACATATCTACCTACAATACTGTACATTTCACATTTTTGCAACAATATCCCATAATGCAAAGCATAATTGCACAGCAGGACCACCTTAGACATGTTATTGTCAGTTATACGCTCATACATATGCCTACTGTTACAGTATATCAACATATACTATCCTCTGTTATGGCACATACTTGTTGGTCAAACCCTGCCACTGACAGTGGCTGGAGTGGAATAGTTGTGTTTAAAGCTCTTATATAGCATCCCTTGTGGTGTATGAGGTGTTTACCATGTGGCACACAGCAGTACACACAATTTCTAAAGGCGGTACTATGCTCAACAAGACATCACTACATAATACCTTTTCCCACTGTATACATTGCGTACACTTTCATTAATACAGAACAGGCACTACATACACTAACATACTGAGTGTTCTACATACCTTCTTAGTAGTCCGAGTTTACGAAAATATCAGTCTTACTTCTTTTCTGTTTTAATGGTTTTCTCGTATGTGCATACAGTTTGAATGTATGGCAAGCCGTCCTTTTGTACGTAGATACCAGTTACATGTGGTATCCTGCCACCAATTGGTGTTCTGGAGTAGATGATTACATGCACATCAGCTGTGCAGCTACTCCATTAGCCAATTACATGGCAACAGTGGGTATAATTGAATACTCCACTTGGGCATTGTCCTTTTGCCCTACCTTCGAGGAAGACGGCCTGGATGTGTTGTTTATGATGAATTGCAACTGCTATATGGAGACCCACACAGATATTTTAACTTCATGTCCCCTGTGGATTGTGTGTGATGGCTAGAGGATGTATTTCTACATGTGAATGTAGTTGTTATCTCAACCATCTGATACAAGACTATTGAGAACAAAACCTGTAACATCGGCATCTGTTCCATTGTACAACAGCAACGATTTCACATAGCGCCATTACAGTGTCTCTCACAAGGTATGTTAAGGCTTCTGCAGATGTCATTGCATGAGTGGATGTTTGTGATATTATTACAGTCTGTATTGCAATTGTTTCGGGTGTGGGGGAGATGTAGGTGGGTGTACATAGCAGATAAAGGCTTGTGGGGACTGCATTTATACATATTCCATATGTCTGTGAGGGCTCCTTCCCTAATTGAAGACCTATCATTTAGTAGACTAACACTATGGTTATTGCAGGCTTATTCATTAAGCCATTGTTAATTGGTTCCTATATAGCATGCAGGTGATGTTGATCCTTCAATCCCTGTGGAAATACATCGATATGTAATGAAATGTTAAACAAGTCCAAAAAGTGCTCCTGGGGTATGGCTCCAGAGTCAAAGAAAACGAAGTATATAAAAGCTCTCCACAGTACTGCCTTTATTCAAGCACAAGCGCTTTCACACATAGCTTCATCAGGTGCCTTCATTCATGTATCTTAAATTGTCTGCATTTGGAAAGATTTCAGAATACTTTTTTGAAAGACACTTCAAACTGATATATTCAAATTAATATATTTATTCAGGCCAAATGTAATATGCTTTGTAATACAAGTTGTGTATATTAATAATGTAAAATATTTACTCTGTTCATGAAAATGTTATGTAAAATACTTTATTGAGAAAAAAGAAAATAATAGTTAACACTGATATTGCAGTTAATCTAACTATAATACATATAACAAGCAGCATCCACAGGAATCAAACACGGTAATGCTGTCCCAATATAAATGTCCAACACAGCATCCAAAAAGTAAAAGATGAATAAAAATACACGGGCTGATAAAAATAGTCCAAAGTTTAATAAAATTGTTAGTGCTTTCACCTAGTAGGCTTCATCAGACTGTCTGATATCAACCCGCATATTTTTATTCATCTTTTACTTTTTGGATGCTGTGTTGGACATTTATATTGGGACAGCATTACCGTGTTTGATTTCTGTGGATGCTGCTTGTTATTTGGACTTTTGAATTTATATATCGAACCACAGGTATCTTTACCCTTTGGTGTTGCTTTTGTTTTCTCCTATAATACATATAAGGTTACTATGCAAATTAGATATTACTACATGATAGATATTGCAAGACCAAAGTTTATATTGTATGGTAATCTTATTCATTACTGCTATCTACCTTTAAAAGAACAAGGATTGCATAAACATCTTACTCAAAAGTGTTTTTTTTCTCCTCTCTTCCTCTCCTATATAGTAATGGTACTCTTAGGGACTTATGGTTATATGGTATAGCTGTACAGAATACTTCAAAGTAACAAAGTATAAAGAAACTATTTATTTTAGAATATAATGAAGCCAAGAATAACGTAAAATGGAGCAAGTGGCACCAAAATAAACTGAAACCAAAAAAAAGCGTCACTGTCCACAGGCACAAATAAATCCAGTCCCTTGGATGTAAAAATAACAATGTATTGAGTAATCCACAAGATGCAAGATGCAACTGGACTTTTTTGCGCCTGTGGACAGTGACGCTTTTTTTTGGTTTTAGAATATAATGAGCTTTACCAGTAGAGTATAACAAAAATGTATTATAATGATGAAGACAATCCCCTGGATTCATGAATCCTCCGTGTAAGACTAAATAAGTCTTACTCGGAGGCTGCAGTTGAACGGTATGACATCAGCGTGCCATGAATATTCATGAGGGCACGCTGACTCTACCCCAAGTCTAACACGGACCATGCAGGAAAGCAGGGGGCGTGTCCGACTGCCGAGCAGTCTAAAGGTCCACGCCCCTGCAAGTGTCTGAAATGCAAAATGTCAACACACAAGAGCGAGTCCGCTCAAATGTCCATGTACCCAACACCACACTCCCTGACATTGTAAACCCCCAGCACAGTTATAAAAAGTAAAACATTAACATTTTTTTTTCTAATTCCCGATATAGCTGCACGTATTTGCGCGTGTGTGTGCGGGTGTGCCCATTGCTTAGCTGCAGTTAGCAATCTCGACATGGAAGAGCATAATAAGGAATGTTTACGCAAATTGCGCCAAATTGCAATAGCGTAGTGGTAGAGCATTCGCACAAAGAGGAGGCATTCACAGTTCAAGTCCCACCACTCCCCTTCCTATTTTATGTTCAAATTTAGTATATGAAATAATTCCTGACATTTTTGATTAAACTTTTACTAAAAAGCATTGAAATGGCCTATGTATCAGTGAACAAAATGTATATTTATAAAGGAAACTGACATATAATTGCCTGCAGTTAAGCAGCGCTTTACCCAGCGCAATGTAGTTGCCCATAGCTAAATAGCGCTTTACCCAGCGCAATCAGTTTGCACTGAGGTGCGAGCTGCACCAACCAGTGCACCATTAGGCAACGTGGAGCAACGTAGAGCAAAGTTGCTTAAACACAGCCACACCCCTTAACCTGTCTGGACAGTAGTAAAATAAAAAGCAATGACAAGGTTCGACCCCAGGACACTGTGCACCATAATCAAAGTACTGAACCACTAAGCCACGACAGCTTAGGATAAACAACCACTGTTAACATATATATATATATATATATATATACCTATAAATGGTAGATTGACCATTGCTAAGCAGGTCTGCAGTCAGCCGAGAATTTTCAAAAATGGCCAGTCACAAAAAAGTGTGGGAAATGCAGCATATTTAAGCCCCATAGGTGGGAATACTCCCCATAACTGATTGTAGCTCCCATCTGCAGTTAGAATGGCTGGTGCTGGAGAGGGTACATGCTTTAGAGCGCAACGCTGGGGCATCGAGGAGTTGAAATAAATGGTTTGGCTCCTTGTCCACCGTCATGAGTCAAGAGTCCTGCAGGGCCAGTTCCAAGGGATGGAGTACAAAGCAGAGGCTTGGAACCGGTTAGCTCATGACCTCACCAGTGTCACAGGCATTCCTCGGACTGGTGAGCAGGTCCGTCACCACCATGCAGACCTGAAGAGATGGAAGCAGGACCTACTGAACCAATGGATACAGGAGGCCCGTGGGATGCAAGATGCCCTACAACTGAGTAGGTAGCCATGGAATGCAGTATGTACGACATGCTAATTTATTCTATATAATGGATAGGTATGTCTCAATATCCCTTCATTTACTTCACAGCTGCAGGCGTCCGTGCTGAAAATCAGCAAGCCTATGCAGATAGGCTGCTAAGGCTGCACCACCAGGCAGGTTAGTAATTATTCTGCATGTATTGTTATATAAAATAGGTGAGAGAGCCTGAAAGAAAGTCTTGTAGCCCAATAATACAGCCATAAAATGCCCTGAATAATTCCTCTGCATGTACTGTTATATAAAAAAGTCAGAGATCCAGAAAAAGAGTGTAGTAACCCATTAAGAAAGCTAAAATATGTCCGGAATAATATCTCTGCATGTACTGTCATATAAAATAAGTGAGCGAGCCTGAAAAAGAGTGTTCTAACTTGTTAATAAAGGTATAATATGTCTTGAATATGTCTGCCATATGCACTGTAATATCAAATAAAGGAGAGAGCCTGTGGAAAAGTGTGTAATGTAATTAATAAAGGAATAAAACTTGGAGTGTGTCTGTGTCACTTACTTTGAAATGTTGTTGTACCCTTGCATTATACAAATAGTACTGTTTTAATAAGTGCTGGCAACCCACAGTTGGGCAGTCCCATCTAAAGTGGTTGATGGAAGTGCCAGTAGCTGTGAAGCATATATACAGTCCTCAACAGTCAGTTACTGGCTGGCATGCATAAGTAAATCTGGCACATGAGTAGCTCATTAATTTGTTCCCCAGAAATGTGAGTGTGCTCCACAAAATGCAGGGTTCTGTACAAATTGAACTGAAAATGTCATGTGAACACATCCAGATATGTAGATAAAGAAATATAAATAAAATCAATAAATATGTAGCAGTAACATCTGCATCTTGGAAAATTAGTATGTCAGATATAGGTCAGGTATATAATAAACTAACCAAGCCCATTACACAACCTAATGCATGTTGGCAAGTGTAATAATACATGTAGGGGATATACACCTGCAGTCAATAGGAATGTAGTGTAGACTAAAAGTACTTATAAGATGTTAATTGAGGTTTCTTTCTACACCCTACTGTATGTGCATAAACCATGCAATTCCACACCTCAATGGGTATGTGTAATCTCAAAACATATGTTGGGACATATGTCCTATTGTTCTATAAATATCTGCATTCACTTTGATGCATGTGCCCTGTTCAAACACCAAAATAATGGAGGCCTGTTGCTACCAATCATCCCTGCATGCTATTGGAATGTCCACTGTCGTTCAATATATGCACGTGTTATGCTTGCTGCTCAACTGTTGGAACCTTGGTGTGTTGGGCTAATGGGAATATTACTGCATGCTGTTATAACTAATTTGGAATGCTGTTGTTTATGTTGTAATTAAACACACCTAATCACAGAATGTATGGGAAGGCTGGTCCCAGCAGACCCACCTGTCCCTCCTCAGCTGGCGAGTGCACCTGGCACCAGCAGGTCCGGTGCCCAGCCTGGGCCCCCCTCCTCCATTGGTCCTGTGCCACCTTCGGGTGGAAGCGCTGCAGGAGATGGGGCTCGTCCCCCCCCCCATGCAAGAGTGGGCAGAGAAGGGCCACCTGTCACCCTTCGAAGGGTCTGGGTTGTGGTGCGTAGGGAGATCCAGCGTTCAGTCGCTGATCCCCTACGCCTGCTCAAGACAAGAGTGGCATGTCTCATGGGTGAGCCTGCCCATCCTAAGCAGCCCCCAGCACAACCACCCTCGGGGCTGTGAAGGTGCAGTGGTGACTGCCCATGGGTGGAGATCTCAGTTCCACTGTTACCATCTGTAGGCTCATGGGCTTGCAATTTCCAAAAATCCGTCCCTGTCAATTGTGTTCACCCACCCCATGTGTCATACACCGCCCATGTATGCATCTTGTTTGTCTTGTCTGTTTACCTCCCCAACCTACCTCCCCAAATATAGCTACTTCCCCTACCTCACTTTCCACTCTCACCTGAAAAAAAAAAAAAAGGGCAATCTGTGCCAACAAAAAAATTACGCCCCATACATAGCTGCCCATTTCGCACACATGTCCAGTGGACATGTAAACTGATAATTATAATTGGCAGTACAGCATACTTTGTTGTCCTCACCCCTCTCCCAGGTGTGGAAGGTTTCAAATTTCACTCCAAATTTATTGCATATGCACAGCTGTTGCTGGTAAACAAATGGACAGCTATGGACCTTCCCTACACCCGTCCTCCACATCCCGAGCTTGTTTTCCTACTGTCTTTCCCCTTTTTGTGCCCCCCTTTTCTCCACTTTCCTATCTCCCCATTTTCTTTTCTTTCAAAGAAATTAACGTGGGGGTTAGCGGGAGTAAGCACTTTTAAGCAATAGTAAGCGGGTTTAAGCAAGTGTGCTCATGTGTGCACTTAGCTAAGCATCACTAAGCATCGCGCAAACTGGCGCAAACCCGCTTACAACTGCTTAAAAGTTCCTTAGTCACTCTATGTCAGGGCCCTTGTTCTGCTCAGCAGCAAAATAAAACACCTCTGTCAGTCTCGAACCCCAGACCTTGGACACACTAGACTGCATGAAGTACCACTAAGCCACAGCAGATATACAATGACTTGATGCTGAAATAAATATATCATGCATTACAATGAGTGAATGTAAAGGAAAATAGGAAGGCCATAACACAAAGCTTGTTCTGTGGATCTTTACCAGCCATTGTTGTGGAATTGCATTACATGAGTGTGATGTGAGAAGCAGCCATTCAAGCAGCAAATAATGTTACAGAGGCACTTTACAACCCCCACACAGTATCATAGCAGGACAAACAGTGGCATATCTGATTAGGGCAGAGGCCATACTTCCTAACTGTGACTACTTTTCAGTGATGTCCCTGATTGTGAAACATATTTTGCTGTGTCCCTCTGAATCCCTCTGAAAAGTACTGATGTCAGTCAGAAAGGTGGGGTATTACACAATGAATACTGAAAATAATAACAGTAGACAATGCCTGTACTTCATAAAAGGAATACTAATCCATATGCACTGCTTCACTCAAGTCTACACTTACTGTCCCTATTATGTTTATGTTGTAATTAAACACACCTAATCACAGAACATATGGGAAGGCCAGTCCCAGCAGGTGGGACCTCACTTTTAACTACCTATCCCTGACTCCATGCAAAGATGTATCTGAGTGTTTCATAGGCCTGGCAGAGGTACAAACACACAGGCATATAAGCTATTCTGCTGTTATACACTCTGCAAATAGCTTTGGTAGGACCTCCACAAGCATACCCTTATGTAGGAGTACAACACAGAAATACCAAAGGATGTAGCCATGTACTGGTAGTAACTGACGGTAACAATGCCATTGTACCAGTCCTGAAAACACATGTGAGTTGCACAGACAAAGAATAACAGTGTAACTGCTGGCTACCATCTGGATAGGTTCACAGTTGGGAACTATGCAGACAGACCACCTGCCTTGATAAACTAACAGGTACACACCAGTCCTTTAAGTCCAGTAAGACAATATTCACACAATAATACATAATGCTCTCTGTATGTAAGCATCTCCCCCCCACAATTAAAATATACTTGTATGTTTAGGGTCTACCAAGGGTGTAGGTAGGCATACTCAGTACTGGAATTGTCCTGTTGTCCTGAGAACCCTGTGCTGTCAACAATAAGAAACACAAACCCTGCAGAAGTGAGTACATTAATATTCACAGTATAACAGTTCAAAAACAGTTCATGTGCCAAAAGAATACTTCCCAATAACTACATTTGTATGGCAGTTAATTATATGAGTAGAAAAGAAACTACATAGTCATATAAATGTTGTGTAAGCATTTGTAGGGGTGAGTTAAACTCTACACTGATAGCTCTGTACTTGAAGTGGCAACAGTCAGGTCTGAGTACAACATGTACATCCCTGTCTACACCTCTAGCTTCATTTATAAGAAGTATACCAACCTTCTGACTTACACAACAGTGTCCACAGCAAACAAGCATGGGCCCCACTCTGGAAATCTGAAAGGGCTACGCCTACATACCTTAGCAATTTATAGCATTGGGTTGCTATGACAGTGAGTACTCCAATTACCACACAGCAGGCTGTATGCATTTACCAAATGCTGGGCACCAATTGGTGCAGAGGGCATCACATGCACATGCGCAGATACCTATAAAAGCAGACTGTACTTGCTATCCCCACATGCAATCATTACATTACATGTGTCAGCAGCTCTAGAACTCCTGGCGAGTAGTGACAAACTTTAGTACTTAATAAATAAATATTTAATTAAGTAACAAATACATATGCTTAATTATAACCTAAATATATTAATTAAGGAAAAAAAAACTTAATTAATAACAAAAAATACAACTTAAGTAAAAAAACTTTACTTAATAAATAAAAAAAAAATTGTCAAAGCATACACAGACGGACCTGAAAGTGACAAACAGGTATATAACAGATTTGTAGTTACTGGCAAAGTAGTAGATGTTTATGAATAGTACTGTACATACTCTGAAACATGCATATGTGGCAGCAGTAGGTATATATGCACTGATGCCATGCATAACTACTGCCATGGACAAATTAGTGTGTAGCTGTGTGCAGTGGGACATAACTGTGACATATGTAGCTCAGCATTATATGTCAAACAGCTGAACATGTTATCTATGGTCTGTACAGTACTGCGTATAATGGCAGTTTGGGGGAGTAGTGCAAACACCTATATAAACCTGGATGTGACAGAGTAAGACATGCATGATAGTCACATAATGTGTAGCTTAGCATTGACAACTGCTGTACCAGGCTAGTATAGTAATGTAGCATTTGCAGCTATATATACTCCCTGTACTATTACTGTATGCACACATGTGACAACTGTCCATGTTGTAGCAAGGACCAACAGGTCATCCGTGAGGTGTATGGACTTACAACAGTGTGGACCCTGTGTGTGTATGGCACACACATATGGAGAGATATATATGTGTCTGATATATTAGCATCTGAACATGTGCATAGAGCAAGGGACATACTGCAACTGTTTGTGAAGGGTGGACAGTTATATGTTGGTGCAGGTTGTTATGTGCATATTTATATGTAGGTTGTAGTGTGTGGAAAACAAGACAGCATACAGTGCTGGCATATGACATGTGGTGTTTAAACGCAGTGGGTATGATTTGTTAGGTTTTTAGTCTTCCAGATAGGGGGTCCTGCTAAAGATACATGGGCTGAGAATGCCTTCCATGCAGTCTGCACAAGACTGTGCAATATCATTACATAACTGTATCCCTCTCACCCTTTGCATAATTGATATCCCCACCATGAAAGGTGGACTGTATATGTGCCTATATGTATATCTATATGTACACCAATGGATGTTCATAAGTACGCTCAAGCTCAATGCTGTACATGTATTGCCATCCCTTTTGTTAAAAACCCTGTACCCATGAACTGCCACATACCTATGTCTACTCAACACCGAAAGTGTGATAAGAGACTATGGGGCACAGGTAGACAGTAGTGTCCCTTTTGATAATCACAGTGCCACACTAGTCATGTAAACTGAGTACAGTCCACATGTCATCAGAAAAGGTGTGTCATCCATGGAAAAAGAAGTCAGTGTTCCACTCTACTCATCAGTCATAACACCCATCATAGAGTACAATGGCCCTGTTGGTATGTACCTAAGAAGACATCCACAGCAACTGTAGATGCCAGACACATACCTCACAAAGAGTATTACCAGACTCAAACAGATGCCCTATGCAGACTGTCTTACAAAACCACAGCTACACTGTGTCGCATACCACCTACCCAGAGGCTACCTCTGCCTAACATACAAAGCTATGCCAAACCCACAGGAGTTGGACATGCTCCATATAAACAGATGAAAATCCATACAAGCTACACACTGTACTGATCTAAACCTTGTAATGTCAAAAAGCAGAACATGCTGGAGTGGTACATTATCATCTCAACACATACCATACTCTGGAACTAACTACCTATCAACAGCAAATGAAGGTCCTCATTAGCAGTTGTCATGAATAATCATGATGATTGGATGTGAGATAGGAAACACAACCCGGGAATCACCTCTGTGGCTCTGCATTTCAGGGGCACATGAACCTACATTACATAGGTGTTGAAGGGCAGGGTACCATATGGCTAGGCTTCCATAGGCCCTACGGATAATAGCCTATTAGCTACCTAGGACCCGATACACACACACATGTACTTTTTGCATTACTTGCTACGTGAGGTTGACTGGGTGTGATGGAGAATGTGCAGGCGAATGTGTCAAATATGTGTATATGTGTGATAGCCTAGTGGGAAACTGTGTATATCATGGTATGTAGTGTTGTAGCTCTAATCCCAGCAAAAGATACATATGCTATTGCTAGGCAGGAAAAGCAGTATGGCATACGGTGTAACGTAGTCCCACGGTGTTGACTAGAGTGTGCCATTGTAGGCGAAAGCAGTACAGGTATGCTTATTGATTGTTAACACTAGTGAATACAAATCCCGTATGAACTTTAGTACTACCTGTAGCTGTAGGCCTAAACAGCACAGTATGGTTTATATCCACATTGCTTGGAAACATTGTTTTGTTTGTTACGTGTAGTCCTCACACATTACATACCTCAGGCATGAGGTTTTGTAGGTGCTGACACACAGTACTGTATGGTACACAGGTAAAACTAATCTGGGTTGCCATACCTTTGTGTCTTGTAGGTATGTCTAATGTGTGTGTGAGTATGCCTGTAACATGGCCTCTGTGGTATGTGTGTCACAGGATATAAGTGCATATCTAGCAACATGTATAGTGTAGTACAGCAGTATGCCACCTATAGTGATGAATGTGCACATATGTTACTGAGGGATTTGCTATCAACAAGTAGCGTGGTGTACTGGTAGTACTGTAACTGTACTTTACATTAATTTCAATGGATGACAAATGTCTGTATGCATTAGCTTCATATACATCTCCTGTGGCTATGTGGTGCATTGTGTCACATACAGTGTGCCATGTACTGTTGTATAGTCTTACATACTGGTTTCACTTTGTTGCTGTGCAGAACATGGTTTGGTATATAGTATGTGCCAGGCACTGTGAGGCAGTTGTGGGCTGAGCAGTCATATGTGGTATTAAACGTGTGTATCTACTGACAGCCAATAGGTTGCTATATATGAGATTTCATTGATGTCTGTACTTTAGAATGTTAAGTGTGCCACATGACTTGCTCACAATTACTGTTTTATTGTCTTCCAGGGACATATCTCGCAACAGGAAACCTGCTCCTGAGAAGCGGAGATGCCCTGATACATCATCATAACCTGCTGTTCTCCAGAACCAGCCAGGACCAGCATGGGCGCACCACACTGTGGCAGGATGTTGTCCGTCGGGTGAATGATGTAGGCATGCATAACTGGACTTATGAGCAGGTACGCCATCACTGCAGTGATTTAATCAGACATGTCCGGCAGCATGCCTCCGATGTCCACAGACAACAGCTTGCCACAGGTGGTGGTGCAGCAACACATCCCCCCTCACCAGAGTGGAAGAGCTGCTCCTCAGCATGGTGACTCCTGGCCAACCAGTACAACAGATCTGTGTCATCAAGGAGGCTGGAGTCACCCAGCACGTCGATACAGAGCATGCAGGTAACATGGCATATCTGTAGACTACTGTTAGCTCAATTGTTAGAACATGCATTTATCAGATGTGTACTGTTTATTCATAAGATGTGGAGCCTGGTGTCATGCAATACTGATAATTTGGGACATACTCTGTATGCCTGTGACTGTCACCTCTTGTACTACTGTAAAATTGCAAACTCACAGCAGCAATGCTATAGTTGTTAACACTGACAAACTGTCTCATATCCTTGCAGGTCCCTCTGGTGTGATAGCAAGACAGCAGACCCATGCTGGTGAGTGTTCTACATTTAATATAGCATATAACATGGGCATGTCATAGGAGAGTTGTAGGCCATATACACATGTAAAACACCTACACATAATGCATGCTCTGCAAGTTCTCTGTGGGACTATGCACATCCCAGTAACATGAGTAGCTGCCTCAAACATATGCAATACACAGAGCATCCCAACCAACTGTGGTACACTGTAGTGGAAATTGTATAGGCAGAGTCAATACACATGTACACAACATACACCACTTTGTCATATGCAGTAAGTGTTAATATGATACACATGGCATATGTAGACACCTGCTGTAAGGTCATACTTCAGTATCCCAAATGTCATCAACACAGCACACATACTATACCTGAGGGGTAGAGGCCTATCATGGGGTGGTGTGACACGCTTCAACCACAACACATTCATGTTAGGCAATGCTCCCTATTGAACACCTTACATACCCATGTAACAACTGGCTGTGAAATGGTTAATGTAGCCAAAGTGGTGCAGATCAGGTACAGCAAGATATTTGCCAGTGTAACATACATTAGTGGCCTTGAGTGACCACATGATGCTGCCTGATGATGGCTCATGGTACTACATTACATCCAGTTACAGTAACTACAGTACTACACATAGCATTCATTGCTATACACCTGACAGTTGTGTGCATCCGGCCATGGTATGGACACATATGAGTGATGGTGCACAGGACATTGGAAAGTGTTTCAGACTTGCACTGCAATGTTGTGTCCATGTACACATTGTGTTCCAGGGTGAGGCCAATCATTGAACAACACACATGCATCAACGACATGTATACTGTTATCAACAAGGACTCTACACTCGCACTGCATGCTGGTGAGCAACACACATCCTGCATGCTGACACATGCGATAGGACTCTTTGGCTTGTGATACTGTACTCCATCAACCACTAATGAATATGTTCCATATTGCTGTTGGTGTGTGTGTGTGTGTGTGTGTGTGTGTGTGTGTGTGTGTGTGTGTGTGTGTGTGTATGTCAACTTGACTGAGTAGTGTATTTGTGTGCATGTGTGCATGTGTGCATGTGTTCATGTGTTCATGTGTGCATGTGTTCATGTGTGCATGTGTGCATGTGTTCATGTGTGCATGTGTGCATGTGTTCATGTGTGCATGTGTTCAAGTGTTCATGTGTGCATGTGTTCATGTGTGCATGTGTGCTAACATCCTGTACAGATGGTAAAGTGTGTTTCCTGTCTCCCTCTCACAGGTGCTGAGGTATTGTTGGATGAGTGCAGCAGGGAACCTGAAGTCACTGCCACAAATAGTAGACATGATGATGCATGTGTTATGGCACAGGCAGGTTTGACAGGGTCTGTCGTTGGTCCGCCAATTGACAGTACACAGCTTTCCACCCCATCTGTGTGCACATACATACTGCCAATACATCCCTCAACACCAATGGCCTTAGCTGAGGAACAGCATACAGTAGGCATTGACCAGGATAGTGTGGTATCTATGGCACATGGAACCCCACAGAGCAACCATGCCCAGACACCTGGAACGGTACCACATAGGCATATGTCCAGGGGTTCTCATGGGAGCACTGCTGGTCGTAATGCCCCTGGCAGACATGCCCCCACAGGACTCACAACCTCAGGTATGTTCCGGGCTGTAATGCAGGCACAGGCACGTATGGAGCGGTACACCAGGCAGGGACTAAGGGCAAAGAGGGCTCATAACACCGCTATCAATGACAGTATTCGTGACCTTGCCGGTGCCATCCGTAATTACACCGAGGTCATTGATAGACATTGGGGGGAGACACTAGATGTCCTCCGCAATGTAATGTCCATGCACCAGGACAGTGCAGGATGGCTGAAATGTCGACGTGGATGTATGCCAGCAACATCATCAGCTGGCAGTCGGTGCGGACGACACTCAAGTCCCAGCCACTCCCGTAGTGGCAGTACCAGCCCCAGCAATGTTGGGGCTGGGCTGTCGATAGACCATCCTAAACCACCAAGTGCCAGTCCCAGCAGGGACATGGGTCCAGTCGACATCCCTCTGCCTCTGACGATACTACCCAGTCTGGCTTAGTACCCAATACTGTCTGTGTCACCCCTGCCAGGCACAGGTACTGTGTCTGTGGCTGGAGACAGTGATCTGTACAGCCTGGCAGGTACAGTCTGTGGCTGTCCCACAACCTCCCATATTTGGCAGCCACAAGGGGGAACTGTGTGCATGCAGACACACACACATAAACCAAAAACCTAGGGCTAACACATACGCACACACATTACATCAACACTGACCCATACTGTACTGTTGTCCCTCACATACACACACACACACACACACACACACACACACACACACACACACACACACACACACACACACACACATACATGTCGATTGGATGGGTCATTGTCGGGCTCTGGCAAACCAATAACACACCCTGTGCATATGATGAAATTGTGCCACCTCCTGTCATCTGTGACATTGATGCAGGAACAGGCTAACATGGTGCTGATGCACAGGGTGACCTAATAGCAGTGTAGCAATGTTAGTATGCTGTCAACAGTAAAGTGTAATGATATCCTTGTAGGTATATCTGAGCAGGCATGATGCATTGAAGCTATGATTATCAATGTAGTATTGTTTACGCCAGTGTTAATTCCAAAAATTGATTTTTCGCCCATGTGCCACTTGGCTGATGTGTGTGGTACTGGCAGCATGTGTTGGTGAGTGGACGGTACGTGTGTGATGTGTGCAGTACAGATTTGCAGGTGTACATTTGTGAACATCTGTCTGCATGTACGTGCATGGTGGACACATGGGAAGGGTGACATGCCCTGTATTACACAGTGTTAACACTTCATATTTCCTATTAGTTGCCAGTATGCATTTTACTACACATATGTTACAACTTGGGTACATGTGTGTATGACATGGTTTGACACTATGCTGTTGGTGATACTGTTAATATCAGACATTGGTTTGCATTCTGGTAGTGTACATAAACTCAGCAGCCTGATTTTAACCAATCATTACATGATGTCTTGACAACTGGCACACAGCTGTAGGATACACAGTAGCATTTGAATCCTTCTGGTACTATACTATACCAGTTACCAGTGGTATTGACTGCCACACATTCCCGTGACCACTCCTGTTTGGCATGTGGCCGTCCTAGGTACAAGCAGACACACTAGGGATATGTCCGTCCACATCTGGTAATGCATACAGTGGCCTACAATGCATTCTCCGGATTAGACACTTATCCTCCACAAGGGTATCATACAGACAGATACCTGTTGACCAACCCATGCTGTGAAGCTATAAGCCAACTATAGCATAGTCATCCACATTTACTATTCATAGTATCCTGACAGTACCACATTGGTAGTAGCCCACAACATGTAGCAGGGGTACCAATGTGTACATACAGCCACATGTGATGTCATCTGTCCTTTGATATTCACATTCCCAAAGGCATGCTGATGTCCCTCAGTGTATTACATAAGCAATAAGGGGTATGTATGTATATCCACAGAGTTGTTGTACACCTATAATGAATGCCCATTATTGACAGACTGTTGTGTTTGAACATGTCTGAAATATGCCCCAGGCATGAACCCTCACTCACACTATTCTATAGAAACTGTCATGTGTGTGTGTGACACAGATCACTACAGTGGCTGGCCTTGTCACATACATACATACATATGTGACCTATGGTCTGAGAAGCAGCATCACAAACTGTCAATGGTAACAGATGTATTCGTGTAGAAAGCAGGCTTCACACCTATGAAGTGATTGAGGTCACATGTACATATATGTCTTTGCCACACAGTTACCAATTGAGGTCGCATGTACATATATGTATTTGCCACACAAATACCTGTAATGTGCAATGCACATACTGTTGTTTTACTGATATGTCATAGAGTATTAAAAGCAAAATCCAGAACACATTGATCAACAATGTCACACACACACACACACACACACACACACACACACACACACACACACACACACACACACTCAGCAACTGCAGGATTCAACCCCCTACCTAACTATGTTATGATATTAAAAGAGATATGCATTAATACGATTAACATTAGATGCTTTACTGGGTGTTTTTATTTCCACTGCTGTATTTGTGGGATACTGACATCATCAGACTTGCCAAAGAGGAATTTACCTCTTTTAATGTGTTTTCCTAGTCTCCAAAATGAGCACTCCTCTCAAAGGAAATCATACACCCCCCCACACACACAGTCAGCAATTGCAGGATTTGAACCCCTACCTAACTATGCTATGATACGAGAGAGATAGGGATTAACACAACGCGCTATATCTTTACTGGTGAATTCTGTTTCCACTGCTGTATTTGTGAGACACTGACATCATCAGACTTGCCAAAGTGGAATCTACTTCTTTTAATGTGTTCCTAGTCTCCAAAAAGGGCACTCCTCTCAAAGGAAATCACACACACACACTCACACACACACTCAGTAATTGCAGGATTCAAATCCCTACTTAACTATGTTATGATACTAGAGAGATACGCATTAACACGACACGCTATATGCTTTACTGGGTGTTTTTTTTTTTCTCCTGCTATATTTTTAGGATGCTGACATCATCAGACTGGACATGGTAATGTGTGTGCACTTTGTTTTATGCAATACCAGGAATGAACCATGTGGGTCAGCAGGTGTTAACAGCACGAACAGGACTCCACAATTCTTAGTTTGTGTGATCTATCTGTGGACAAATTGCCATTCCTTCATATGACAATACATATTTATGCACAGATTGTTGATTTTGTGGATATGACATGTGTCTAGGATGTTGATAATGGGCTATTCAAAGTCTATGTGGGATGTGTGTAGCTCCTTTCAGTGATGTATGTCCTGGGTGGCTGCCTTGCAAACAGTCTAGCAGATTTGGGAACCATGATCTGCCCATGAACATACCACAGTTGGTAGGGTTGTGTGTTTGTTGTCTTCCAATAGATCTGTTTATGACTTCAATCATGATGGACTCCATGGCCTTGCAGATCTGACTTCATAGGCTTATAGGACTATAGTTCCCATGGTCTGTTGTGCACCAACACTTGTGGGGTGTGCCATATGTTGTTGTAACACATTCAACAGTTTCAGATCCTGTAGAGAGGGTGAGGTTCAACAGACTGTTCAGGTGCAGGGTCTGTTTGTTCTGTAGTTCACTTATGACACATATAGGGAAACAATGTAATCCAATTGATGCCATGTTTTCGGCTTTGGGAAGAGCTATTTACCCATTCTACATGTGATATCTCCTGGTATGATAATAGGGCCTTTTGTCAGTGGGAGGTGGGTATGTATATATGGGCCTGTCTGACAGGACGTCAGCATTGTCAGTCAGGTACAGTTGGCCCTGACTCAGGACATATATGAGTGTACATTTCTATTTATGACAAAGCTGATGGAGGTATCATGGTTCTGTCTGGACTCCTTCGCAGATAATCTTTCCAAAACACCAACAAACCTGAGCACTAAACCCCTGTTAAACTCTTTTACACACTTAACACCCTACTGATCCTTTGTGATCAGTCAACAGAGTATGTCATCATAATATCCTGGCATGTCCAAAGGTCGATTTTGTGTGTACTCTCCAGTCCAGCTGGTGAATATTGGAATTTTGACGCAATGTTACAACTTCCTTATGTACACAGACAACCCTCTCCTCCTCCCAACAAACTCAGAAATATGTGAGAGATGCAACTATATAGACAAACAGGAGGCTGAGCTCTCTCGACCCATGACTGGCACAGTCTATCAGGTGGTGAAGGTAACCACACACACCACACATCCAGTCTCACATAGACCTATAGCGACAGCAAACAAAATACATTACCATACAAAAACATACTCAGAGGCTCTAAATAAACTCTACCTAAGCAGCAGAGACCTCCAAAGCAGACACCCAAACATCTGCTACCCCACAACAATACCCACATATCACATAGTTCACAAAGTCAGTGCGCCACACAGTCACTGCCCTTAGGGCTAAACAACACACCTAATACACTTGCAATAGGTGACTCTTATTGTCAGACACACTGATGTCCCACTCACCAGGCTAAACAAGGAGAAGGTCACTATGAGCTGTCTGTTGGGTGCCAGGATCTGCCACATAACACATGCACTCAGGTCACTCCAAAGCAAGTACAAATATGGCTCCATCATTGTCCATGCTGGTGTGAATAACCTCAGATGTTCCTCCCTGGACTACATGACAAGAGACATAGAGGAGCTCTCTGATCATGTAGCCTAGGCCAGTATGACCCTGACCTTGTGTAGCATCTTACCCTCACCAAGAATGATGTCACAGTATACAGACAAACTGATCACTTTTAACAGTTGGCTAACATATTGGTGTCATTCAAAGGGGATCCAGTGTCTGTCAGCCTGGGATGACATGCTCGACATGCCACGTAGCTTCACTATGGACGGCTTGCACCTGTCACCCCTGGACTTTCGAATACTGGCTAAGGCTCTTGCCACCCCCATAGCATCTTTTTTAAGCGAGGCTCAAAAGACAAACCCACCTCCATAGACGTTACAAGGTAAAAGAAACTAAGGGTAATGCTGCTCAACACCAGATGTCTAACCCTCAAAATGCACGCACTCAGGACTCTCCTCAGTATGGAGAATGTCAATATATGTGCAGTAACAGACACCTGGTTCAGGCTCCCGAAAGCACACCAGCACTACCAGGTTATACTTCATACCATGCTTTTCGGCCACAAGACTCTGACCGGCCAGCAAATGTAGGGGGAGTATCCATATACATCACAGATACACACATCTCCAGGTTAGTAGCACTGCACAAAGCATCGGAGACCATACATGTGCAACTAACAGTGGGCAAAACTGCCTTTCAGTTTGTAGCCTGCTACAGACCACCCTCCCAAAGGCAGGAACCCCACTCGGCTTTCCTGGGAACATTGGTGAATATGAAGGTCTCTCCAAACGCCATTATATTGGGTGACTTCAACTACCCAAACATTGACTGGGAATACTACTCAAGCCCCAACATCTTCGCCCAAAAGTTGCTAGAATTTATAAACTCAAATGTTATGGCACAACTGGTCATCACACCCACAAGAGGGGAAAACATATTGGACCTGATCATCACCAACATGGGGACTCCATGTTCCACACCAGAGGTATACCCCTCATTGGTAAGGTCAGACAATACATTTGTCTCATTGGACATCCATATCCTGTCCCCACCCCCATCCTAGGTAATCTTGGTGAAAAACTTCTCAAAAGCAAATGTCACACTTCTCCAAACAAAGGTGGTATCCTTCAAAGACCCTGGGACAGTGGTAGATACGGCTCAGACCGCTGAATCCTTTACAAATGCATTCTATGGACACCTACTGGAATGCATGGATCGTGCTATCCCAAATAACAACAAGACTCACTCCTCCAAAGGCAGGGGACCTGTCTGGTGGACCCCGGCCATTAATAAGCTATACAACAAAAGGAGGAGGCTACTACATGATAGAGCACAATCCCAAAAAGGGAAGGCATCTCTGATCAGTTCTAGCAAAAAGCTATGATCACTCATGAATTCATCTAAGGCCCGCTTCTGATGGAAAATTGCACCAGACACTAAGGACAATCACAAGGCCTTCTTTAGTTATGTCAGGAACCTGGGTGGAAACTCCAAGATATGCTGTGAGTTACTGCATAATGACAAAACATACACTGAATCCACAGACATTGCCAACATCCTGGAAAACAGGTTCAGTGCAAATGTCTCCCCCCTATCCCCCCTAAAGAGCAAATGTCCATCCCAACAGAGTGTAGCCTCCCTGACATCACAGATGAACAGGGGAGTGCTGCCCTCTCCAAAGCAGACAACACAGCATTAATGGGACCAGATGGTGTCCCAGCCTGCGTCTTACACAAGCTTCATGACGAACGTAACCCTCACATTAAGTCACTGTTCAATATCAGAGTTACTACAGTATATGTACCCAAGGAATGGTATGCAGCAACAGTGGTCCCGCTCCACAGAGGTGGTACCACAACGGACCCCAGGCAATATTGCCCTATAAGCCTAACTAGCCTGATCTGCAAAGCTATGGAGCGTATTGTCATGGAACTCATACACATAGACATCAGGATCCTACAGACACTGGATCCTACACAATTCAGCTTTGTTGTGGGCAGATCTTGCCTCTTGAACCTGTTCGACTTCTTTAAACAGTTACCAGGTCCATAGACGTAGGGAAGGTTGTCCACACAGCCTACCTGGACCTTGCAAAACCCTTCAACACAATACCCCACTCGGGCATTATACATAAGCTCACCAGCTTTGATATCGACACATATGTCACAAGATGGATTGCTAACTGGATCAGGGATAGCAACCACATGGTCAATATTGCAGGTGCCATGTCTGACTATACACCAGTTACACTTGGCATCACACAAGGCTCAGTCCTGGGACCTCTCTTGTTCAGTATATATTTTTCTGACATACAGGCTGACACAGGAGGAATATGGCTGACCATGTTCGCTGATGACTGCAAACTGGGTGCCATAATCAACTCTCCAGCTGGCACAAGCATCCTCATAAAGGGTCTCACAGAGATGGATGACTGGTGCCAGAGCCATGGCCTACAGCTAAATGCCATTAGATGCATAGTCATCCCCTTTAGGAATAACAACGTGCCCACACATTACCAGATAGGTGGTAATCCATTACGTATGGTAGGAATTATTAGGGATTTGGGGACACGAGTAGTTAGTACTCTCGCCTTTGACAATCACGTTGCCAAAGTGGTTAGACAGACCTTCTGTATAGCCCACCTTATCCCATAAGGTTTCACATCTATATCAAGTGAGGTCATTGTGCCCCTATACTCATCAGGCCCATGATTGGATACAATGCCCCATTTGGGATGTACCTTACCTGACACCTGCAGCAACTGTAATGGCCACAAAAGTACCTCGCCAAGTAGATCTAGGGACTCACACAGATGCCCTGCGCAGTTCAGCTAAAGTAACTCCAGCTCTACTCAGTCACTTACCACCTACTTGGATGCGATCTGTGCCTGTTGTTTAAAGCCATGTCCAACCCAGAATTAATGGACATGCTCCACCTCAGGATATCCGAATCTCTTAGAGCTACACGCTCCAGGGACGTAAACCTCAGCACAGAAATTAATAGGACATGCTGGAGGGACAGATTCTTATCCCAGAGGCTCCACTCACTCTGGAATGAGATCCCAGTCCCACATAGACAGAGCCCCCCACTGATCACCTACAGGAGATGTCTTGACAAGTGGATGGGTGATCGTATGTTTACCCCTTGGATAGCTTCTGGGTCCCTGCTAGACAGAGGCACAATAAACTAAACGTAAATGGGCTATCTTGTGTGACCTACTTTTCACAGGCACAGTCTACTAATCTAACAGGGTTGCGAAAGCCAAACACACTCTCATTAGGCTTATACATGCCCTAGGGCAGATAGCCTAGTATCAACCTCTGAACCTATGATAATGTTCGGAATACACATTGTTTATTGATGATACTGATTGCAGGTTTTTTACATTCTTTGCTTTCCCACTTTCTATGAGCAACCTAAGTATCTGCAGAACATATTTGATTATGACAGGGTTCCACTATATTACGTATGTTTCTGTTGTCATATAACTGTGCACAAGGTGGATTGGTGAATAGTGAGAGGTTCCTGGGTGAACACATGCAACTGCCGGATATGTGTGGCCCGCTGCTGTACTCAGACATGGCCTAAGTGTGTGAGCATGCCCAGTTCAGCCTTTCAGTGTTTTGTTGCCTGACATTTGTCTCATTTATTCAAGTGTGTGAGCATGCCCAGTGTGACCTTTCAGTATGTTGCTGTCTGAGGTCCACTACATTTGTTGATGTGTGTGAACATGACCAATATTAACATTTATACTATATGTGTGTTGAAAATCAGGTTCTATTCTTACTGCAGGGCTCACCATTGTGCCATAACTCGACAGGGATTATGCTGTGCAGGGTTTCCATGAGATATTTTGCATAGACTTATCAACATTTCTTCATACAGACTGACCACTGAAATACTGTCATGGTTTAGATTTTCAGTACTATGACTATAGTGCACAGTATTCTAGGTTCAAGGCCTGTCACTGCTTTATATTTTCATACTGAGGAGACAAGACTGCTTAAGGGCCAGTAGAGCAAATATGATCATGTTGGCTTTTGTTCAGCTATGCCCAACTTAGACCAAGCTTGTCCAACATTGCTCAGCATTAACCAACATTGCTGAACGTTGCCCAATATTGCTCAACATTGACCACAGTTGTGCTAGTTAGTGTGTGCAATTTTGTTTACATATACTGAATGGTGGTAAAAGCTGTTTAGCACTGCTTTATATTGCTTAACACATGGCAATCATGCCTCAGGTGGTGCTGCAAGGCTGCCTGTGTCAGATGCACATACTACACTCCCTATACATGTTTGAAAACAGGTAGTGTCAAGTTAGGCATCCCTTTTACTATATGTGCGTGTCAGAGAGAGGTATCATTTCCAGGGTTCCTACTGAGCCAGTGTATGTGCTATGCATTGCCTCTTTGCCAAGGCCAAAGCATACTGGGCACACCTCCTTCTGCCTACTGGGGCAGGCTCAGGTTGTTCCTCCTCCGAGTCACGGTCTGCCTGTGTTGGCCTTGGCAATGGTGGGGGGCTGTTTGGCCCGGGCCTATGCTGCTCCTGCTGCAGCTGTTTTTGCAGGATCATATTGTGTAGCATAGCACATACCATGACAATTTGGGTACATGTAGTTGGTGAGTACTGCAAGGCTCCACCGGATGTGTCCAGGCACCGGAACTGTGACTTGAGCAGCCCAAACACACGCTCGATTAAATTTCGTGTTTGTGCGTATGCCTCATTATGGTGTTCCTGTTCAGGTGTGTGTGCATTTCTGATGGGTGTCATCAGCCACAGCTCCAGTGCATAGTCAGCATCCCCCACTAGGTGACCATGAGGGATGTCCCCATTGACAAATGTCTGGTACAGCTGTGTCAGATGCCAGATTTGGGAATCATGGTAGCTTCCAGGGCAGCCAGCACACACATTCAGTATTATGCCCTGGGCATCACACACAACCTGGCAGTTGATGGAGGGGAAGCCCTTGTGGTTAAAGTATACCCTAATCCGCTCACCGGCTGGTGCTTTGATGCGTATGTGTGTGCATTCTATTGCATCCACTACATCAGGGTATTCCACTATTTTCTGGAAGAGACCCATATTGCTGGCCAATACCTAATGGGAATTGGGGAAATATACATGATCACCGACATGTGCTGACATGGCATCCAGGAACTGGTGCAGTACCCTGGATGCTGATGCCTGTGATATCCCCATCATATCACCAGTTGGTCTCTGGAAAGTACCTGTTGCTAATATTCTTAGGCCAACACATACCTTGGTTTCCACTGGGATGGGTTCCCCTCTGTTGGTTCTGTGTGTGAGGCATGGCCTGCACAGCTCAACAATT
Organism: Protopterus annectens; assembly: GCF_019279795.1. NCBI lineage: Eukaryota > Metazoa > Chordata > Ceratodontiformes > Protopteridae > Protopterus > Protopterus annectens. The sequence continues at coordinate 682,776,962 of NC_056739.1, read as the reverse complement.
TGCTGCATGAGGTCTCTGTTCACTCTATAGCGCTCCACTATCTCCAGCTCATGTAGCCCCTGATAGATTACCCTGGGCCTGTACACTCTTCTCCGTCTCCTCATTGTGGGTTGTCCAGCAGCATTCGCATTATCACCACTCTCAGCATGTTGCATATGTCGCCTTATAACAGCAATGGCAGCCCCTAACATTTCTTTGTCTCAGTAAAGCTTTTTTCAGTTTTCACTTCTATTAGCTTACTGCAGTGTTGCAGTGTCCCTGAGAGAAACATAGTGGAATGTTGTTTGCAGAGTTTTAAGTGCTGGGTTGGGATGGGCTAGTGTACTGCCTGCGTAATTGCCTAATTCTGATTGTTTTCACCTGCTAGCTCTGCTAGTACTCCCTGGTTAACTTCCTACTATTTGTTGTGCTTCCTTTTCCCTTTCTGTTTCCTCAGGGGGGCAGCACCATGCACACAAGCGCAAACACACGCACACCAGCTCACACGTGTGCACACATGCTTACACTGACTAATACTTGCTTATTCTTGCTAAAACGTGCACACACAGGTGCAAACGCACTTACCCAACTTTAAACAACCTTAGACATGCTTACTCCGGCTTAAATGCGCACACACAGTCTTACTCGGATATACAGGTGCGCACCCGCTTGCAAACACGTTGCAAGCACTTCTACAAGAAACTTTAGTGTTATCCATGGCATACACCTTCAATTTCTTGCCTTTAGCTAGGGTACCTGTTGACACACCTCTTCCAGTGATGAGTAACTGACAGCAAACACATGCCACTCTGCTCCAATGAGCTTCACTTCTTTCATACATACCCCCCTCGTGATGTCACATATCTTCTACTCTGATACTCCCCTTATCCTACTCCTACACTCCAATGACTGTGCTCATTTGCTATGTAAACTTGGGATTCACTATCCTTACCCTCATTTGCATAGGATTGCCTACTAATGCTTGGTTACATCTCTTAGACTGAGCTTCGCCCCTTAGCAACCTCTACTCAGTAGCCATGTTGTCTTCGGCCTGCCATTCCCTTGCATTGTAAATTAAGAATTACAATAAAATCCACATTTGTGGATTTTAATTATTGGTTTTCTGTTTTTTAGAGCACAGCGTGTTTGCACTGCGCTATGCTTAAACAGCAGCGATCGGGATAAAAAAATATTTTATTTTTATTTTGCATTGGTGAACATTGCCAATGGCCATATTTTTGGCCATTGGCATGCTTCCTCAACTGGATGCATCCTTTTTTGGAGCTGTCATGGCTCTGTTTTGCTATTTGCAGAACTGTACTCAGTTGTCAACGGAGTACATTTCTACAAATAACACTACTCTTACTCGGACAGGTTCGGGTTTCCTGGATCGCAAATTTACCTCATTTGCATAGCTTTCACCTGCAATTGAGGTAATTTGCATATCCTAGCCCTGTCCATGTAAGAGTTGTTTTAGAAGCTCTGTTGCACGCCCCTACCGGCTGTTCATGGGTCGCTCGGCAGACATGTTGGCTGCATGGAGTCTTACTCTACTCTTAGACTCCGTGCAAGTCTTCGTGAATCTGGCCCAGTAGTTATTATAATGTTATTAAACACTGTTTTGAGTGGTTATAAAGAAATGATTAGTAAAGTTGGCTTTATATTACTCCTATGGAAATAACAGCTTAAATAGCTCTATGCCAATGTTATCTTTTTTTAACCTTCAGTAATGTTTAATGTATACAATTTACTTCATGTTTTAGAATAGTTACAATAGATGAGTTATAAAAAAACATTTTTGCAAAATTACTAGAAGAAATAATATTGAATTTGTTACCTATTCTTAATTACATAATATATATATAGCAAGTGGTTGCTGTGTTCTGTTGTTATAGCCTAAAGGTTTGTTCAAAGTGACTGACGTCACTGGGACAAGGAGTTTATAACTCCAGGTGGGGAGCTACTTTGTTTTGATAAGTTATTGTATTCATCTATTTCTGTAAAAATATTTAGATTTGTATAAGAAGATTAATTACAAGAATAGCAAAACAATTATTACCCACTATAAAACAGTGGTCGAAGTCAACAGATTAAATAATTTTCTTTTAGAAGAGAGAGATACATAAAATACACACATGACAAAGATAAGTTACAATATATGCAAATTCAGCTAAAAAACATAAAATGGTCACACTAAAAGGTATATCTATCAACACAAATGGCCTGAATAATTCAACCAAAAGAGGTAGTCTATACAAGTATCTTGACTTGCACAAGCCCAACATGATTTTCATACAAGAAACCTATCTACTGAAAGATAATATTAAATTTCTGAACACAAACAAATATACAGTCAGAGTAAGCGCAGAACACTCAAAAAAGAAAAGGGGTGTGGCAATCCTTTGGAATAAATCCCTTCCATTACCCAGAATAATTAAATTGTATCAAGATGACATGCTTTGTCTAGCTATAATTGAAATAAATAAAAAGATATATGCACTAGTAAATAACTATTGGATTTCTGGCATAGAAACTAAGACTATTAAACAACATCTAAATCTAATAGTATCTCAGTCTGAAGGAAACATCATCATGGCAGGAGATTTCAATTGTATTCCAAATTAGAAAGATTCTAGTACTTTAGGGAAAAGAAAGATAACATCGCAGGTCAAACAGTTAATAAAATTCATGGACTCTTATCAGCTAAAAGACACCTATGATTATTCAGATCAGAGTTCACTACAAAATACATTCTATTCCAATAGATATAAAACGTATTCTAGAATAGATAGAATACTTTTTTCTACACAAATAATAAATGATCTAACAAACAGTAAAATCATAACATGCCCAATATCCGATCACAACTCTATTATTTTTTAACTTAACATCAATAGTATACCCAATGTACAAATAAAAAGAATCCTGGCTTACCTTATACAACTAAAAGATTTTCAAACCTTTTTAGAAGAAGAAATACATAACTTTATAAATGTAAATTCAACATCTAACACTTCTGACATTTATATATGGGATGCTTTAAAAGCCTATTTGTATGGACAAATAAATAAATGGTATTATCATAAGAGGACGTCTTGGGATAAAGATTTAAAAATAATACAAGATAAACTTGACTCTGTACTTCTCAAAAATAAGAATAAACTAACAACTAAAAGCATAAGAGATGAAATAGACAAACTAAATGAGGAATATAGAGCTATATTAAACCATAAGACTATGATTTCCTTAGAAAACTTCAAATTTCTTGCTTATAAATCCCAAACACTTACCAAACCTCAAAACAAAACTAAAAGAATAAATAAATATAATCATATTAAAAAATTTACTCTGTGAAGAAAAAGATATATATATATATATATATATATATATATATATATATATATATATATACACACACACACTACATAATAGATGAGCTTAGAAATCACTTCCACACAACCAAACTACACATAGTATAGAATCTAAAGACAAAATAAAATAATTTATTAATAATAACCTCTACAATAAACTTAACAAGCAACAGGCAGAAGCTATAGATAAACAAATCATCCTACCATATACAAACTCAAATTAACAAAGTTAAACAAACTAAAGCATCTGGAAATGAAAGAATCATTCCTGAATTATACAACATTTTGCCCAAAATTGCTATCTCTTTACTCCACAAAGTTTGCAATTCAGCCCAAAATAACACTAGAACACCTCCTTCTTGGAAATATGCATCCATATCACCCATTCTAAAATCTAATAAAGACCCTAAATATTGTTCTTCATGCAGACCCATCTCACTATTAAATGTGGATTATAAAATGTTCATGAACATTTATAGTGAAAGATTAAAGAAATTCCTACCACATTTGATAGATGATGATCAAACAGGCTTTGTAGTTAATAGAAGTACCTTTGAAAATATCAACCAAACGCTAGCCTTAATTGATTACTCTCAAAGGAAAAAGAAGAATTTCACTTTAATAAGCCTGGACATAAATTTAGCATTTGACTCTATAGATTAAGATTATTTGTTCATACTTTTAGAATGTTTAAATTTTTCAAAAAGTTTTATTGATTTATTAAAACATCTATACATGGGATCCCTTGCATATTTTAAAATAGGATCATATATCTCAACCAAAATACCTATCATATAAGGAACTAAGCAAGGTTGTCCCCTCTCTCCCCTACTATTCATCCTCATTATGGAGCCATGGGCGAATGACATAAGAAAGAATAAAAATATAGAAGGACTTCAGATTAATGGGGAATTAATTTCTAAAAATGCAACTTTTTGCAGACGATGTACTTATTACTACAAAGGGTAATAATTCCTCAATAACCTCATTATTTGACTCCATCAATATATTTCAAAAGATGTCTGGTCTATCATTTATTAATAACAAAACCAACATTTTACCCATATACTCTAATAAAAATAAAAGCACAACAAATAATAAATACAACTCCAATACAGATCAAATTACATACTTAGGAATTATCCTTGCTAAAGACTTAAAACAATAATACAATTAAATTGAAATAAATGTTATGAAAACATACAAACCCTATTACTGAAGTGGAGTACAGTTTGTTTTTTCACAATAGAAGAAAAATTAACAATTATAAAAATGATTATCCTTCCCAAGATCCTATACATTATTCAATCCATTTTAACACTTCCCACCAAAACCCTATCTAATAATCTAAACTCTTTGATATTAAGAATCTTATGGTTCCCCAAAAAAACAAGAATAACCCTTAAACAACACTTAAAAAGCTGGAGCAAAGGAGGTATAGCTTTCCCAGATTTGATCCTATATTCAAACTCTTCTATAATTAAAACAATTGCACAACTGTTAGATACATCATACTCAGCGAAATGGAAATATATTGGGAAACAACAGCCGTGCAACTAATTTTGAGACCCCTATCTTATAAGTTAGAAATAATAAATCCGGTGTTATGGATGCTAAAAGATTATTTTACTACACATATAACACCCAAACACTCAACCAGCTATATTTACAACTTTATAACAAATTTTAGAAACTTTATATATAAGCACCCCAGATACAAAGAATGTTTTTTCATTTTATTCCCTATAACATTTACACAAGAATTTTTGCTAACATCAGATTTAGAAAAAATTACATTATTTAAACAAAATGAACTTAAGTTTTTGTTTCAACTGACATCAGAAACTATGGATCAGATATTGCAGGAATTCAAGTTAGATAATTATTTATGGCTAGATATACAAACTAAATATACAAAACAGATTATTTATTGATAATAAAATAAACTTGATCTCACTCACAGTCAAACATGATACAAGTATATTATTAGATTATTTTCAGTCAATTCTTCAGCATAAGCAAATTTATTCAGGTAAAATCTATTTTATATTTAGAATCATTAGAGATGAAACATTTACCTGCCTTGAAAGTTATTGGAATTATTTCTTTACAATTAACAATGAACTTCCCAGTAATCAAGATAGGATAAACATACTTGAATCAGCAGGGAGAACAACTTTGTCTCTTAAATGGAAATTATACTCTTGGAGATTTATGCATAGATCCTTTTACACTCCTCAAATAATGAGTAAAATTAACAAAAAAAAAACAAAACATTTGTAATGAATGTAAGTTAGATATAAATATAGACTGGGCTCATATATTCTTTGACTGCCCTGCAATTAAAACATTCTGGAGAGCTGTTAATGAACTATCACAGGCATTAGTCACAGATAATTTTACTCTAGTGCTTTTTAACACACCCATATCACACAGTGTTAAAAGTGTAAAATTTCCTTTATTCTGGGCAATACATGCTGTGGCCAGAAAGAGCATAACCAAAAGTTGGATTTCTGAATCCCCTCCTAGTTTCACTGAATTTAAGAATATATTATCTGAAGTATGTTGTTTACAACTTAAAACTATAATTTCTAGAACAACTAGAAAGACTTATGCTTTCCATATATGGGTAAATTTACAAAATCTGTTGAAAAAGAATTAACAAACACAATGAATAATATCATTTTTTTTCTTTTAATTTACGTATTACAACCAAAATTGGTCTAATCATCACATGTATGCAAAGTTTAATGGATGTCCTTGTAAATACTTTACTTATTTTATTTTGTCAAGTTATTATACATTGTTATTTGGATTTTATATATTATAATCTCAGTAACTGTATATTTATGTCAAATCTATGTGATTAATATATGAACGTTTTACTAAAACCAATAAAATTGCTTTAAAAAAAGACAATGTATGTCAAAATAAACCCTGTTACTGTAGCAATTTTCTAAGTTTATAACAGCAGTACTTAAAATCTGTCCCTATTTTTGGGTCTTTGTATCCCCATTTTGTTGGGCTTTGTCCAGATTTCTTGTGCTAAGAGGTTGACAGGTATGCAGATATAACATGCAAAACTGTGGACATAACACATCAATCCAAACAGTGGAGAGTATTTCCACCTACCCTCTGTGATGCTGTAGCTCCCTCACCTTGATAATGTCCTCCACACAGGCTAGGAAAAGGGGCAAGGCCTACGTGAAGGACTTAATTATAGCACTGTGTTGCCATGCCATTGGCTAATGGAAAGGTAACACAGCTGTTCTGGATGCAATTAGCAAGTGGGAGACACAGACTGCTGCACAGGCCATCACTGAATCATGAGCATTACATACAAAAGAAAAGCTGCTGCCTATGCTAAATGGGTCTGACACTTTTTCAGGAAGACAGACAGTGAATTTTGACAACAATAGTTGTTGATTTCTTCTGACAAAGGAGTACAGCTCTATCACATGTATGTCATTCAATTAAACATGTAATGTAATGCAGATGGGGGGATGCAGTCATGGAAAATAGGAATTTAAACAGTAGGTCTCAACAAGACTTCCTGGACTGACATGTTGCGGTTGGTCTGCTGTCCAGCAACTATGGCCATCCCTGATCACTCTGTCTGCAGTGACATAGATCACAGCTCTGGCCCTTGAGTCACCCAAGCAATGGTCAGCTCACATATGAGTAATACTGGCTTGTCTGTTGTACAATACTGACTGTGACACTGCCAGACAAGCTATCTGGAATGTTGTAAATATTCATGTCATTTGTGAATATTACTATGATACATATGCTTGTATGATACAAATGTAAGAGACCTATATATGTTATGTGGATATTAAACAACTGGTGCAGAAGTGTGTGTTGATCTGTATGTTTTGTACTGAGCTCATACCTCGTAACTGTCCAGAGTTTTGCAGACTGACCACATGTTTGCCTCATATTTGGAGTCATTTTCTCATACATTTGTGTTTTGTCTGGCAAATCTTTAAAGACAGAAGTCATAAAATAATAGCACACATTTAAATGTCAGCTGTCATATCCTTCAGAGTATTCCTGCAAATGCAAAGCCTGGCATTCTATCAACTAAGTGTGTAAGAGCAATATTTATAAAGTCTCACTATTTTGGGCCCCCCTCCCCATTATTTGTGCCTTTGTCCAGATCTCTTGCTCTGACTGAGCTTCAAGAGTGTAAACACAGTGCTCTATACTGCCAAAGAACAGAAATGTATATCAAGTATTATCTGTGAAAATGTATGTATTAATAGTAGAAACTAGAAGCCTCAAACATACAGATATAAGTTGCAAAACTTCAAGTAAATAAGTTGTACTTGTTTTATGAATGTGATCTCAGTTTCAGTGCAGCAAGCAGACATACATGTTTACAGCTACAGGTTTTTGTATTGTCTTGAAACATAAATAATTACTAAGTTGAAAATGTACAAGTGTTTAACTGTGTTATGACTTCCAGTTATACACAAACATCAGACAGATTTGTATGTCTGACACAGAGAATTATGTTAGTTGCTGTTAGCCTGTACAATGAAGCCAGGTGACAAACACTGACGTAATCTGAGCTAACCCAGCATTAATGTAGATTATTACTTTCAGACCTGTCTCACAGAAAGACATTTGCATGTCGTATGTGTCTTTGTATCTGACAACATCCGCTCATCTGCATTTGCCATGCTAATAGTAAGGAACTAGGCAAATGTAAAAACGTTTACATACAGATGGGAATATAGTATATCTGTCTGATGTTTGTGTGGTCTGCATTGCTCTGAGGATCACTCATCTCTGCATGTCATTTTGATTTGAAGATCTTTATTTAAATTTTGATGACTTCTATTTTGTATCTTATGCTAGTATTACATTTGTTTTATTTTAAGTATTATGTTCTGTTGGAGTTTTAAGAGTTCTTGGCTAGGGTCAGTGAAAAAAAGTTACCAAAGAATTAATTTGCAATATGTGAATACCATTAGTTAATTAGTGCGAGGAGCTGAGAGACAGCATTACTGTTTTATTTAGAAATATTTGTAGTTACCTGAAGTGTTTGTGTGGTCTGTAGTCATCTGTGCATTTAATGTCAATTTGAAGCTCTTTAGTTAAGTTTTGATCACTTCTATTTTGTATCTTATTCTAGTCTTGCATTTGTTTTGTTTTAAGTTTTCTGTTCTGTTGGAGTTTTAAGAGTTCCCTCTTGTTGTGTTCTTATATTTGTTGGCTTTTGAGTTGTCCGCCCATACCATAAATCTCATTTTGGGCACTCCTCCCAGTCCCATCTCATCAGCTTATCCTACTGAGTAGACAAAGATCATTTGAGAGGGCCCACCTCTCTTAGTTTTTCAATGTGAAATTATTGTGTTTCATCCCTTCCCACTTAACCTCAAAACAACAAACATTTTACTGTATTTGTGTTTCTTCCTATTTTATTACTTTAATTTGCTTTTGCTGACCATTCTTAAAATGACTCAATTGCACTTATTCTGGTACATTTATTATTGCTTGTTAGTAGCCTAATTTAATTGTAATTGTTATTATAAGCCTATTGGTTTAAGTACATGGGCTTCAGGCCAGTTGTTTTACATTAAGAAGGTTTGTGGTCTGCACTCTTGTGGCAAGAGAAGTAGTTTACATCCTTCTAAGTTGGGAGTTGCTGGCTGAAGGCTTAGTGTCTGTTATTCTAATATTGCCTTTGTTCTGGTTTAAGCACTTGGGCTTCAGGCCAGTTATTTTACATTAAGAAGGTTTGTGGTCTGCACTGCTGTGGGAGGAGAGGGTAGATTATGCCCTTATGAGTTAGAAATTACTGGTTAAAGGCTTATTTTGACTTCTTATTTGAACTGCTTCTTTCTGACATTGGTGTGCCTTGTTTACTGTAGCATAGACTAGATCCTGACCTGCTGAATCTAGCTTTGTTTGTATAACTTGAGCACTAATCCAGGCCGTCATTTTTGGTTAGGGTTCCCCTGCACCCTAGTGGCAGGAGTGTGCAGTTGAAGCTGTGTGAATGAAGACTGCTGGAACAGGGTTCAATTTTGAGCTTTAGTATTGGTTAATTGGTCAATCTGTTTAAATTCATTTGTTCTTGTTTGCTACTATTATATTTAAGAGTGTATCTGTTCAACTGTGTTAAATTGACCTAAACTGAGTTTAAATATCTTTGGCATAGTCTGGTTACAGGTTTTGCTGCATTCACATCTGTTTGTGTGATTCCTGTGTTTCCTGCTATGCCATCTTGTGTTGGCCAGGGCCTGCCTGCACTTACTAGGAGTAAGTGAACTGGTTGGTACTGGTCTGGCACAGGGTGTTGAGCTAAGAGCTCAGGGACAAGGGTCGATTGGTGAGTCCCAGTGTTCCTATTTTACCTTCGTTTCTTGTGGTATTTCAACCCAGCATGTGCATGGGTTTTTCCTTGTCTGCTTTTTCAATCCTTTGTGAGGTATCTCAGTTGCATTTTTCCCTTACCAGCACTCCTGTGTGAGTAAGGCCCTTGTCTGCAGCTACTGTATTGATTTTATCCAGCCATACTCACACCTATAGGTACTATCCTCAGATAGTACCCACTCTACTATCCCTGACTTCTCTTCCACAGATTCTGATGACCATGGACGGACAATTTCCTGTACTTTCTCCTGCTAGTCTGGTTGATATGGGCATCCTGAGACAGTGTAGCAACTGCCTTATATACACAGAAAGCTGTCTACTACTACCACCTTAAGAACACAATATGTGAGAGATGCAGTCACATTAAGAACCTAGAATCCTTGCTGTCTCAGCCACAAGCCAGTACATTATTGACAGACCACAATGCTTTGTCAGAGATGGCCTTCATTTGTCTCCCCTGGGCTTTAAGCTTCTGGCAAAGGCACTTGCCTCCCCCATAGTGCCTTTTTTAGGCAAAGTCATGAACACAAAAGTACCAGCAGGAAAGCTTATTATCAACGAAATGTTAAGGTCATGCTGCTAAATGCTAGGAGTCTTAGCATGAAACTGCAGTTATTGTAAGTATTCCTTGCCCTGGAGGACACTGACATTTATGCAGTCACTAAAACCTGGTTCAGAGCTGTGGAGAACACCCTAACCTTGCCAGGTTACTCATCCTACCATACTTTAAGACCACAACTGGAGGGCTACAAAGCCAAAGGAGGTGGAGTTTCAATATTTAGCATAGACATACACCTCCAGGCTTGTCAAACAGTATGACGCACAGGAGACACTCCAAGTGCAGTCAACTGTTGACAAAGCAACTATTCAAATCATAGCTAGCTACAGACCTCCAACCATGACTCCGGACACCCACTCTCCTATCTGGAGTTACTTGAATTCATCAAGATTCAACCCTCTGCCCTGATTCTGGATGACTTTAACTACCCAACCATAGAGTGCATGACCTATTCTACCCAAATATGAATGCACAGAGATTCCTCAGCTTGTTCAATGCCAATGCATTGGATCAGCTGGTCAACACCCCTATGACAGGTGCCAATATCCTGTATCTGGTCCTACCCAACATGAGTAGCCACTGTAGCACTCCTACAGTGTCATCCTCCTTGGTAAGATCTGACCATAAAGTGATCACTTTTTTTGTCACCATCTCCCCTGCCCCCCCCCCCATGTCAGGATAAAAAAAAACACTTTTCCAAAGCTGACTGCAATCTCCTCAGAAGAGGTATAAGCAGTTTCACAGAGCTAGTAGCAATGTCCAAGCCTACACTAAAAAGCTATATGAGCACCTACATAGCTGTATAGACTCAGCAATACCTGACAGGACCAAATTATCTCCCTCAAGAAAGGGTAAACATGTCTGGTGGACAGCACCAATAAACAAACTGTATAATAGAAGGAAATATTTGCTGTCCAGGGTCAAGAAGGAGCAGATGCCAAACTGGAAGATATATCTCCTTTGTCTGAACAAGCAAATAAGGTCACTGGTGAATTATTCTAAGCCTAACTTTGAGTCCAGATTGGCCACATCCACCAAGGAAAATCACAAGGCTTTCTTCACATATGCCTGCAATCTCAGACGCAACACCCAAATCTTCTCTGAACTGGTGGTCAGTAACACCGCATACACATACGCCATAGATCTAACCAACCTGCTGGCAGACAGGTTCAGTGAAAACCTCACCCCTTGTTCCCCATCAGTAAACCAGGACATCCCCAACACCTGCCCCCCTCCCCTCATCATCATGGAGCATGTCCTTAATGCCCTCTCAAAGGCAAAAAATAAAGTCTTCATGGGACCTGATAACATCCCTGGCTGTATCCTACATGAACTCAGACATGAGCTGTCAGCTCCATTAAACACCCCATTCAACCAAAGCCTGAGCACCAGCTTCATCCCAGCTGAATGAAGGACAGCCACTGTCATCCCTCTACACAAAGATGGAGTGTCCACTGACCCAGGCAATTATAGACCCATCAGCCTAACTAGCCTGATCTGCAAGGCCATGGAGCACATTATCATGGAACTTATAAACAGAGACATCAGCAACCCCCAAACACTTGACCTCACACAGTTTGGTGTTGTCAAAGCGAGATCAGTCCTGTTAAACTTGGTCAACTTTTTTGAAACAATCACCAAAGCCATGGATGAGGGGAAGACAGTGCACACTGCCTACCTTGACCTAGGCAAAGCCTTTGACACTATTCCCCACTCGGCCATAATACATAAACCTTCCCAGGTAGGCATCAACCTGTATGTTACCAGATGGGTAGCTAACTGGCTCACTGATTGAACCCACGCATCCAAAGTAGGGCAAGCCACCGCTAGTAGTAAACCCATAACAAGCATGTACCCCAAGGATCAGTCTTGGGGCCTCTATTGTTTGGAATATACTTTTCTGAGGTGCAAGCCAAAACCAGTGGTTTGTGGCTGACCAAGTTTGCATTCCCCTAGTGATGTGATGTGAGAGGCTATTACTCAAACTAATAACTGTTGCCAAAAGCATTGCCTCAAACTGAATGCCAAGAAATGCATCATTATCCCCTTTGGAGAAAATGTCATCCACACTAATTATGACAGTAATAACAATGTACTAAGCATGCAATCAGTTGTGAAGGACTTGAGCACCCAGGTTAATAGCAACCTGACAGTTGACCACCGCATTGACTCCGTTGTACGGAAGGCTTTCTACATGGCCCACCTCACAAATAAGGGTATGTCATACAGGAAAAAGGAGGTCATAACAACTCTGTACTTCTCCCTCTCCCTTATCAGACCCATTATCAAGTATAATTTCTCCTTTGGCATGCACCTTGCCAAGCACATGCAGCAATTGCAGAGAACACAGAGGTTCCTGACCAAGAAAATCCAGGGTCTCAAATACATATCCTATACAGATAGGCTAAAAGCCCTGTCCCTCTACTCAGTCTCATACAGACTGATCATAGGTGACCTCTATCTGGCATACAAAGCCATTTCTGACACAGCATTTATGGAGTTGCTGCATATCCGTAAGACAAACCCCACTCATGCAACCCGCACACAAGGCCTTAACCTGGCCTGCGACATGAATAGTACTTGTTGGCGGGGCAGATTTGTGTCCCAAAGACTCCACCATCTGTGGAATAGACTCCCTCTCCTTGTCAAGCAGAGTACCTCTCTACCGCTATTTAAGAGGAACCTGGACGTCTGTATGGAAAACAGAATATACACCCTTGCAATCCCACCTGTGTCCCTGCTGGACGTGGAAATAGGTGCTGACTTTGAAGGAACATGGGTGTATGTGACACACCTTCACCTAACACACAGTGCACCCATGTACACAACATTAATGTACCCCTGTATAGGCTAGGCTTATAAGGGTTTCTGGGCCAAAAGCCTAGTATCATCCCATGAACCTACGGACCTATTACTTTAGATGTTCGTTGTATTTATTTCAGACTGTCTTGCAATGTTGTTGTAAATTGTTCCCTGTGAGTCTGAATTCTGTAGTTACTGTATTGATTGAATATTGTCTTGTTCCTGTATTAGTTATTATTAAATATAGTTAAATCTTGTCATTGTGTTTGGTCTGTATACAACTAAGTAAGCTCTTGGAGTACTTTCATATGTATTTCATGACACTGCATAGCCCACTCCAATAGCCTTGGTCACACTTACCATTTTGCTAATAGGCACATCACACAGTAGGATTCATCACCATTTGGTAAGGGCGTTACAGTAACTGGTAAAGAGCTGGATTGTAGCAGTCAGAACTACCTTAAAGTCTGGGGAGAAGAGGCCATAGCAAGTAAACCTGTGCCAGCCTTTCCCAGGAGTGTGTGTGTGTGTGTGTGTGTGTGTGTGTGTGTGTGTGTGTGTGTGTGTGTGTGTGTGTGTGTGTGTGTGTGTGTGTGTGTGTGTGCACGTGTGCTCGAGATTCATAAATCAAATTTCAAAGTGTGTGTATGTCAGCTACTTGGGCAGGGACCCAAAGCACTGGTTGGACAGAGAGGGTGATGGATGTTTTGCCTTGACCACTCTGCTGACATGTTAACCATGTAGCTGTGTCAGTGGGGAGTCTTATTTGGGGATCTGGAGAGAGAGGGAGAAACCAGCCCCAGACTGACTGTGATCTCTGTGTGCTCTGAAGGGTACTTGTATTTTACTGTGCATGTACTTGTCATCCTTCCATTGTGTACATCCTTCACTGGTGGTAGTGGTGAGGATTGAGGGCCCATGATTACTGGGCCAGTGCAGGGACTCATACTGACAGTATGTACTGGTGGATACAGCAGGCATATCACATCATGTACTGTCATTGAGCCGTTCTCAGTCTGCCAATGTCATACAGGATTATTTCACAGATTGCCCAGGTCTCCCTGACCATTCCTGATATATTCTGTGTATCTGCCTAGGTGAGTGTGTACTCCACACCTGTATCTAATTGTCTAACACCTATGGCTAGCATACCTGGTGAGCCCCTGCAGCAGGACAGCAGGTTATAGGTGCTAGAATTGGGTAGATGCTGGCTCTGGCTCAGCAGCAGTATGTACATGCTGAACATACAGTCTAAGGGAATGGATACACTACCAGATATTCAGGTATCATTATTTTGTCCCCAGGGGTCTGGCATGTCACAGGCACATTCCTCAAACTATGTAGACAATCATCATGTATTGTCCAACTGTTGCCCAGAAAAACACATTTGTCTGGCAGGGGGGTCTACATCTATCAGACACATGTACACATTCCACAAACATATGGGTACTGCAGATGTCAGACACCTATGTGGAGGTCACCCTACAACACGTATGCACTGCCCTCAGTTATTGTGTAGCTTAGATGTTCCAGGAATGTCCATATGAACCTATAGTAGCACTCACCTATTTGTGGGATGTAGGCTGGATCACATGGTACTGTAACACTGTCCATAGGGGACAACGAGCAGTTGATGGCCGTGATGTGTGTGGACACACAACAACACAGTCTGTCACAGCAGTCAGGACATTTCTGGTATTCCTGGTACCATAAAAGGTTACTAGGCTATGGGCCCACAGCAGCCATATCCCTAGGCTACATGTTAGCCCATGTGTATGCAAGGCAGCAGCTGATGTTCTTGTCCAACAGGGACACAGGTGGTATCCCAAGGGTGTATGTACTGTTAACCATCCAGTTGACCAGGTTATGCCTGCAAAGGTGTAGGTAGCTACCCTGTCTGATGTGGACAGGGTGCCCATTTCACTGCAGGGTGATTGTGTGGGACACACATCCAATCCGCCAACAAGTCCAGTCCAGGTCACTCACTAGGTGGAGGTTGTGTGTGTGTTAGCAGAGTGGAGCATAACTTGCACTCATGCAGCAGTCCCAGCAATGTGGAGTCTGTGATTCCTGCCATGCCAGAGTGACGTCACTCCTGAGGAGTATGTATGACACCGGGAAGAGGGTTCACCTTATAGCCTATAGGTGTATGGTAGATGTTTGATAGCCTGGTATTCCCTGGTGGGAAAGCTCTGTGATGTACCCAGCTGCTGCGCGTGCAGTCTGATGTGAATGATGAATGGAGGATTATGCACATTAATGGTCCTCATTGGAGGGAACATGAAACATTAAGATCAGCAGGGTAATGCATGCTGTAATGCCAGTATGTTAACAATACCCACACACATATTGTGCTGATAGATGGCAGGAGTATGATGTGGGTGTTAGTGGTGGATAGTGCTAGCAAAAGTGGATGTGCAGGATCTATACATAATGGTGGCCAATGTATGCTATCCTGTGATGTGTTCTCCTGTTCGTGTTTTTCAAGTGGGATGTACCACAGATGGCAACCAGCTTTCTAAAAAGCCGATACTGTGGCAATGATTGATACACTCAGACTCCATCACTGGGTACTGTTGGGGAGAAGCTGGAAAAACAAGCAGGAATGCACTGCCCTCTGGATGGAATTGGTAGTGACTATCAGCAATGTGGGCCAATGCAATGGTGCCCATGAACAGGTCCGGAACCGTGCCACCAACCTCATACACAATGCATGGCAAAGAGCTGCAGCTGTGGCCAGGAACAGTGCTTGCACAGGTGTAGAGCCTGATATGCAAACACCACTCACAGCCATGGAGAAGTTCCTCATAAACCTTGGTGCAGCCACTGCATCCCAGGAAAAAATCTCAGCATATGTCGTGGAGGTGAGTGGTACAGAGTCAACAGCTGAGGAGCATCCAGGTAAGGTCCCAGTGGACATCACTTAAATACTGTAGCATTCAGAGTGGCAGGCTTTGCATATCTGGATGCATATGTCAGGTCAAACTGCATTTGTGGGTGGGGTTTTGTAATGCACACAAGTGCACACCTATTGTGAATGTCAGCAAATTGAGTAGTATCACAGTTTGTAGTCTACATGTTCAGAAATGCACATATTATCCTGTACCAATGCCACATGTGTGTGCTAACAATACATCTCCTCCACAACTACATAGGTCACTCTAGTGTGGCTGGGGAACAGCTACCTGAAGCCGTTGAGTGTGGAACTGTCTTGTTGTGGCTCATCAATACCTTATGCATGTTAAGGGCAACCAATTTTCCATGCACACAACTGTTACGCTTAGCCATATTGCAATATGTGCATGTTCACTTGTGGTGGGGTTAACTGCAGTGCATCACATTGATCATCACAGGAGCCTATTCGCAGGTGGTGTAACATATTGGCACATATGTTTGTATAGGTGTAGTCACTGTGCTATACAGGGGTACATTAGTGTTGTGTACATGGGTGCACTGTGTGTTAGGTGAAGGTGCGTCACATACTCCCACTCCTCACGTATCTCACAGTTGTATAATAGTAGCAACATTAACTGGACATAGCTGCATTGCATGTTGTTGAGGGCCTGTGCACATTGTGTCTGTTGTAGTCTGATTGTGTGTCATGCATGTCATTATTCAGAAAGTGTGGTCTGTATAATGTCTTTGTGCCACCTCACCTGTATACGTGTGTGTTTGTGTGTGTGTGTGTGTGTGTGTGTGTGTGTGTGTGTGTGTGTGTGTGTGTGTGTGTGTGTGTGTGTCTGTGTGTGTGTGGATCAGCAAACATTATAGTGCAGGTAGTAATTTACATTTGTTGCCTTCCCCTCACAGGTAAACGTGGGGGTTGGGGTGTCACCCCCTCACAATCTGTTGTCAGTATCTCTTTGGACTCTGATGATGATGCTGTTCATAGTGAGGCACAGGCGGGGTTGTTGGGGACTGAATCTGTACCATTGATTGACATCCCACTTCCATCCACAATATCCCCACACACAGTCAGTATGCCCACACATACCCAGTCCCCAGCATCCATAAATATTGGACAGTTGGAGGGTGGTGGCATCGAACAGGTGAGAGTGGCAACTATGGCATCTATGACTGTCAACAGGAGCCATAGCCAGAGACCTGGCAAGGTCCCACACAGGCAGATTGACAGGGGTGCTTGATGGAGGAATGCTGCCCATCCAGCATCTGTCAGAGGTGTCTCAGCAGGTGTCATCTGATGCATGTTTTGGTCTGTCATGTAGGCAAAGGCATGTACTAAATGGTACACCAGATGCATGATCAGGGTCATGGATGCAACACTTTCTGCCATGTGTGACAACCTCCACGGCATTGGTGATGCTGTATGTCATTTTGCAGATGTGGATAGACGGTGGGGTGAGACATTGTCAGTGCTTAACCATGCAATGTCTGTGCTTGAGCATGTGGTGGAAGTATGGCATCAGACATGTGGACACAGGTCAGCAACATCATCAGCTGAGAGGCCATGTAGCCATGCACATTCATACTCCTGTAGTGACAGTACCACCAGCACTACTGAAGGGAGGGTATTGTCCACACCACAATGTAGCAGGTCATGGGCACGTGGTCCTGACCATTCCCACGAGGAACATGGATCCAGCAAACACTAGTCACCGTCATGGAGTAGTACCCCATCTGGCCTTGAGCCTGGTGGGGCCAGTGACACTCCTGGCAGAACCAGTTCCCATGTCCATGGCCAGAGATGGTGAACTGTACATCCTGCCATGTACAGTCCACCACTGTCCAACATACCCCTGTGTAGGGCTAGCACATATTTTGACTGTGTGCATACACAACCTCACACATCACTATCATATGGAGGTCACCACCAGAACACACAGCTCCTCTCCATGGCCCAGTATAACACCAACACTCCAGACACACACACACACACACACACACACACACACACACACACACACACACACACACACACACACACACACACACACAATGTCAACTGTATGGCCCAGCCGAAACTGTATGGCCCAGCCTAGGCCTTTGGCAACTCCACACCACACCCTCTACAGAAGTGTGAATGTGCATGGCTACATGGCCTCTCAGCTGATAATGTTGCTGACCTACGTCCACATGTTTGATGCCATACTGTACATGGTAGGATGACATTAGGTAGCCTATCTACCACAAGATGAGTGGTTCCTTGCCCAGACATTGTAGCTATTGGCCATTTGGGCAGTTTTTTTCCATCTCTTTCAACGTTCTGGTTTAAAAGCCGCACTTGTGCTTGTTTCCCACCTTTCCGGTAACTGGCCTAGTCCAGATACAGAGTTGCTGTATCCAGGACTGTTGGTAAGCTTTTGAGCCCCGCAAGCCTTTCTGTGTTGGAGGAAAGCCTTCTAGCTTATCAGTGGGAGTGGTAAGCTCTAGGTAGCCTGTCTACCATGAGAGGAGAGGTTCTTGGCCCAGAAATTGTAGTTTATTGACCATTTGGACAGTTTGTCTGTCTCTTTCAACTTTCTGGTTTAAAAGACCACATCTGCGTTTGTTTCCCATCTTTCCTGTAACTAACCTACTGGGTAGCACTAGAAAGCCTTAAACTGATACAAGCCTTCTAGCTTAGGAGAGAGACTTTGGAGTGATTAAGTATCAGTTTTCTGTACTTTCTTGCTGTACTTAACTGTTTTCCACTTAAACGTAGATTTTCCAGCATTTATTGTGATTTAAATCTTGTTTTTTTCACATATTGTACTTATTTGACTGCCTGCACTTTTAAAAAGTTGTTTTTCATTTAAATAATTTGTTTAATTGTTGTAGGCTATACACAAAAGTGTGATAGCCTTTTCTGATCATTTGTGGTCATTTAAAACTGTTTTAAGTGTTTTTTTTTACTGTTTTTGCCTTATCTTTTCAAAAAAAAAAACAAACAAAAAAAACATAAAAATTCCTTGTTTCCTGCCTTTCTAAGCTAGTATAGTCCAGTTTTCAGGCTAGTACTGAATTCAGGGCTTTGATACTAGTTTCTGAGTTGCCCATACCTTACTTGGATAGAAAGAAGTTTCTCTGTTCACCTGTGAGAGAGGGGAGCTTTGAGCAACCTATCTGTCACTGGAGGAATGGTTCCAGCCCAGAGGTTAGTAGTTTATTGGCCATTTTTGGCTAATTTCTATCTCTTTCATTTCCGTACTATAAAAACTGTGTTGCACGGTTTTGCACACCGGGCAGTGCCGATTAGCTACGGTTAAATTATTCCCGGCTCCACTAAGTCTCTTCTTCAGTTTTTCCCTTGAAACTAGTCTAACTCTCAACCTAAGCACTCAAAAAGCATCTTGCAGCCCAGCACTTGCTCAGACCTAATAGCAAACACTAATATACCCTGACACTGATTGCCCAGCAGGGCAAGGCTCTTTATTCACCCCTCATCAACCAAGCAACTAAGCAGTTCACCCTACTATTCAGGCATGACCAAAGGACAACTTTAGGTGCACTCTACAGTTCATCTGGTGAATCTGGATATCCTGAGGCAATGTTACAACTGCCTCATGTAAACAGACATTCCTCGCCTCCTACCACAAAACACTAACATATGCGAAAGATGCAATTATACAGCCAAACTGGAAGCTAAGCTGTTTCCACCCAAGACTGCAACAGACAGTCAAGAGGAGAAGGTTAGCACTTGCACCACAACTCCAGCTGCACACAGACCTACTAAAACAGCACTGGCAAAAAAAAAATACACATAAATACACAAAATCATACTCGGAGGCTCTAAATAAAAACCTGCAAAAGCATCAGAGACCTCCAAAGCAGACACCCAAACAACCTGCACTTCCCATCACAAACCAGACAACACATAAAACACAAAATCAGTGTGCTGCACAATCACAGCCCTTAAGGCAAAATAACATACCTAACGCACTAGTAATAGGTGAATCTATAGTCAAGCACACTGATGTCCCACTCACTAGGCTGGACAAGCAGAAGGTTACTGTTAGCTGCCTGTCGGGAGCCAGAATCCATCACATAACACAAGCACTCAGGTCACTCCAGAACAAGTACAAATATGACTTTGTCATTGTTCATGTTGGTGTAAATCACCTGAGATGTACCTCCCTGGACTACATGAAAAGAGACATAGAATAGCTCTCTGATCATGTAGCCCAGGCTGGTATGACCCTGACCCTGAGTAACATCCTGCCCTCACCAAGAATGATACCTCAGTATAAAGAAAAAAAGATCAATTTCAACAATTGGCTAAGCTTCTGGTGTCATTCAAAGGGGATCCAGTGTGTGTCAGCCTGGGATGACATGCTTGAAAAGCCACATTGCTTCACAAGAGATGGCTTGGCTTGCACCTGTCACCTCTAGGCATTCGAATACTGGCCAAGGCTCTTGCTGCCCCCATAGTGCCTTTTTTAGGCAAGGCTCAAAAGTCAAACCCACCTCCGTAAACAGCACAATTACAAAAAACTGAGGGTTATGCTACTCAATGCCAGGAGTTTAAATCTCAAAATGCACTTGCTTGAAGCACTCCTCAGTATGGAGAACATCGACATCTATGCAGTAACTGAAACCTGATTCAAGGCTCCAGAGAGGACCCAGGCACTACCGGGCTAAAACTCATGCCACACGTTATGGCCACAGAACACGGACCGGAACACAAAAGGAGGGGGGGGGTATCCATATTCATCAAGGATACCTACACCTCCAGGTTAGTGGAGCAGCATGATACCTCTGAGATCATCCATGTGCAACTAACATCGGGCAAATCTGCAATGCAAATTGTGGCCTGCTACAGATCACCCTCCATGACCCAGGACCACCACTCCACCTTTCTGGAGACACTGGAAAACATGAAAGTCCTACCAAACACCCTGATATTGGGTGATTTCAATTACCCTACCAGTCACTGGGAAAATTACTAAAGTACAAATTCCCAGGCCCAGCACTTCCTGGAATTCATCAACTCAAACGTACTGAATCAGCTTGTAAACTCCCCTACCAGAGGTGAAAACATGTTGGACCTGGTCATCACCAACATGGGCGACAGGTGTTCCAAACCGGAGGTCAACCCATCACTGGTTAGATCAGACCATAAACTAATCACTCTGGATGTCCATACTGCACCACCACCACCCCCAACTAAGGAAACCACAGTAAAAAAACTTTTCTAAAGCAAACTTCACCTTACTTAAGACAGAGGTGCTAAGTTTCACTGCCCCCACGCTAAAGGATAATGCTGCCCAAGATGCAGAAATCTTTACAAATGCACTCTATGAGCACCTACAAGGATGCATGGATTGTGCCATCCCTAGCATGGATCGTGCCATCCCTAGCAAAACCAAGACTCACTCCTCTAAGAGAAAGAAACCAGATTGGTGGACCCCTGCAATAAACAGGCTATACAATAGAAGGAGGAAACTAGTTCAGAAAAAAATCAAATCCCAAGAAGGAAAGACATCTCTGATCAGTATCAGTAAAAAACTGAGGTCCCTCATGAAATAATCCAAGGCTAAGTTTGAAAGAAAAATAGCCAAGGATTCAAAAGATAACCACAAAGCCTTCTTTAGCTATGTTAAGAATCTAAGTGGCAACTTGCAGATATACATTGAACTAGTGCAAAATAGTACAAAATACACTGAACCTACTGATATTGCCAACATCCTGGCAGATAGATTCAGTGCAACATCACCCCCCCTCTCACCTACAAAGGGGCCCACAACAATACTGGAAAAGAGTAGTGTCCCAAAAATCACAGACGCACAGGTGAAAACAGCCCTTTCAAAAGCCAAACACACAGCCTCAATGGGATCAGATGGTGTTGCAGGCTGTGTCTTGCATGAACTACAGAACTAACTAATCCCCCACCTAAGCACGCTGTTCAACCTCAGCCTCTCCACAGGCTATGTACCCATAGAATGGCGCACAGCAATGGTTATTCCTCTCCACAAAGGAGGGACCACAACTGACCCTGGTAACTATATGTACTACTATAAGCCTGACTAGCCTGGTCTGCAAGGCTATGGAGTGCATTATCATGGAACTCATTAACAAAGACACTGGGAATCTCCAAACACTTGACCTGACCTAGTTTGGCTTTGTTAAATGCAGATCATGCCTAATAAACCTGGTTAACTTTTTTTGAGACAGTCAACAAAGCCATAAATGAGGGAAAGGTGGTTCACACAGCCTACCTTGACTTCGCCAAGGCTTTCAACACCATTCCCCACTTGGGTATTACAGAAAAACTCACCAGCCTGAACATAAACTCCTATGTTACGAGATGGGCTGCCAACTGGCTTACAGACAGAACTCACACGGTAAGAATAGCGGGCTCCAGGTCCGACTCTAAACCAGTCATAACACACAGGGTTATTCTCTGGTAGCCAAACCTGACTCTCCAGCATGTGTTTCTGCTATCTCATATGTGAGTCAAGCCTCTCATACCAGTAGTGCACACAGAGTTATACTCTCTTACATGGGGCAGCTGTTGAAGGGCTGAGCACAACATTGCCATCTTGGCATGCCATAGACACCTGTGGACAACCTGACTGGTAACCAGTGGGGCAGTACTGATCACAGACTGTCTGTGTAGAACAGGTGTTGAGAGCAATGGCTGACCTTTGTGAGTGTTAATATAGGTTTTACAGTTTCTGCAGATGTCTGTATAGGTGCATAGCAGACTGGCCATGCTGCTAATGTACTGTTGTGCTGACTGAGGACTATTCAGAGGTAATATCCACCTTTTGCCTGGATAACGTCCCTTTACCTATGTGGTGAACCACATAAAGTCTTCTTCAGTTACATCAGGAACCTCCGTGGCAAAGGCCAGGTTTTTTCTGAATTTGTCCTTAACAGTATCGCATACACTGATCTGGTTAACATAGCCAACCTGCTAGCAGATAGGTCCAGTGCAAACTTCACCCCCTGTCCTCCCAAATGTCCTTTCAGCACCCTTGATATCTGTCAAGCACCTCACATCTCTATTGATCAAGTGTTACAAGCCCTCTCCAAGGCAAAAAACACAGCTTCCATGGGACCCAATTGTTAGGAGACACGTACAACATATATGTTGCAAATATCTGGATATTCTGCATACATCTCTACAGATGACTGGTATAGCCTGTGGAGTTTGACATGGTGCATGTAAGGTGGATGACATCAACAGGCTCTTTAAAGTAATGCCATGTGGTGGGGGGGTCAACTCACCTTAAAATGGTATAACCAACACACACAACAGCCACAGGAGATATGCTTCACACACAAACACACATCTACAGTAGTATAGTTGGCTGTATTGAGATTCAAACTCCTATCTACTTGCATGTACTATAGTGCTGCCCACTTACCGCATGTGTCACAGAGCTTATATGCCTAGAAAGTGTCCAACAGTAGATCTAAGGTTGATGACATGAACAGAACCTGTAAAGTAATGCAATGGGGGGGGCACCAGGGTGGAACAGGCCTTAAAATGGTATAACTAACACACACACACAAACACACAACACACACACACACACACACACACACACACACACACACACACACACACACACACACACACACACACAGTTGTCAGTGTTGAGATTAGAACCCCTAACTATTTAGTTACATGTACTATAGTACTATGTAGTCATTGCACGTGGCACGGAGATTACAGGGCTAAAAAGTGTCCAAAGGTACTTCTAAGATAATTGACATCAGCAGGCCTTGTAAAGTAGGGAAATTGGAAGTGTACTGAGTGGGACAGGCATCAAAATTGTATAGCCAGCACACATGGGACATGTTTCTCTCTCTCTCTCACACACACACACACACACACACACACACACACACACACACACACACACACACACACGTGCCAGTGCTAAGATTAGAACCCCTACCTATCTAACTATTCATTCTATAGTGCTATGCTGTTATTGCATGTGCCACAAAGCTTATAGGGCTGACAACTGTCTGAAGGTACTTCTAAGGTGAATGATATCAGCAGGTCATGTAAAGTAGGGCAATGGGAAGTGTACTGGGTGGAACAGGCCTCAAAATGGTATAACAAACATACACACAGGGGATATGTTTCTCACACACAAACACACACAGTCAAATGCAATTGCCAGTACTGAAATTAGAACCCCTACCAATCTAGTTATTCATACTATAGCGCTGCATAGTTATCGCACATGCCATGAAGCTTATAGGGCTGATGAGTGTCTAAAGGTATTCTAAGGTGAATGACATCATCAGGCCTTGTAAAGTAGGGCAATGGGAAGTGTATTTTGGAAGAGAAAGGCCTCAAAATACTTTAACATACAAACACACACACACACTTGCCAGTGCTGAGGTTAGAGCCCCTACCTAACTAGCTATTTGTTTTGCAGTGCTATGTAGTTATTGCACATGCCACAGAGCTTATAGGGCTGACGAGTGTCCAAAGGTACTTTTAAGGTGAATGACATCAGCAAGCCTTGTAAAGCAGGGAATGGAACAGACTTGGATGGACACCTGAGCCAGATCAAGGGCAACTAACACACCTTCAGAGGCAGGCTGCCCCCATTGTCCAGCCCCCAGCACAGCCACCTTTGGGGCCATGAAGGGGCAGTGATGACTGCCCATGGGTGTGGACCTCAGTCCCAATGTTTCCATCTGGGGGCTCATGGGCCTCTGATTCCCAACCACCCTCCCCATCCAAGGTGTTTACCCCCAATGTGTCATACACTGCCTCTGTCTGCTGTCTTGTCTATCTTGTCTGTCTGCAAAAGCAACCTCTCCAACCCAACATACCTCCCCAAATGTACCTACAACCTTTCCCCAACATCCCACTCTCACCTTAAAAAAAAAAAAAAAAAAAAAAACAGGAAGGGGCATCTGTCAACTCCCAAAAAAAAACACATTCCATACATAAATTTCTATTTCACCCCAAGTACACTGACATCAATCAATTCACCCCTGAATTACTCAAGCAATGTATGTCACCCACACCCCTCCCTGTGTGGTGTGAGGTACTAAATTCCAAATTGTCCACATCATTCACAGCTGTTGCTGCAGAAGAAATGGAGAGCTATGGTCCTTTCCTTCACCCGTCCTGCACATCCCTAGCTGCCTTTCATATTGTTTTTCCCCCTGCTTTCCCCCATTTCACTACTTTCCTATCACCTTTTTTTCCTTTTGTTTGAAATTAGCATAGGTGTAAACAGGAGTAAGCACCTCTAATCAAATCTAAGGGAAGTTAAGTGTCTCTTGGCACTGCTTAGCATCACACAGACCCACTTAAAACTGCTTTACTCACTCTAGCTCATTCAGCCTCTGTTCTGCCCCACAACAAAATAACCAACCCTGCCAGGTCTCAAACCCAGGAATCTGTACACTACAGTCACAGCAATGTACCATTACACCATATGAGCTGCGCTGTGAGATTTGCTTATGCTTTTGTGAATATATCATGCATTACGCTCATTTTAAGACAAATAATCACCAGTGTGTACCAAAAACCCATACTGGAGGTTCAAGTACAAAATAGATGAAAAACCAGCTGGATAACCACGACTGCAAGAACAATTTTAATAAAACACATCATAAATAAATAAAAGATAATGCCTTTGCATGTGCTTCCTCAGGTATTATACAAATGTATGCACAAAGCTTACATTTAAATACAACACAAAACCAATTTAGCAATAAAAGATGGTTAAGAATAATTAATTGCTACCATTTCTTAAAGAATTATGTACATTCAAGATCTCTTCAGCCTACGTGCTTTTAAAACAGGTTTGAGACTAACACTACTGTTGATCCCTGGCTATCTATGTGCTTGTAATCTTAAAATCCTTCACAATTCCACTTGCTCTTAATTGTTGTTTATATCACCCCCTCTACAATTAATATGAATTAAATGTAACACTTTAAAGGTAAAGTAATGATCAGGCCACATAATTATATGTTTGGCCAAAGCATTCTTATTGTTGTGTCTACATATCTCATGAAGTGTTTACTAATGTGTTCTTTTAAATTTTGAGAGGTTTTGCCCACATAATAACAAGGACATAAGGCACATGTTGCTATATAAATCAGGTTTGTGCTGTTGCAGTCTGCATAAAACCTTGGTATAAAATTAAAAGAAGTGTTAGGACATTCAAAATTCCTGTTGTTTACTTAATACACAACAAAAAATACATTTTCTGCATGGATATCTACCCGGATTGGATACCACAGTGCTTGCTCTCTTATTGTCATGACATAGCAACTTTTTTACGTTAACATTATTTCTATAAACAAACTGTGGTATTTCACCCACTATCCTAGCTGTATTGTTGTCAGTAGTCAATAAAGGCCAATGTTTATGAATAATTTTCCTTATAACACTATTACTACTAATGAAATTAGTTACAAAGGAGCAAGAGTGTCTCTTAATGGACAAATTATCAGTACCATTAGTAATAACACCATCCTGTGTATTATGAAAGATATTTTATTGTGCCCCCTGTAATATGTGCTTCTTATATCCTCTATCCATAAAATGCTGTTCCATTTGTTCCATCTCAGTTGCAAATATAGTATTACCTTCACATACCCCCCTTAACCCTTAACAGTTGGCTTTTCACAATGCTGGGAAAAATGGGTCGAGGATGCATACTGCCATAACATAATAACCCATTACACCAAGATTTCCTATAGAGGGTAGTAGATATGTTAACCCCTTCTTCTCTAAACAAAGATACATCTAGAAAATCAATATGTTGGTAAAAACTAGCTGTAGTAAACTTCAAAAAGCTTGTGGTGGATTCCATTGTAGTAATAAATTCAGTTAGGGAATTTGCATCTCCATCCAAAAACATAAAGACGTCATTCACAAACCGTCTATATAACTTGACTTTCTGATTATCTAGATGTTGAAACAAATGTTTGGATTCCCAAAAATGCATAACAAGATTTGCATAAGTATTCACACATGAGGCGCCCATAGCGACACCCCATTTTTGCAAGTATAACTGTTCTTCAAACATAACCACTTTGTTACTCAAAATAAAATCTAAGAACGTACATATGATATCAATATCAAGGCCAGTAAATGTGTCAATGGTAAGCAAAATCTCCCTAATAGCCTCTATACCATATTCATTCGGTATGCAGGTGAATACATTTATGACATTCATAGTCACCATTAAGTAACCAGAAGTATCTATATCATGAGTAAATTATTTCAAGTCATGTAAAACATGTGTTGTATCTCTCAAGATGTTGACAATTTTGGGTATTATCTCCTTTAGTTTATCTTCAACATAAATATAAAGGGGCTCAGTCACCCAACCACCCCCTGAGATAATAGGTCTCAAAGGGGGTGGGTTCACAGACCTGTGTACAAATCTACCTACAACCTTTCCCCAACATTCCACTCTCAGCTTAAAAAAAGGGTGGGCATCTGTCTCCTCCAAAAAAAAAAAAAAAAAAACACATCCCATACATAGCTCTCCATTTCACCCCCAAGTACACTGACATCAATCAATTTACCCCTGAATTACTCAACGTATGTTGCCCACACCCCACCTTGTGTGGTGTGAGGCATTAAATTCCAAATTGTCCACTTCATTCACAGCTGTTGCTGCAGAAGAAATGCAGAGTTATGGTCCTTACCTGCACCCATCCTGCACATCCCTAGCTGCCTTTCACATTGTTTTTCCCCTGCTTTCCTCTATTTCACCACTTTCCTATCACCCTTTTTTCTTTTCTTTTTTTTAAATTAGTGCAGGTTTAATTGGCAGTAAGCACCACTAAGCAAATCTAGGGAAAGTGTCTCTTGGCACCGCTTACTGTCACACAAGCCCATGTAAAACTGCTTAAAACTGCTTTAATCACTCTAATCCATTCAGCCTCTGTTCTGCCCCTCAACAAAATAACCAGCCCTGCCAGGTCTCAAACCCAGGACTGTACACTACAGTCACAGCAATGTACCACTTACACCATATGAGCTGTGAGATTTATTCATTCTTTTGTAACTATATCATGCATTATGGTCATTTATCAGTAGGGAAATGTTAACTTGCATTACTGCCAAGTCTTGAGCCCAGGACCCTGTGCACTGCAGTCACAGCAACGTACCACTACACCATCTCAGCTGTAAGATTTTATAATGCTTTTGTAAATATATCATGCATTATGGTTATTTAACATTAGGGGAAAAAAGTCATCACACCTGATTCTCCAACCCACAACCTTATACACTACAGTCAGAGCAAGGCACCACTAAGGCAAACCAGCTCTAGAAATTTAACAATGCTTTTGTAAAAAATATGCATTATAGTCATGTAACAGGACAAACATTAAACACATGCAGATTATTGAACCTAGGACCAGCAATACAGTCACAGCAACACACCAGTACACCAAACAGCTGTAAGTAATCACTGATGCTTTTATAAAGATATCAGGCACTACAGGGATGTGACTGTAGGTAAAGAAAAAATAAATTACTGCCAATGTTTGGACACAGAACGCTTTAAACTACAGTCAGATGAACATACCAGTACACCAACTGACCTCTGGAGCATAACAGTTTTCACAAACGTATCCTAATTACCAGTCACACAGTACTCCAATGTATAGTGGCCCAAATCACACTGTACTTGGCCCTCCAACACAGATACCGAACCAGTACACAGACAAATAAATGCTGCTGGATATATGGGAGGCCTACAATATCAGGTAGAACCGACAACTGCACAGACTGTTGCTGAATATCCACAGTTGTGCCCCCTATTTATAGAAGGTTGCCATAACCCCTATCCTGTCTGCCTAAATACTGGCAAGCCAGTGTAGATTGGAGTTATGAAACCATGACAGATAGCTCTGTGTCAACATCATACCCATCTGAACACACATGTCCATGCAAATCCTCTGTTACACAGTGTACGCATGCACATATATCTTACAAATACACATGGCAGATTAATGGCTCGCTAGCTCTATCTGTAACATTTCTAGCATCTGTCAATATGTAGACAGCCACAGTCCTGGCACACACAACAGTATGTGGCATGATAACTACAAGCATGTCAATACTACATAGGAATAATTGAGCCCTGCAATGTCCTGCGAAACTGGTTGCCCCTACTACAGTCAATGTCACCCACAGTAGCACTTTAAAGGCCTGCAGGGTGGGGCACATCTCACAACTATGAATATGTGTAGTAAATGTTCACTACCACTCCTTTGATGGCACTGTTATGTAACATATACACCACAGCTACATGCCTCACCTGGACTGTTGTGGGTACCCTCAACGGGGCCATGCTGGGACACAGCAGCTGACACCACACCCTTACTGACAGTAACAGCTTGCTCTACCCCAATGTCTTCACAATCCCTAGTCTGACTCCTGGTCAGAATGCAGCAGTTGTGGCATGCTACATATGCAACAGTATGTCCAGCTACATGCTACAGACCTGCCCTTCCTCACAAACATCTACAGCAGGGCATCCACCTAAAAGGCAGACATAAAGGTGTAGGGGGGATGTTGAGGTTTTAAGGGACATGTGTCACAGTCTCCCCCTACAAACATACCCAGCAGATAGACCAGCATCAACTGGAGCAACATGCACAGCCAGATAGAAAAGGATGTATCACACTCCCAACTGCCTGTCTCCTCATTCACTCCAACACACATTTACACAGTACACTGCTACACAATCTGAAAGTCTGTTAACAATGGCCAGACATACATCTCAACTGTACAGAGTTTCACAGAATGTCCAGATTCTTGCCTCATATTTTTGTTCCATTTTCTCATAAACTTGTGTGTTTCTCACAAATCACTGCCAAATCATTGAGGATTTATGTCAAAAAATAATGACAGACATTTGAGTTGCAGACTTCATATTCTTTAGAATATGTATGCTAATGCAAAACCTGTTATTCTATCAACTCTCTACATTTGTAAGAGCAATATTTTAAAAATGTCCCTATTTGGGGGCCTTTGCCCCCCCCCATTATTTATGGCTTTGTAAAGAGTTATTGCTGTAAGAGGTTGAGAGCTATGGCTACAGATGGTGGCCATACCTGTGACCTCTGCATATGTCTGCAGATTGTCCTGATGTTTGACACATAATTTCTTTCCATTTGTCACAAAATTGAGGTTTTCTGGACAACGTTTTGGATAACCATGACAGACTGACATTGCAGATTAATGACAGATACTGTCATGTAACAATACATACCCTTTGGAAAGTGCATTTAAATGCATGACCTGTTCTGGTATCTGTTTTCCATGTGTGTCACAGTAATATGTAAAGATTGTGCTCAGTGTCTGGTGTTTGCTCCAGTTTCCCAAATGGCTTTAACCAGATGTCTTTCTGTGAGTGGTTGGGAGGTATGCTGGTGGCCATAACACAGGTAGACTGCTGCAAGGGGATGTAAATGCATACATACAGACACACACACACACACAGGCACACACACACACACACACACACATGCACACACGCACACACGCACACACACACACACACACACACACACACACACACACACACACACACACACACACACACACACACACACACACATACATGACCTGCCCTTGCTGATATCAGAACATCCAGCTGCCTAGTTTTACAAACAATAGTGCTAGGTACATAACACAAACACCACAGAGCTACTGTCGTGTTGCAGTGTCTGCCAGTACTATTCAAGCAGGTGATAATTGCAGGGGCTGTTAAAATTGCCAATGGTGGGTTTACAGGCACTTAACATGGTACAGCCATCTGGAACACACACACACACACACACACACACTGCTGTATTGGGACATACATTGAAACACACATGCAAACAGAGTTGACACTTTTCATATTAGATGACCTACCTATATAGTTATGTACAATACACACTGATATGACTATTGCATGCACCACAGTGCCTTTGTGTTAGAAAATGTGTAACTATGCTTGTAAGGTGGATGACATCTGTAGGGGCTGTGACTATGTTGGCAATGGGGGAGTTAACAGGGTGGAAGAGACACACAAAATGGTATAACCATCACATAGACACAGGAAAGACAACCACAGGAGATAATCATACAGAAACACAGACACTCACACAGTTGGCAATACTCAGATTAGAACAACTACCTATCCACTTGTATGTACTATAGCACTACGTAACCATTACATGCACCACAGAGATTATATGTCTGGGGCATAACTTACTACCTCTTACAGCAATTAATGTTGGGAATGTTTTCATGGATGGTGGGATACACCACCCAAAATAGTGACTGGTCTCCTATATTAGTCTTACAAACCTGGACAAGTGATGGAGTAACAGACTTTTGCATTAGCATGATGTTTCAGACAGGTATGAAGTCTGATGCTGACATGTGTGCCACTAGAGCAACTGTCACATATTTGGCAACAATTGTGTCATAAATGCCCATTGTTAGGGGACACAGACCACATATATGTTGCAAAGAGTTTAACATGGTGCATGTAAGGCAGATGCCATTAACAGGCTCTTTAAAGTAATGCCATGGGGAGGGGCTAAACAGGCCTTAAATTAGTATAACTAGCACACACAATAGTCACAGGGGATATACTTCACATATAAACACAGCCAGTACTATAGTTGACTGCATTGAGATTCAAACACCTACCTTTCTACTTATATGTACTAGAGTGCTGCCTATTTATCACACACACCACAGAACTTATAGGGCTGATAAGTGTCCAAAGGTACTTCTAAGGTATCTAAAGGTACTTCTAAGGTGAATCACATCAGCAGCCATTGTAAAGCAGGCAATGGGAACTGTACTGGGTGTAACAGGCCACAAAATGGTATAACCAACATACACACAGGGGATATGTGTCTCACACACATACAGTTGCCAGTGCTAGCTATTTGTACTATAGTTCTATGAAGTTACCATATGCACAACATAGCTTATAGGGCTGGCAAGAGTCCAAATGTAGTTCTAAGCTGAATGTCATCAGTAGCCCTTGTAAAGTAAGGCAATGGGAAGTGTACTGGATGGTACAAGCCTCAAAATGGTATAACCTACACACACACAGAAGATATGTTTCACACACACACACACACACACACACACACACACACACACACACACACACACACACACACACACACACACACACACACACACACACACACACACACACACACACACACACACACACACACACACACACACACACACACACACACACACACACACAGAATTGTCAGTGCTGAGATTCAAACTCCTGCCTATCTAATTATCTGTACTATAGTGTTATGAGTTAGCACACATGCCACTGAGCTTAGCGGGCTGAAGGCTGTCCAAAGGTACTTCTAAGGTGAATGACATCAGCAGGCCTTCTAAAGTATGGCAATGTAAAGTATACTAGGTGGAAATGGGCTCAAAATACTTTAACCTACAAACACATATTTGCCAGAAGTGAGATTTGAACCCCTACCTGAGATTAGAACCCCTACCTATCTGGTTATTTGTAATACAGTGTCACATAGCTATTGCATGAGCAGCCCTTGTAAAGTATGGCAATGGGAAGTGTACTGGGTGGTAAAGGCCTCAAAATACTTCAACCTGCAAACATACACACTTATATACACACATACACACTTGCCAGATGTGAAATTAGAACCCCTGTCTATCTAGTTATTTGTACTATAGTGATGCACAGTTATCACACATGCCATGGAAATTATAGGGCTGAAAGTTGTCCAAAAGTACTTCTAAGGTGACTGACATCAGCAGCACTGCTAATGTAGGGCAATGGGAAGCGTACTGAGTGGGAACGTTCTAAAAATCTTTAACATACAAATGCGTGTGCGCGCGCGTGCACACACACACACACACACACACACACACACACACACACACACACACACACACACACACACACACACACACACACACACACACACAAACACACACACACACACACACACACACACACACACACACACACACACACACACACACACACACACACACACACACACACACAGTTGCTGGTGCTGAGATTCAAACTCCTACCTATCTGATTATCTATACTATAGTGTTATGAGTTATCGCACGCACCACTGAGCTTAGAGGGCTGAAGGCTGTCCAAAGTATTTCTAAGGTGAATGACATCAGCAGGCCTTCTAAAGTAGGACAATGGAAGTATACTAGGTGGGAATGGGCTCAAAATACTTTAACCTACAACACATACTTACAAACACACACATTTGCCAGAACTGAAATTAGAACCTCTACCTATCTAGTAATTTGTACTACAGTGTTACATATCTATCGCATGAGCAGCACTTGTAGAGTATGGCAATGGAAAGTGTACTGGGTGGGAAAGGCCTCAAAATAATTCAACATACAAACATATACACTTATATACATGCATACACGCTTGCCAGATTTGAGATTAGAACCCATGCCTATCTAGTTATTTGTACTATAGTGGTACACAGTTATCACACATGCCACGGAACTTATAGGGCTGAAAGTTGTCCAGTGGTATTGCTAAGGTGACCGACATCAGCAGGACTACTAAATTAGGGCAATGGGAAGCGTACTGGGTGGGAGTGGCCTAAAACTCTTTTAACCTACACACACACACACACACACACACACACACACACACACACACACACACACACACACACACACACAAACATTTGGGTGTTGTGATAGTACAACCCCTAACTCACTACCATTACACAATGGAGTTAATATTCATGCTGGCACATGCCACTAGTTGCAACTGGTGTGCAATTGTTTGCAACAGGACATCACTCTATGCCTTTCAGGGTGTCTGTGTTTGAATATTTCTCTGTCTGTGTCTCCCTCTCTCTCTCTCTCTCTCTATTATGGTCTGGCTCTCTCTTCCCCATATGTCTATATGTGGTTATGCTTGAAATGTATTTATATGTTGCCTATATATGTATATATATATATATATATATATATATATATGTGTGTGTGTATCACACTCCACAGATATAGCACATATGGTCCACCTAAAGATAGCTGATGGTAATCCTGTATGATGGGTGTGGGTAGAGACAGTTAAGGTGTACATAGCTGTCTGTATGCAAAGACATATCTGCACAATATAGTTGTGTAGTCCAATGTGGGCTTAGACTTGGGCTGTAATTCTAAGTGTAAGAGCATGCCCAATATGACCTTCTATGTATCTATACTCCAGTCCAGAGTTTTGCTTGCTACAGCCATACCTGTCAACCTGTTAGTGCAAGAACTCTGGGAATAGTCTGCAAAATGGGTGGACAATGGCCCAAACAAAGGGAGATATTTTAAATATTGCTCATGTAGACTTAGAAAGTTGCTAGAGTAGCAGGGTTTGTTTTAGCAGACATTTTCTGACATATATGACATCTGACACTGAAATGTATGTCATTACTTACTGACATAAATCCTCAGATCATCACAATGATTTACCAGAGACATACAAGATTTATGATGAGCAGACCAAAATTATGAGCCAAAGTATAGACATTCTGGTCAAATCCAGCCAGTTGAGAGGTGTGGCTACAGCTGATTGGCTGATTAACCTGTGTTAAAGAAATCCCAATCCTTCAGAGCCACACGCTCCAGGGATCTAAACCTTGTCATCACAGTGAACAAACCATGCTGTAGGGATAGGTTCCTGACCCACAGACTCCCCATACTCTAGAATAGACTGCCCATACATGTCAAGCAGAGCACCTCCTTGGCCCTCTTCAAAAGAAACCTTGACGATTGGATGGGAGATAGGAAATTCACCCCGGGGATCACGTCAGTCACCCTGCTAGACAGGGGTCCAGGAAAGTAAATATTGTGGGAAGAAATATCCAGGGAATTGTTATGGCTAGGCTTGTATAGGCCCTAGGTCAGAGAGCTTAGTATCAATCTATGAAGCTATAAACAGTCCAGCACCTGAGTCGTATACTGGCCAGTGATCTCCTGGTTGTGTTGTAGCCTTCTTAACTGAAAATTCATATCCTGGCATGGGTACAAAGTGCATTGTACTGAACAGAGATGATATGTGTGGTATATTCTACATAGCACTGTAATTTCCTGGTGTGTCAGTGGCAGTATAGAGTTATATGTTGAACCACTGACAGACATTTGTTTATACGTTCATAGATTAAAAGGAGGTTAGTAGGCCATTGGCCCTGAAGCCCTTATAACCCTTGCAGATGAGAATATAGCCCATGTCAAGACATGTCAGCACCCAAAGTCCTTGTACAGCAGGAACAAAGGTAGAATCACAGGACTGTATTTTCTGTTTCCCACACAGTTATCCAGGGTGCACTTCAAAGGGGTATTGAGGTATTCAATTGATGTGGACAGGGAATGTATTCCACAGATGGAGGAGTCTGTGGGACACATATCAGTCACACCAACATGTCCTATTGATATCACAGACAAGGTTGATGCTGCACCTACAGGTTGTTTGAGTGGGACTTGACTTGCAGATGTGCAGTTGTCCCATCAAGGCAGCATCTGGATTGCTTTGTATGGCAGACAGAGGTCACCTCTGAGGATCCCATATGGAACTGAGTAGAGAGACAGTGCTTTTAGCCTATCTGTGTAGGATATGTGTTTGAGGGTCTGGATTCTCCTGGTGAGGAATCTCTGTGGTCTCTCCAGCTGCTGCTGCATGTGCTTTGTGAGGTACATGCCAAGGGGGGGGGGTGTTGTACACAATAATTGGCATTATAAGGGTAGGATACATGGATCATATGACCTCTTTGTCTCTGGATGAAATCCCCACCTTTGTGTAAAGGGATGACACTGGCTGTCCTCCACTCAGCTGGGGCAAAGTTATTACTCAGGCTTTGGCTGACTAGGGTGCCTAATGGTGCTACCAGTTCATGTGGGATGCAGCCTGGGATGTATTCAGGTCCAATGGAGGCTGTATATTTTGCCTTTGAGAAGGCAGTGATACCCTGTTCCATAGTGATAAGGGGTGGGTGGGCAGGTACTGGGGATGGCTTGCTTTACTGATGGTGGGGGCAGATGGGAGACATTTTCACTGAATTTGTCAGCTAGTAGATTGGCTGTATCCATAGCTTTTGTGCATGTGCTGTCCTTGACCACCAGTTCTGAATAGATCTGGGGGCTTCCTTTGAGACTGCAAACATATGTGAAGAGGGCCTTCTGATTGTCTGTCTTAGATGTGGGCAATTTGGTGTCAGAGTTGCCTTTAGTGGATTTTGTTACTGCTGTTAGTTGTTTGCTCAGGCTAAGGAGAGATTTCTTCCAGTTGTGCACCTGCTCCTTCTTGGTCCTGGACAGCAGTGTTATCCTTTTATTATATAGCTTCTTTATTACAGATGTCCACCAGACAGGTTTACTCTCCCTTGCAGAGGATAATGTTGTCCTGTCATGTATTCCTGATTCCATGTATCTATATATATATATATATATATATATATATATATATATATATATATATATATATATATATATATATATATATATATGCTGGTATAGTATTTTGTTGTACATTTGGATATTGGTGCCTGTTCCTCCAGTGGGGGAGGGGGCTGTGCAGCTGTTTATACCATCCCTCAGGTGGTTGTGATCAGCTAGAGAGACATTCCCATTTTACCTTAACTAGAGGGTAGTCAGGGAAGATGGTGATATCGAATGTGACCATTTTTTTGTCGGATCTGGCCAGGGAGCGTGGTAACATAGGAGTAATACAGTGGTTACTCATGTTTGGTTACTACCACTTCCAACATATGTATCACATCTTGTGGGGTATCAAGTAGCTGTCCAAAGGATTTAGCATTGAGAAGATGGGGGAATCTCTGTGCATTTCTCTTCTGGCATGGTTGGTATTTCCAATCTATGTTTGGGTAATTAAAGTCAGCCAGGATCAGGGTAAAGGACTGAATCTTGATAGATTTGTAGAGGGACAGAGAGATGGGGTGGCCATCTTGAGTGGAATATGATGGCCTGTAGCTGCCTGTAATTTGAATAGGGGTCTTGTCAACAGTTACATTTTTGCTGGAGTCTCTCGTGTGCATCAGGCTATTGGACCAGCCTGGAGGTGTGTGTCTATTTCATATTATATTTATAGTCTTCCTCCTTTGGGTTTTCTGGCCACATTTTAGGGTCTGGCTGTGTGGAAGGATGAGTGACCAGGTAAGGATGGTTTGCTCTCCACAGCTGTGGATCAGGTTTATGTGAGTGCACAAATGTCAGCATATTCCAAGGTTAAGAATTCTTGCAATTAGTGCATTTATATGTTTAGACTCCTAGCGTTTAGCAACATGACCTTTAATTTGCATTTTGATGTGAGTTTCTTGTTGGTAATATTGACCTCATGACTTTCCCTAAAACAGCCACTATGGGGAGACAAGAGCCTTTGCCAGAAGCCTGAATCCCTTGTGAGTCATATGCAGGCCATCTGTAGCAAAGCAGCGTGGTCTGTCACTCATATGTTTCCAGGCTGTCAGGCACTGGATCCCTCTGGGATGACACCAGAAAGTAAGCCACTCATTAATGTCAGTCATTTTTTGTTTGTATTAAGGCAACATTCTGTATGATGGTATAATGCTGCTTAAGCCTAGGGACATACCTGCATGAGACACATATTCAGCATGCACAATCATGTCTGTCTTCCTATAGTCCAGGGAGGTATGTCTGAAGTTATTCACACCAACATGGACTGGGACACACTCATAACAGTACTTGTTGTGGAGAGACTTCAGTGCATGTGTGATATGGCATATGGTTGCACCTGACAATCAGGTAACAATTACAGTCTCCTTATGCAGCCTGGTGAGAGGCACATCTGTGTGTCTCACAATAGAGTCTCCTATGGAGTAATATGTTGGGTTTATGGTTGGGCCTTACTGGTTGTCTGACACTGCTGTATGGGCTATGCCTGATATGTGGTTTGGAGGTTTGTGGAGTTCTCATGTGTGTTTGGTTGTGAGGTGTCCTTTGTTGGGTTTGTATTTGTTGAGGACCACCACATATGTGGGTGTATGCTGTGTAGTTGGGGGTGATGTTTACTGACTGCATACAGTGCAGGGAACCTATGTTACTGCACAATTTGTTCTGGTGTGCACATTCTCCATCTGTCTGGCTGGTGAGTCTCCTTCACCTTATATGTGTCTCTTTGTCCTTCTGTAGTGCAGTCATGGGCTTTGTCCACAGTTGCTGCTATTATGTATTTGTATGTTTGGTGTGTGTGAGGTAGATGTCATAACATCATAAACAGGGTTATGGACTTCACACCTCTGAGTGTACCTGCTCATAGGATCACAGGAGATCACTAGGCTAATGGCTCTCGAGCCCTTACAAGTCTAGCATAGATTATATCCCCAGAAAAGACACCACAATCAGCAGCTGTCAGTCCTGTGGCACCCCTTGGACAAATTTTTGGTTTGCCATCCACTCATGAAGGTTGTGCTTGAAGAGGATCAGTGACATACTTTCATTGATATGTATGGGGAGTGTATTCCAGAGACAGGTCAGCCTGTGGGAGACAAATCTGTTTCTCCAAGAGGGTTTGTTAATGTAACATATTAGATATATGACTTTTGAGTGAGTACTATGCGAGGAGTTAGACTTATAGATATGGAGCATCTGTACTTAAACAGAGTCTGAGAGTGCCTTTTAGGCAAGACACAGGTCACCTCTGAGTAATCTGTATGATACAGAGTACAATGAGGCTGATTTAAGCCTGTCCACATAGGACAGGTGTTGGGGCCATGGATTCTGTTTGTGAGGTATTTGTGTCCTTTCCAGTTGGTGCAGGTGTTTAGAGAGGTACATACCAAACGGGCCATTGTATTCAATTATTGGCCTAATGAGGGGGGTACAGAGAGGTAATAACCTCCTTTTTTCTGGATGTGATCCCTTTATTTATGACATGAACCAAGTCAAAGCCTTTTCTGACCACTGCAACTACATGAAGGTGAAATGTGACATTGTTGTTGACTTGTGTACCCAGGTCTCTGAGAACAGGTTGTGTGCTTAGGGGGTTGCCACCCTATGTGGTAATCAGTAGGAGATGTGTTTTTGATGAATGGCATGACAATAGACTGTTTTGCATTTAAATTTAGGC
The DNA here is from genome assembly GCF_019279795.1 of Protopterus annectens. Classification (NCBI taxonomy): domain Eukaryota; kingdom Metazoa; phylum Chordata; order Ceratodontiformes; family Protopteridae; genus Protopterus; species Protopterus annectens. Next base: position 682,737,819 of record NC_056739.1, on the reverse strand, counting down.
CATGAATTTGGCACCAGTCATTTGTGCTTGTGAGACCCTCTTGAACTATGTTAACATCATTTGGGGAGTCAATGACAGCATCGAATTACAGTTCTCCATAAACTTGATCAGGCACAGGCTTTTTGTCTTTTCCTAAACTTCTGAGAAGTAGATAGCAAACAATATGGGTCCCAGGACAGATCCCTGGTGGACACCAGTAGTGACAGGTCTGCTATTGGAGGTAGTGGCACCTATTTTGACCTTGTGGGTCCTATCAGTGAGCCAGTTGGGCACCCACATGATGACATAGGGATTGACACCAAGTTCTGTCAGCTTTTTGATGATGTCCAAGGGGGAAGTGTGTCAAAGGCTTTGGCCAAGTCAAGTTAAGCTGTGTGTACTGACTTTCCCTCATCCAGTGCTTGGTGACAGTCTCAAAGAGGTCAACCAGGTTCAACAGGCAAGATTTGCCCTTGACGAATCTGACCTGGGTGGGGTCAAGTGCTTGGTGATTGCCTATGTCCTTGCTTATGAGGTGCATAATAATATGCTCCATGATCTTATAGATCAGACTTGTCAAACTAATGGGGCAATAGTTTCCAGGGTGAGTACTGGTGGTATCTTTGTGAAAAGGGATGAGAATGGCAGTTCTCCACTCTTCTGGAATAAAGCCTGTACTTTGGCTATGGTTGAGTAGGGCGCTCAATGGTGGGGCTAGTTCTCACTGGAGATGCTGCAGAATACAGCCTGGGATACTATCAAGTCCCATGGTAGCTGTGTTGTTTGTCTTAGATAGGGACTTTAACACTTGATGTACAGAGATGTGAGGTGCAGGGCAAGTATAATGGATGTAGAATGGGCCTTTGGGGAGTACAGGGGGGTGATGTTTGCATTGGACCTATCTGCTAGCAGATTGGCTAAGTCAACAGGATCAGTTTAAGTGGCACCATTAAGAAGTGACTCAGAACAGATCTAGCCTTAGCCATGGAGGTTTCTGACATAACTGAAAAAGGCTTTGTGGTTAGCCTTTCAGAGGCTAGCTTCAATTCACAATTGGCTTTGGAGAATTTCACTAGTGATCTACTTTTCTTGCCGAGCATAAGGAGGGAGTTTTTCCAATTGGGAATTTGTGCCTTTTTACCATTGAACAACAGTTGCTTCCTTTTGTTGTACAGCCTGTTCATAGAAGATATCCACCACATAGGTTTGTGTCTCCTTGAGAAGCAGTTTTTAGTTGTGATGGGTATGGCTGAGTCCATGCAGTCGCATAGGCACTTGTATACTACACTGGTATACTGTTCAACATATTTGTCTGCATCCTCTGGGGGAGGGGTGGTGGTGGTGTGTAGTTACTGATACCCTCCCATTGAAGATTGTAGTCATTTTTTGAGATGTAGAAGTCAGAAGAAAAGACCTGTTTTGCACGTTGTCCATCACTGCACCCCTACATCTGCTGTGGTCCCCAGACAGTTTGTGTTGCAGTGTTTTTATATTCCAAAAAATGCCCTTGTCAAGCCCTAACTTAACTCCCCTTTCCTCATCTCCTTTTCACCTCCCATGCACATGACTTTTCCCCCACAGAGTATGGTTACTAGTCCTAGCTCTTTAAACACAACTGTTGAATTTTAAACTTGCTGTACATATTTATTTATTTTTGTTACTCTTCATAATTTTTGACAACTAGATTTTTTCGTTGTATAATGCATTTTAAGCAATTGTTTCCTTTAAGTTTATGTATTTTACTATTTGCTAATATGTTACTTACTTTTTCTGTAAACTGTATTTTGGTCTTGGAGCTTTTCTCCTCAGGTCTCCCCTGAAAATGGGCCATAAGCCCATTTGGACAGACCTGGTTAACAAATGTCAATAAATAAAATAAATAAATAAATAAATTATAAGGCTACCTGTGGACCATAGCTGTTAAACCATCACAGACTGACATCTGGACAGGCCCATAGATAACAGTCAGACACAGGCCCACACATGGGGACAGGGTGTTAATATTTCTCTTCCAAACGTGGACAGTTGGGAGAATGTTTTGGTATTAGCTTGCTTTTTGTTATGGGTATGTTGTCTGCTTCTCCACTGTCTGCCATTGATGTTTTAACATCAACCGTTATTGATGGCAAGTGGTTTGGCAGGCAGATGCAATGTTATGACAAGCAGAACAGATATACAAGGCATATTTGTGGTCCTTCAGTGACACCCTGACATTCCAGGGGTATGACTGGTACCCAGTGACCTGTTGTCAGTAGTGACACAGTAAGGAGGCAGCCATTTATGCCCTGGCACTACACTGACTTTCAGAAACCTGCTGTTCTACTAGGCACTGTGTAGGTTACTCCCAGCTGTTTACTGTCCAGATGTGTGCCTCTTTCTGTCCCTGAATGGTCCAGCTTTCCTGAAGTAATGCATATTGACTTCTGGACTACTTCTTCCATAGGTGTAGCTGACATGCAACATAGTTTGCACGGACAGTCTTGAAACCTAGATCCTGTCAACCACAGTACTGTACTTACACCACTAAGCCACAATGACCAACAGTAAGTGCTGCCTACATCCTGACAGTATCAACCATGCATATACAGAGCTCCTTGACCCCTGCATATTGTGGACATGCAACAAGTTATCAAGTTGATTGGGGTAGACCTGGGAATGGGTGCCCTGCTGCTATTACCCTACAAACATAAATGTTCCTGCATTTCTATGGGAAAATGGGTGTGTTGAGGGGAGGGTTGCATACCTCTCAACAGTACACATTTCCACAGACTGCAGAAGTTTGCTTGACATTTTGGTTCAATTTAGCATAGCATTAAGCTTCTCTTGGAGAATACTGGCATATCACTAGAGACCAAAGGTTAGACAGTTATGACAGACATTTGATATTCAGACTTCTTACCCTTTGGAGACTTAAGACAACTGCAAGACCTGCTGTGATATCAGTATGTAAGTTTGTAAGCATTATATTCCATCATTGCCCCTATTTCTGGGCCTTTGTCACACATTTCTTTCTGGCTTTGTACAGCTGACTTGCTGTGATTTCTGAGAGGTGTGTATGGGACTCCAACATTGACATCCATGCATGTGACCTATGACACAGCAGTTCGTTAGTCCCCCACATATACTGCAGTGAGTTTTGTCATCTAGAGGACTACTGCATATTCTGGGTAAGCCGGCATTTGGTGGACATTTCCTGCTGTCTCACATAGCTGTCAGTTGCCTGCCGCTATGCCTGTAGGCCACCCCATTCCCTTGCATACATGCAGCAATACCATAGATATGCTAGCACAACATAATACAGCATTAAGTTGTTGGTAAGACAAATGACTTACCTTGTGCCTGCGTCAGTTGTGAGGACAGTGCTTGAGGGCTGCCTATGTTGGATGCACGTAGTACACAGCCTATTCATGGTAAGGTACAGGTAGTGTGATGTGTGTGGCATCCTTTTTACTGTGTGTGTGAGTCAGAGAGAGGTGTCAGTCCCTGGGTTCCTAGGATGTCAGTTTATGTGCTATGAGTTGTCTCTTTGCCAAGGGCAGGGTGTACGGGGAACACATATGTTTGCCTACAAGGAGAAGCTCAGGGGATTCCTCCTCCCAGTCCCCCTGTGCCTGTGGGTACCTTAGCAATGGTGGGGGCTGTGTCCCCCTTTCCTTTGCTGTTCCTGCTGCAGCTGTTTCCACAGGATCATATTGTGTTAGCATGGCAGATACTATAAACATGTGTGCACATGTGACTGGAGAGTACTGTAGGGCTCCTCCAGATATGTCAAGGCAGCAGAACTGCGACTTGAGCAGCCCAAACACATGGTCTATGATGTTTCTAGCTTCTGCGTGTGCCTCATTATGGCATTCGTCAGTGTGTATGTGTGCATTTCTGATGGGTGTCACCATCCATGGTTCCAGTGTGTAGCCAGCATCCCCCATGAGATGCCCGCATGGGGTGTTCCCCCCTGGCAAATGCCTGGTACAGCTGTGAGGCATGCTAGATATGGAGACATGATAACTGCCAGGGCTCCCAGCACACACATTGATGATAATGCCTTGGCATTGCACATAATCTGGCAGTTGATGGAGTGAAAGCCCTTGCCGTTGACGTAGACTCTACCCTCTTCACCAGGTGGTGCTTTGATGTGAACATGGGTGCAGTCTATACACCCAGTACTTCTGGGTAGTTTGCTACATGGTGGAAGATATATATATATTGCTGGTCCTCACTTCAGGGGTGGTGAGGAAATAAATGTGCTCACTGGCATGTGGTAGCATGGCATCCAGGAACTGGTGGAGTACCCTGGATGCAGATGCCTGTGAGACCCACAGTATGTCCCCAGTAGGTCTTTGGAAAGTGCCTGTAGCTAGTATTCTTAAGGCTACACATGCCTTTGTTTTGACTGGGATGGGTTCCCCTCTGTTGGCTTTGGGTCTGAGGTGGGGCCGGCAGAGGTTGGTGAGTTGCTGTAGTATGTCCCTGTCCACCCTGTAGTGGTCTACCATCTCCAGCTCATGTAGGTCCTGTAAGGTTACCCTGGGTCTGAATACTCTTCTCCTCTTCAGCCTGAGCCAGTTGTCAGCATCATCCTCATCATTGACCTCAGTCTGTAGCAAGTAGAGATGTAGCAAAGCAGCAGTCCCTATCATTTTGTCAGTTAAAATTGCCAAGTGTGCTCTCCAATGGTGCAGAGTTTGTGGGAAAAAGCAGACTGAAGTGTGTCAGCATACTTTATATTGGTGTGCTGCAGATGCTGCCTGTGTGGTTGGCTGACTATGATACATTCCAGCTGCCAGCTATATTAATGATGGCTTTGAACTGGCCACTGTGAGTGGCAGAGGCCTTATTAGTGAATTGTATTTGATTGCCTTTATTCTGCTATTTCCCCTCTTTCATGTTTTAACATTTCCTCCCATTTTAAGCTCCATGGCCACCTGTCAGCTCTATGACTGATGGTTTTGAATGGGCCACTGTGAGTGGCAGAGGCCTTATTACTTATTTCTAGTTGATTGCCTTTATTCATCTATTTTCCTTTCCCCCTCCATTTCCTCCCCTTTTAAGCTACAGGGTGTGACGTGTAAATTTTTCAGCTAGTCTCAACATTGCTAAGCAGAAAAGGCCCTCCCCTGGACATGAGCACACTTGTAATTTCTGAAATCAGCAAAGAACAGCTAAGCAGCCTCAGACACACCCCCTTGCTTAGCTTTGCTTAGCTGAGTTCAAGTAGAAGCTGCAGAGCAACAATGTGCTTACACCAAGCATGACACACACCCTTTTTATGTCAGCTGCTTCTTCTGCCTACAACACCGCATTATAGCTCCTACATGGTTAGGTATCCATGGACACGGTGTCACATTTTGCTATTCAATAAATGTAGCTCATTTACATACCCCAACTGGATTATACCCTAGTTACACCACTATCCCAGAGCCTATGTCCTTGTCCACTACTACTTGTCATTGTTATGAGTCTGCATACTGGCCAATATAATGGTAAAATTATAAATATCCTTTTCTTGCATTTTCTTCACTTTTTTATAATTTTTCCACAATCCCTGTCTGTGCGCCGCTTCACTTAAACGGCCTATATCTGTTAAAAGAAAAAACTTATATTTTTATGGTTTTGCAATTATTTGGTATGTTAATGGCCATAGCATTGGCCATTGGCATGCCTAATGAACATAATATGTGCTTTCATTTAAGTTGTCATGCCCCCGTTTTTATTTTTGCAGTAATGTATGTGGTTACTAACTGCATACATTTCTGCTGCAGACACGGTTCCAACACGGATGCCTGTCTGCTTCCTGGATTGCAAATTCACCTCATTTGCATGGTTTCCACCAGCACATGAGGTGATTTGCATTATTCCATCTTGTCTGTGACAGAATATTGCTGGGAGGCTAGTGCATGCCCCCAGCCTTGTATACTGGATCGCACAGGCTCCGAATTCCATGTTCAAGCCATGCCTCTATGCTTACATGGAGATTAGCTCTGTGTAACCTTTATTTAATCCCGGGGATAATCTTTCCTTTACAAAGGTAAAGGGACCCCTTTTTGCAAGTCTTGATTTATATGTTACTGACTACCAGTTTTTATTTGAATATCTTGTAATAACAGAGAAGTAATTTTTTGACAATGTTCCATTTAAATCATTTACTTTCTTCCCAATTCTGAAAGTTTCTTAAAACAAACCATTCTTTTGAAACATATTATATGAAGGCTCACTGTTGTATTTGCAATTGCTTTAATTGTGAGTACTGGAATAATGAGTCCAGAAAATCATACAATGAGAACATCAAGTACCACAGGAGAGAACAGCCAGATTTGCCTCCCTTCTGGATCCATATTAGCACTTGTTTCTGTGTCTATGCTGGTTGGGAGGCTCAGTCTTTGACATTTTTTGCCCTTGTGGTCATCGACATTTCTGTTTTACAATCTTCTTATCTCGTTATTCCCATATTTGCAATTGTAGCGATCAGAAATACAATAGTAAACCTTATACTAGTCCTGCAAACCTTTAAACTTTTTAGGCTTTGTTTCTATTGGGACCATATTGATAGTTCTGGTGCATAAATCCACGTATGTTATATTTTTCAGGTTAATTGACGTTTAGCTATGAATTGTTTGATTGCTTTGTTAAGCTAAGGTATCCTGTGTGAATCTTCAAATTTGCACACTTGGTGCAAATGTATCCATTATGCTGATTGCTACGCTGATGAAGAAGCTTAAAGTTAAGTTGATGACTGGAATACTTGACAGCTGTCACTAGTCAGTAGCATTTAATTATTTTCAAGTGTTCTCACTTGGAAGGTAAGTAAGATTTCTTATATGTATACATATAAATAATGTCCACTTGATGTTTTCATTGACTAGCTTACCGTATGTTTATTCTATGACAACACTGTCTTTTAATCTCCTGCTACAGTTTGTAATTATGGTCTGTTAGTCGAGTTAACTTTTTTTTTTAGTACAATAAGGCCAGGAGCTTGTACTGTTACAATATGCTTTTATTATACTGCTCAAACTATTGATAGGCATGAACAAATAGCAGATATACTGTTTCTGTAAACTTACTAGTTAAACCGTTTGACTAAACTTTTCAAACTGGCTAACTGCTGATACCTTCTTAATCTCACAGCTGTTTACACTATCGAACTAACTCCCCAAATTTTATTCCCCTTCTCTGTTTATCTCCTAACTTTAGGCACCCAGTCTTACACTTCCATCTTTGCCTCTACCCATTTATCCGTAAACAAGAGGGCTACAAGCAATTTCCGAGGGAACTCCACATCCTATTTGAACACTTCCGAGGTTCTATTTACTACATGCAGCTAAACTTGTATGTGTAACTGCCTCCTATAATACTTCTCTATTGTACTCGAGCCATTAGTGGAGTGCCAGTGCTGACATCTGTGCTATTCAAGGTGGCCGCCATCTCCATCTACTCATTGGCATTCCCAATATAAAATTGCCTCCTTAACTTCATATCTTTTTTCCTAACTGCTCTTTTACTCAGGATTATATTGATGAACATAGGTTACTTTATCTAGAATTCAAAGGATAAGTCACTTTATCTAGAATTCAGACATAGCCTGCTGCAAAATGGTATCCCTCATTCACTTGGCCACTGATAGCTTTTTGGAGCTTCTGCACTAAGTTGTTGAGCTTTGCCCATCTCTGATCCCTACTAAATAAACCCTTAGCCTGTCCCTCTCTTTCTTCCTTAGTATCCTCTTGGAGTGCAGCTCATTCACTTTGTAGCTCTGACCAGAACCTTCTAGTTATATATAAACCAAACAAAAATATTGGCAAACTCCTCTACAAAAACTCAGTATCCCAAGTTTGGAATAGACTTCCTCCTGATATCCGTAGCATAAATTGCACCAGATTCTTCAAATATGAAGTCAAAAACTATTTCCTGAACTCAAGAACCAGCCCTTGCCATAATCCCGCTTAATTTTCATTTCTACTCCGTCTCTCTTCCAACTTTATTTCTACTTCTTCAAAATATTTTGTTCATACTACCTCCTTTCTAGCATATGCAAAATGCACAATCTCATCCTTGAACATCTACCCTCTGTACAGAGCAAATTTGACTCCATCTGTTGAAAATTCTATAATGTTATTATGCTACCAGGTAGAATATACACTTTTACTGACTCCACTTCCTCACATACGCATTACCATGTAAAAGGTGTGCTTATACTGACTCTGCTTTCTCAAATAGAGCAATTTATTTTTAAAAGTTGCAACTGTTAGTTTCTTGCTGTTTTCCACTAGCTGTATAATCTGCGTACTTTGTGATTCAACACTACGTCAACATCTGAATTCTTTGTTTATTTACTGTCCTGTTATTAATTCATTTATCTGTAAACTGGAGCTTTACTCCTCGGGGCTCCACTGAAAATGGGCCTGATGGCTTAGCTGGACTAACCTGGTTAACAAATGTCAAATAAATAAATAAATAAAGCTCAAGTCTAAAACCTGCGCTGTCTTACTGCTCCATCTGGCTGTCACAAATAGCAAAATATTGGTATATCATGTATTTTTGTTAGTCTCATATAACAAATGAGTACATAATATGTCCTACATGGACAGACTCAAACCCTTGTCACTATACTTGGTATCCTATAGATTGTTAAGAGTTGACCAGTGTCTGGCATATGGGACATACTCCAACTCAATACTGATGGATTTACTGCATATCAGCAAGTCAAATTACATCAGATGTACTCTGCCAGTGGAGCTAAACCTTTTCGACAACATTAACAGAACAGTATATTGGGGCAGACTTACCTCAAGGAGAATACTGCTGCTGTGAAACAGACTCTCCATCCACATAAAACAAAGGTTAGCTTGTCCATATTCAAGCGATCTATGGATGGGAAACAGATACTTTACCCCAGGTCCGCCCCCTGTACAAGTAATGAACTGAGGCAGGCTCTAAATGCTTTCTCCCATAATGCTCCCCTCAAATTATCTATGATTTGATCGCAGTTATTCTGACTAGGAGTAATATATAATTATTGACCATGTTATGGGTAAATCCAATGTAGCACCAAATGGGATTTTAATTCAAGTAACAAAAGGTAGACTAGCTAGGCTTAAAATGGCCCACAAGAGCATCTAGTCTAGTACTTACCTGTGAACGTACAACAGCAGCTAGTCTGGTACTTACCTATGAACCTGTAGGAGCAGCTAGTCTAATACTTGCCTATGAACCTAAAGGCTGTCAGTTGATTACCGAGTCAGGTTCAGGGGTTCATAGAAGGTTAATAGGCTAACAGCCCTAGATCCCTTACAAGCCTAGCCATATTTATCCCAAGCTGCCCCAACTTTTAGTGGTTAGGTGAGTGAAGTTTGTAGAGGAAAGGGTCTATACATAAATGAGATCAAATATTTTAAGTATGGGCATTAATGCACTTCTGGGCTGCCAATATACCAAAACAGCGGTTCCCATAATAAGTGTCCTTGCTGTTCTTAAAAATATCTAAAATAGTACTTGCCTTAATGTAATTTAGTAGTCTGTTCCATGAATTAGCTACTGTCTCAAAGAACCATTTAGTACACTTCTTATTCCTATCTAATCTTTTTAATTTCTCCACATCTTTTAGGATTCTAATACTATGATGGGAATGGACCCCATTCCTAAGTCAAAGTATGATTAAAGTTTATGAAATTAGTATTGTTTCAGTCTTTGATGTCAGTCAGAAGTGCTCTTAGCAGCACCTGCAGTGTGCCCAGTAATGACTCCTTCTGCAGTTCGTATAGTGTTACATGTATTGGTAACATATTTAAATGTGATTGCAGATTCTTTTTTTATACGATTCTTTTTTATAAGACCCATTGCTCCTACTACTATTAGAACTGTATGGGTATCTTTCTTACAGATTGCTCTTATTTCTGTCTGCAAACCCTGATATTTTATGACTTTGTGTCTCACTCTCTATGCAAGACACTGTAGTCACTGGGTGCAGCAATTTCAATGATCAATACCACTGTATCTGGTTTTCTCACATCTGTCTTTTAAACTGTTGGTAATAGGTGATCCCATGTGATGTAGACTTCATTATTTTCTATGATGCTTTGTTGGGTCATGTTTCCAGTGCTTTTCAGCTACTTCAGAATTATAATGTTTGCACAATCCCCAATGCAACAGTCTTGCCACATTATTATGCCTTTCAGCAAGAGGTTCTTCTGTTCAATCCTTGACAGGGGTACCTTCTGTGTGGAGTCTGCATGTCCTCCCTGTGGTTGTGCGGGTTTTCTCTGGCTGCTCCGGTTTCCTCCAACATCCGAAAGATATGCTGTAGGTGGATTGGACACTCTAAATTGGCCCTATGTGTGAGCACGTGTGTGTGTGTCTTCTGTGAAAGGTTAGGTGCTGGGCAGGCAACTCGACACTGTAAAACTCCACTGCCAATCATGAGCAGACATGTGATCCGCTGTGGCAACCCCTAACTGGGAAAAGTCGAAAGAAGAAGAAGACGTATACAGTCCTTCTCCCATTAGTATATCATAACCAGCAACAAGGTGTGTGACTGTTTCCAATTTTGTTTTACAACACCTACATTTTTCTGTTTCTCCCACATGTTCAATGAACTTTGTAAACCAATGTGTATGTAGCCAACTATCATGGGCCACCAATATTAGCCTTTCATCTTATGGTTTAATACAACTCTCCTTAGCCATTCCTGCAACTGATCCTGATCAACATGAGGTTATTCTAGAAGTTTTCTATACTTGCAACTATATTTATGCATTTTCCACATTTCATGCCTTCTTCTCTGGTCCTTCACCTTATACTCTTTCTTTTGTTTTTTGGTACATTCAGTCGCTGCCTGATTGTTATCTACTTCTGGTTTGATTTCCATTCCTGCTTGATGCTGATATGCTTCTACTAGACTAAGCAGGGAAGTCTTCTTAGATTTATTCTCCTCATGGCTTCAAAACTTTCACTACATTTGGGTCTTGTGAGGTCAGCATATATGTGTGGAGTCTCACAATAGCATGATCTATACATGTAATCAATTTCGAGGAGGCCCATCCCTTCTTCGGAATGAGGAATAAATCTAGATATGCACTGATTTTTGAAATCATTTTGTGAGCATGAAGCATCCTTCCTGTTTTCCTATTTAATCTATCCAACACATTTTGGGGCCAGTCAATCACTCCAAAACTGTAAGTTAGGACTGGAAGAGCAAATTGGTTTATAGGTTGGATTTTGTTCCTAGATGTCAACACTGTTTTCAGGGTTAATTTAAGTCTTCTAAAGTATTCCTTACTAAGTTTTATTCAAATTTGTTCATGTTTTATTGTTGATCCTTCCTCAATTTCCAAATATTTATACATCACATTCTTGTCCCAAACTGATGTTTCATTGGTGCTACAATTTTCCTGCTTTAAAGGTTGCTTTTGCACATTTATCATGGCCAAATGACATTCTTATATCATCTGAAAAAGTTTTGACAACTTACAGTTGTGCTTTTAGTTCCTCATCTGATGAGCTATACAGTTTTAAATCATTGACAAACAGAAGATGAGAAGTCTTTATACTTTGCTGTTTTCCAGGAGCCAAATTATGACCATGACCTAAGCTGTTAAGTAGACAGCTTAATGGATAAGGGCAAGACAGAATAGCAGTGGTGACAGAGAGTCAGTCACCCTGGAATAATCCACCTTTGAATTGTTATTCCTGGAATAATAATTTGTCCTTTATCATGGCTTAGTTGCAAAGTTGTCTGACACTGCTTAATGGTCACTGTAATGCAGTCGATCAGTATAGGGTGTCTTACATTTTTAAGCACTCTTTTTTTCCATAAATGTGGGATACTATCAAATTCTTTAATCTAATCAATCCATGCGATACTTAAATTCTTCCCCTTTTTACAGATCTCCACTATAACTTTATTTAACAACAAATGATCGTTTGTTCCATATGACTTTCTTTTTTTGCCCTTTTGTTCTACTGTCATAATTGAATTTTCTTCTAAATGAGTATAAACTCTGTCGGTATCAATTCCAGTGTATAGTTTATATGTCATAGGAAGGCAAGTCATTGGTCTATATTTTTAGGATAGCTTGCAGGTTCACTCCTAAGGAAGAGAATTGTTTTTCCTGTTGTTAGCCAGGTTGGTGTCTGTCTGGGGTGTGCATATAAATAGTTCTTACTCATGGATAAATCTTCGTGCAAAGATGTTAATACTTTTTACCAGTAGCTAGGTACTGCATCTGGGCCTGGGGTTTTCCAATTAGAGACTTTTGTTAACTTTGTTTCAATTTCCCTGGCTGTTACTTCATCCCATTTCATAATCTGTACCTTTAAACTTCTATTCTTTCTTTTACTTCTTCTATCCATTTAGCATCTTTGTTATGTTCCACAGGATCTTCATAAATACTTCTCCAAAATGTATTTATTTCTTCTTTTTTGGTGGTTCTTCAATTCCTTTTACCTTGTTTCCCAATTCTCTGTAAAACTTTTTGGGTCATCAATAAATTGCTTATTTTGTACTTTTCCTTTATATTTATCAGCATCCTGTGCTGAGATTTCTAGTTTATTTGCGATAGTGCATGATAGATCCTAATCTGTTCTAATACTGTGCATTGCTTTTATCATGTCTATCTTTCTAAGTATTTTTGTTGATCTGTTCTCACTTCTATACTCTTCTAACAGTGACACATCTTGTCTTAACTGCTTTATAGTTTTCTTTATTCGATACTTCCATGATGGTATTTGATTTCTCACCTTCCTTTCGCTCACTACCCTGTGTTCTTGTGGTAGAACTTTATCAGATATTAATTTAGCTGCACAGTAATATATCCTGTTACTTCTATTATATCATATCTCTATGGACAGTCCTAATTACTGTGTTCATTTATTTTATCAAACTTCTGACTTTTTGGTTTTAATTTACTTTCTGCAGTCTATTTCTTTCATTAATCTTAATATGTCTATCTAACTATTAAATCAAGCAACTTTCCTCCAAGCTCATTTTCTTTCTAGACTGAGAGCACATTCTTTGTTTTCCATTTCCTGCAGGCATTCCATAGAAAGTTCTGTTGCATCTTCCTGTGACACATTCTCCTCAATTTCATCCTGTGCCATTTGTTGCTCTGTCATATGGGAACTCACTGGCCTATCACTCCTCAGCATTGACTGCATCAGAGTTGCCACAGTTTCCTGTTCCTTCCCTTGCTCTCCAGCTTCAAGTGAACATTTATACTGGTTTCCTATGGAAGGCTCCAAAATATCTTCATATGGCACCTAACCAATTGCTTCCCATTCCACTGGTTTCCCCTTAATTTGGAGGTCCATTGCTCTATCCTTATCCGGTGCTTTCTGAATTAGATTTTCTACAGTGAATCATTCACTCTAAAGGTACTCCATAACCTCAATTTCTATTTCTTTAACTTCTCCATTACTAATCTCCTTTTCTACATTTTCTCTTTGTCTTCTTATTCTTTGTATTGTGAAGTTTTCCATGTCCTGATTCCATTGCTTATATTTCTATTCAAATATCTTTGATGCTGCTCTTTTTGTATTGATTAGTTTTGCTTTCTCCTTTGCATAAATATTGCACCATATTAAATCTCTTTTTCTTTCATGTCCATATTTCTTCTTCTGATGTCTCCTGATCATACTGTTTCTCCTTACTTTGGGAACTTGTTCCATCATGCTGTGATGTAACCTGTTAGACCTTCTTCAACAAATCCTTCACTTGACAGACATTCCACAACTTCAGTTTCTATTTTTTAACTTCTACTTTACTAATTTTCTTTTCTGCATTTCCTCTTTGTGACATTTTTTTATTGTGAAATTTTCCATGTCTGGATGCCTGTGCCTGTATTTCTCTTTGAATATCTTTGGGGCTGCCTTTTTTATATGGATTAATTTGGCTTTCGCCTTTGCATAAGTACTGCACCATATCAAATCTCTCTTTCTTTCCCATTTCCATATTTCTTGTTTATACTTTTCAAAAATATCTAGGTGTTGTTGTTTATATGTTTGCACTTCCTCAGATGCTTCTTTTTCTACACAGATCAAAGTTTCTTGGTCTATATACTGTTTTTCATAAATCTGTTGTATTAATGACCATATTTTTTTTATTTGAAGCTTGACAGTTTTTCTTGTGGAAGTATTTTTCTTTTGTCTAATTTCTGTCTTAATCTTTTTGTATATTTTGTGTCTGGAAATTCTGAGCTTTTTGCATAATAGCAATAATACATAATTTCTTTCTTATCCTCAATAGTCCACCTTATCATCTTTATGGCTCTTCTTTGGCCTTTCAGTTTTTGTGATTTTTGTGGACTGCTACTTCTACAACAGGGGGGCCATCCTCCCCCTGGGCCTGACCTTGCCCCATTGTAGGGATGTTTGAGGATTCTACACTGTCGTTTCTTCCAGTCCTGGCACCAATGCGCCTACCAGGATTGGGCACTTTTTTTATCCTGGGTCTTGTGCACCAAGCTATCTTTTTTAGTTTTTGACCGACTTCTGTCCATGATATATGCTATATAAATACAGTCTATATATCAGTGTCGTCTTGGTGAGATTTTTGTGAAAAACAGGGTCCACCTCGTGAAGCTACTCACCAAGACTTGAGGATGAATTCAGTTTTAGAAATACTACTCTCCTTTGCTTTCTGATGTATCATTTCTCCATTCAGACTCACCTGTAAGTACTGTAAGTTCTTGCTGATGTGCTCTCAGGTCAGTACTACTAATTCCGTCTCCTCCCTGTACTTTGTTTGGATCCATTCTGTGCAGTTCTTTTTCAATATAATCTACTTTGATTACAGTTTCTGCAGTTACCTGGATGTCACTAGGGCAACTTATTGCCCCCCTTTGTGGAGCCAAACTGTTTGCATAAGACTTTGTAAATAAATCTGTAATCATAGGATCATAGGAGGTTACTGGGCTATTGACCCAGGGGTCATTTCCTGCCTAGCTGTTTCATCCCAATGTAATATAATAGATGCTCTAGTCAATACCCAGGATTGTATTTGGTAATGACTGCCATGTCCAGGAGGGTAGTGGGCACTATCCCTGGTAAGAATTTATGGTGCCTCATCCACTCGTACAGGTTTCTTTTTAAGAATGTCATAGAGGTGCTCTGCTTCACATGAAATGGCAGCCTATTTCAAAGATGTGGCAGTCTCTGGGAGAAAAATATGTCCCTCCAGCATGTCCTAGTCAAGTTGCAGGCCATATTTAGGTTCCAGGAATGGGTAGCTCTAGTCCCATTTGATTTATGGGTGTGCAACAAATTCATTAGGTTTAGGTCAGAGATTGCAAACCAGGCATAAGTCTCCCTTAATAAGTCTATACAATACTGAGTAGATTGACAGAGACTTTAGTTGGTCTGTGTAAGGCACGTGCTGGAGTCCCTTGATCTTCTTTGTTAGAAACCTTTGAAGTCTCTCCAGTTGCTGCAGGTGCTTTATATGGTACATGCCAAAAGGGGCATTATACTCAATTATGGGTCTGATTAATGACGAGTATAGAGAGGTTATAACCTCCTTTGTTTTAGACGTGATGCCTTAGGATATTGTTAATTTGATAGTGTTAAGGGACATTGTTTTTACTGAAGGTAATGATCATGCATTTCTTTGCATTTAGTTTGAGACTGTGACTAAGACACCAGTCATCAGTCTGTGTAAGACCCTCCTGAAGTATACTAGCAGCATTTAGGGATTCAATAATTGCACCCAGTTTGCAGTTGTCCACAGACTTTGTCAGCCACAGCCCCTTAGCTTTGGCCTGAACTTCTGAGAAGTATATACCAAACAGTAGGGGGTCCAGCACTGACCCTTGTGGCACCCCACTGGTGACAGGTTTACTGGTTGATGTAGAGTCACCCACTTTGATAATCTGTGACTGGATTGTGAGCCAGTTGGCAACTCATCTTACAATAAAATGGTTTACATTCAATTTGCTAAGTTTATTGGTAATGCCTGAGTGTGGGATTGTGCCAAAGGCTTTGGCCAAGTGTGCACAGATTTGACCTTGTCAATGGCCCTGGTCACATTTTCTAAGAAATCCACCAGGTTTAATTGGCAGGATCTGCCCTTGACAAAGCTGTATTGGGTCAAATACAGGGTTTGGAGGTTGCCTATGTCTTTATTTATGAAGTCCATGATGGTGTGTTCCATAGACTTACAGATGTGGCTGGTCAGACTTATGGGTCTATAATTCCCTGGGTCTGTTGCTAAGCCACCTTTTTGGAGGGGAATAACTGTTGCTGTTCTCCAGTCCACAGGAACATAGCTTGTGGTTAGGCAGTGATTGAATAGGGTACTTATGGTGATGCTAGTTCATGTTTTAGTTTGTTTAGTAGACAGCCTGGGATGCTGTCTGGTCCCATAGAGGCTGTGTTATTTGCATTAGACAAGGCTTTTATTACCTGCTCTTTAGATATTTAGAGTGGGGGAGTCATATTATAAGTTTGGAGGGGATAAGGGAGTGAAATTTTAACCAAATCTGTCCGCTAGCAGGTTTGCTATCACTGCAGGATCAGTGTGTATGATACCGTTAGTCACTAGTTCAGCACATGCTTGGGTTCTACCTTTTAGGCTGCTGTAGAAGGCCTTATGGTTATCCTTGGTTGTGATTGCTAAATCTTTCTCAAAATTACCCTTAGAGGAGTTGACATGTTGCTTTATTTGCCTGTTGAGGGTAAGCAAGGTGCTTTTCCATTGTTAGGGGTCTCGTTTCAGTTTTCTTAGGCAGCAACTTTTTGCATTTTTTGCAAAGTTTTTTGATGCTGGATGTCCACCGGGGTGGCCTGTTTTTACCTGGAGCTCTGGCTCTGATTATCTCTGGAACAGCTGAGCCTTTACACTTGTGCAACTGATTGTACAGGGCTTTTGTATAAACTTTGGTGTAGTTGCTTGGAATGCATTTACACCTTCCGCTAGGAGGATATACTTTGCCTTGGTGAAGTTTTTTAGTCTGACTTCACCCATTCTGAGTTCTAGTGTTAGTGCCAGTTAAAAGGTGACTGATTTTTAGTCAGATTTAATTAATGAGGGTCTGGCAGTTATGACTGTACATCTGTTTGTCATGCTAGTGAGGACCAGATTTGTTCCAGGGCATTTGAGTTAACAGAGTCAAGGAAATTTTGCACTAGTGAGTTAGGGCTACAGTAGGTTTCCCATTTAATCATAGGATAATTGAAATCCCTTATGACCAGAGAGTTTAGCAATATTTGGATTGACTTCAGTTTGGTCAAATGGGCCTTATGCACACCATGATCCATGGAGGAGTATCTATAACTAACTATGACTTGAATGGAGGTCTTACCCACAGTAATCGGAACTTGGAGTAACTCCATGGAGTTGCCCTGTCTAACTAGTCAGGACATGAATTTAGTTCTAATATAGATAGAAACACTGCCTCCTTTGGGTCTCACATGTTCATTTTGCCATCTGAAAGTGTGGAAGGCATTGTAGCCTTGCAAGGCCAGGGTACTCTCTGAGGCCTTGAACCCAGTTTCTGTGACTGCACACACATCTCATCTGCTTCCTCCAGTGATAGGAGTGCATCCAGGGTGTGCAGTTTTTAGGTAAAGCTTCTAGCATTTAGAAGACTAACCCTTATTTTATTAAAGGCTGGCAATTTTCACATTGGCAATTTTGTTTTTGAGATGCTGCATAAAAAAGGAACTATGGGGGAGGCAAGAACCCCTGGCAGCAGCTGAAAGCCTAGTGGTGCCAGGTGCATACCGTCTCTGACAAAGCAGTGAGGTTTGTCGACCATGTCATCCCAGGCTGACAGAAACTGGATCCCTTTTGAATGACACCAAAAACTAAGCAAATTATTGAAATCAGTAATTTTTTTGTTTATACTGTGGCATCATTCTAGGTGAGGGCAATATGCTGCTCAGTGCTAGAGACATATCTGCCTGGGACACATACTCAGAAAGCTCAATCATGTCTCTCTTCATATAGTCCAATGAAGTACATCTCAGGTCATTCATTGCAAAGTGAGCTATGACAGAGTCATAATGGTAGTTATTGCCGAGACACCTAAGTGCAAGTGTGATCTGACTAATCCTGGCACCAGTCAGCTGACCATGACTTTCTCCTTATCTAACCTGGTAAGTGGTACATCAGTGTGTCTCACTATGAAGTCTCTAATGGCAAGAAAATTTGGTTTACCAGTGTTACGCTTTAAGAGCTTGGTAGGTGAGATACTGGTGTTGGGTGCTGTGGGAACTTTGTTGGTTGTAGCAGTCTTGTGTTTTGTAAGTCTCTTGTGTTTCAGTAAGTTTTTTGAGAGGACCTCCATCAATATTGATTTATGTGTTGGATGTGTACTATGTACATGAGTAGTGGAAATATGTGCATGAGTAGTAGTGTGTGAGCTGACAACCTCTTCGGTGTTACTGTTTCGAGTGCTAGAGAGAAAGGATACAAGATTCTTAGTGTAGATCCATCTCTCACACTCTGTACTAGAGTGAGCTATTAGCTGAGGGTTGTCAATGTACATGAGGCAGTTGCTACACTGACTGATGCTTTTTCTTTTCCCTGGACAAGAACTTTCCTGTAAGTTTTCCAATCATTCCAATGTTATGCAGGGTCATTCAAAAAATTCAGAAGGACTCCTCAAAGATCATTGTGGTGACTCCCTTCTGGACCAGGCAACAGTCATTCTCCCTTCTTTTGGTATGGCCGGGGGAAATTACCACAAGCTTCTTAACAGACTGGATCTTCTCACACAAGGCAATGGGTAATTGATAAATCCTGACTATAACCGCTATACCTGTCTGCCTTGATGATAGCATATTAATACCTTTTAAGCACCATTTTTATGAGGGCATGCAGTAGATATTAAAGGATGCAAGAAATCATCTTACTAGAAATTCATTTATTAGGAACCAGATAAGGTTTTCTAGTTGGTGCCCAGAAAAGAACCAGCACCCATTCAGGGCTAGTGTTTCCTGGATTCTACTTTATTTATGTAAGTTATTATCATTTAGCCTGTCTTACTCCTCAGTCAAGGGTCATTTGTCAGCCATTTCAGCGTGTCTGCCCACGGATCTTTCTCCTTCAATGCACTTTCATGTTAAAATTATTTTAAAGGGGTGTTGCATATAAAGCCTCCTGGAAAACAGGTGTTTTCTCCTTGTATCTTAATTTTCTGTTCAAAAAACTAACTCTTGCTACATCTGAACCAGCTTACCAGGCTGACTTGAGGTCCTTGACATCGGAAACAGCCTTACATATTTCTCTGATGTCTGCAAAAAGAGAATGTGAGCTTTTATGGAGGGTCAGCCTCATATCATTTTCCATAAAGGTAAGGTTTTCTTAAGACTTCATTTATAACTAAAGTGGTATCTGAGTTCACCTGAAGCTAAGCTATCTATTTTCCTGTCTTCTTTCCAGGACCAAAAATTGTGAGAGGAAAGGATACTCCATACCTTGGATGTCCATGTCCATACAATCCAGGTACTATCTTGACTTGTAAAACAAGGTTTTTTTTATCTACAATTACACTGAAATAGAGATTAATGATGTACATTTTGATTTATTTAGTAAAGGCATTAACTTTGTTCCTAGTTTTGGGTTGGATTTGCTCAGGTACTGGTTAACTTAAAACTTTTTATGAGACAGTTGAACCTGAGAATATATTTCTCTATTTCTAATAAATATAATATTGGCATTGATAACAGTGATCTGATTCAAATTCTTAAGAGAAAGAGCACTTTTATTCCACCCCCTAACTTGGAGGTTACCCTTCTTGAAAGATTGGTTGAATTTGAATTTAGAAGAATTTTATCAGAGAAATATATTTGTGTAGACAACTTGTCAGTAGAAGAGAGGCTTTTGCTGAAAAGTCTTAAATCCTCTAACCAATACAGGTTTATGAAACCTGATAAAGATGGGGGAATGGTCATCATGACTAAGATTGATTATATTTTTAAGATGACTGATATCTTGAATGACAAATTTACTTACACTAAGGTTTCTAGGAATGAAGTGAATAGAGCATATAGTAAAATTGATTTATTTTTGCAAGATGCTTTTTACCAAGGTGCTATTAATGAAATGGATTTTAACTTCCTTACAGTGAAATTTCCCATTTTGCCTACTATTTTTGTGATTCCCAAGGTCCACAAGGGAACTAACAATTTGCTTTTTAGACCGATAGTAGCTGGAAAGGGTTCCAAGACAGAACCACTTGCGGCTTTTGTGGACACTTGGTCCAAAATAGTAGTAAGTGAAGCAACACACATATTGAGAGATTCATGGCACTGCTTAGAGAGATTGAGGGAAGATAAAGTTAATGACTATAGTTTTGTTTTTTTAACCATTGATGTAGTTAACTTATTTTCACTCATCCCACACCAACAAGGATTAGATATGTTCTATGAGAGTCTGTTATCTAGTGTCACTTCAGAAAAAAATAAAATAAATGTATTAGTTGACCTGATGGAATTAGTTTTGAAAAACAATTTCATTTTTTTTGAGGGAGAAATCTTTCAGCAGTTAACGGGAGTGGCTATGGGGGCGAAATGTGCTCCAACCTTTTCTAACTTGGTTTTATTAACCTGGGAGAGGCTTTACCTTTTTCCTTCTAAATATAGGGACAACATTATTTTATATAATAGATTTTTGGATGATTTGTTGATTCTATGGAAGGGTAATGAACAATCAGTGTCAGAATTTATTGAATACTTGAATAACACAACTTTTTTAAGTTTACTTACACCTGGAACTATGAGGAAATTAATTTCCTAGATCTAACTATTAGTAAAACTTCTGAAGGTCTCTCTAGTAACATATATAGGAAGGAGACCTAATAGTTGTCACCCTAGACATCAGAGAAAAGGTATAATAAAGGGTCAAATGGTTAGAACTTCTAGGTTAGTAAATGACGATGAGATTTTTAAAAAAGAAATGTATAAACTGATTGGGATGTTTTTGAAACGAGGCTATCAATTGAAATTATTACTTAATATTAAAAATGAAGTTATGAAGAAAAGAGAAACACATTTTATTCCTATTTTAAAAAACAATGCCACAATGGTTGACACTGTTAAAGATGAAATCAAAGCAGCATTTTTTGTATTAAAATACAATGATAGGGCATATGAGCTTAGTGTAAGTTTGAGAAACTTGTGGAGGTCCTGTCTAAGTGACCATAACAAGGAGATTTTGGGTAAGGAACCATTGATTATATATAGTAGAGGTGAAAACATCAAGTCAATTTTGGAAAAAGAGGTTAAACGTAACAATAATAAAAAATCATGTATGAAAAAATGTGGGGCATGTAGATGGTGTAGATTTATTGGAGAGGGATCCTACCTGTGTGTAGCGGATTACAAATACACCATAGCATACCCAGGGGTTTGTAATTGTAATACAAAAAGTCTTGTTTATGTCGCCTCTTGTACAGCATGTGAGGCATTTTACATTGGCAAGACTATACGAAGACTAAAGGACCAGATATCAGAGCATTTGAGAGCTATTAAAAGAGAGGATGTACACAATGCACTATACTTACACATTACCACATGCTCAAATTTAAAAAAAAATTTGTTTTTTGTGATAGATCGTGTCACAAATATTGAAAGGGGTGGTGACATTGGTAACAAAGTAGGTGTCTTGGAGACTGAGTGGCAATTGAGGCTGAATGCCTTGAAATTTCCCAGACTAAATGATTGCATCTCCATGATGCCTATTTTAAAATTTAAGGCTAACCAGATCTAATTTTAGTGAACATATTCTTTGTACTATTGTATTATTTTATTTATAGCGATTTTATTATTATTATTATTATTGTGTGATGTTTACAATGTTAGATTTGTATTTAGGTAAAGAAAATGAAAATCAGCACTCAACAAATTGTATGCAAGAATTTGAAGGTAGTTTATTATGGGTATGATATGTATTTTTTCGTTAAACGAAGTGATGTCATTCATATTTGTTCAGTTACACTAATGATTGATTGTGTAGCTTTTTAGTTTTACCTATCAGCTCACGTTAGACAGTATAAATGTGATGTGTTTGATTTGTTAAAATGACTCTGAAGAAGCCAGTGTGTATCTGGTGAAAGAGCCAAGTCATTTTTAGGTGTGTTACTAAACTTGTTTATTACCATTCATTCAGTGTTTTCATCCTCAGTGGCTGCTTTTTATTGTTTTTTCTTAGTTTTATAGGTCCCTTTGGGATTGTTTTTTGGTTTTTGTTTGTTTTGTCGGCCCTGAAGATATGTACAAGATCAATTCTTGATTTGTGGAGACAACTCTATTGTGGAACCATTTTGGGATTTATTTGGAACTCAAGTAAAACAGATATAAATTTGTTCTGCATTTTGTTTGAACTCCTACTTAGAAAAGAAGCGGTTATTAAATGGCCAAGGATTCAAATGGAATGTCTATGTGTATTATTACTTCACCTTGAGTGTAAAGGGAGCAAACTTTTAACTCACCAAATTTAGCTTCTCGGGGTAAAATTCTCCGGTTGTTGTTGTGTCTAGGAAATCAGTACTGATGTGGCTTCCATTTGCATGCAGTTTGTGTGGAGTTTTGTTTTTTCTCTGTAGTTGTACAACTGTGGAAATAGTATATATATACATAAGTGGTATGGACAGTGAGGTGCACAGGAACTCTTCTGCTGAAAAAGATTTCATTAGTTTACACATTTATCCAGATTGTTTTCTATGGCTGAAACTTCGGGGAATAGATTTACAAGAACACGCAGGAGAATATAGAACCATTTTTCTATACCTTCCTAAATACTATGCACAGTCAGATGCAGTTAAAGTATAATCTCATATTCATGATGCTGAATCCCTTAAAGAAAACTTTTTTTTTTCAGTATTAATGACAACATAGCCCAGATCATGAATCAGATATTATCAAGCTTTCTCTTCCCATATCAGACTTTTTCAAAATCATTACCCATACAAACAGTGGGAGAAGCTTAACAGTAGGAAATCTGAAAACTCAATTAACCAAAAGTCTTGTTTCCTAGTCAAGAAATATCAGAAGTAGATGCAGAAAAGGATGTATCCCAGTACTGAGACCTAGGGCTCACCAAGTGTTAATTACCTTCACAGTTTCTTAAGGGGTATTAGAATTAATTATTAGTTGAGGGTTGTCAGTGTACATGAGGCAGTTGCTACACTGACTGATGCTTTTTCTTTTCCCTGGACAAGAACTTTCCTGTAAGTTTTCCTATCATTGCAATGTTATCCAGGGTCATTCAGAAAATTCAGAAGGACTCCTCAAAGATCATTGTGGTGACTCCCTTCTGGAACAGGCAACAGTCATTCTCCCTTCTTTTGGTATGGCCAGGGGAAATTACCACAAGCTTCTTCACAGACTGGATCTTCTCACACAAGACAATGGGTAATGGATACATCCTGACTATAACCGTTATAAATGTCTGCCTTGATGATAGCATATTAGTACCTTTTAGGCACCATTTTTACAAGGGCATGCAGTAGATATTGAAGGATGCAAGAAATCATCTTACTTGAAATTCATTTATTAGGAACCAGATAAGGTTTTCTAGTTTGTGCCCAGAAAAGAACCAGCACCCATTCAGGGCTTGTGTTTCCTGGATTCTACTTTATTTATGTGAGTTATTATCATTTAGCCTGTCTTACTCCTCAGTCAAGGGTCATTTGTCAGTCATTTCAGCATGTCTGCCCATGGATCTCTCTCCTTCAATGCACTTTCATGTTAAAATGATTTTAAAAAGGTGTTGCATATAAAGCTTCCTGGAAAACAGGTGTTTTCTTCTTGAATCTTAACTTTCTGTTCAAAAAACTAACTCTTGCTACATCTGAACCAGCTTACCAGGCTGATCTGAGGTCCTTGACATCGGAAACAGCCTTACATATTTCTCTAATGTCTGCAAAAAGAGAATGTGAGCTTTTATGGAGGGTCAGCCTCATATCATTTCCATAAAGGTAAGGTTTTCTTAAAAACTTCATTTATAACTAAAGTGGTATATGAGTTCACCTGAAGCCAAGCTGTCTATTTTCCTATCTTCTTAACAGAACCAAAAAATGTGAGAGGAAAGGATACTCCATACCGTGGATGTCCATGTCCATACAATCCAGGTACTATCTTGACAGAACAAAATCTTTCAGAACTTCTGATCACTTGTTCATTTCTTGTGAAGGTAAGAAAAAAAGGAAAACCTGTGTCAAAGCATATTATTTCCAAATGGTAGTCTTATGCTATCAGTCTTTGTTATACCTACCACCACAAAACTATTTCAGGCAGGGTCAAGGCTCATTCTACTAGGGCCTTGGCATCATCTGTGGCTTTTTGTAAAGGGTAGAATTCTACAAGTATTCTAGAAGTAGTAACTTGGTCCTCTGTGCGTACTTTCACAAAGCACTGTAAACTAGATTCCTTCTTCTGGTCTAGTACGGGCTTTGCTAGGACCATTTTCCAGCAGTTTCTGGACCCTTATCTTTCTTCCTCCCAGTCATATTAAGCTATGGAAATCTACCCATATATCTTAGGCTAGTGTAGCAGTGATTCATATGAAGACCATAATACAGTTATGTAAGTAAACGTATAACAGTCGATGTTTGAATGATTAATGCTGCACAAGCTGCTCACTTCTGCCATCCCCTTAATTTTTGCATGTTCTTTATGCAGGGTGTGAACATTTATTATTAATGCCCTAACATTGTCATTCTCAATGCTTTAGCTTCCCTATCGGCATGAAATCTCTAAAGGGCTTGGCATGCAAACCTGCCTTTTAGTCAGCTCAGCTCAAGCTGACTAAGGGTGCTGTGAAGCTTTGTTTGCTGTCTGACTGCATGTAACCCATATAGCTTAGGTTACTACAGCAGTGATCATTTGATCATCTGCTGTTATGGTACTATTTGCTCCTAAAAACAAGTTAAAAATCTCTTGCAGGTATTCATTTTCATATTTTGCCACAAATCTTTGTAATCATTCATGCTTTATAAGGCCCCCTCGTGTATTATATACTCATTTGTGTGTGAGTTTAAATCAAATAGACATCATAAAACTTGCTTTGTTAGTAATGTTATTGCTGTCTAATGTCTTGATCTCATGCCAGCTATAGGAATATTATTTTTGTATTTCTTTACTGAAGTTCTATTTGTTTTGTTTAAATCTGCAGTACTCAGTGACAATCACTTCAAAATAATGCAAGAAAATTAAATGAAAATGTGGGTTCATTAGGCGCAGCTTATAACTAGCCTTACAAAGAATGCACTTCTACTGTATAATCATTTACTTCTTTCCACGTAGGAGCAGTATTTCTAATCCAGGATGACAGCAACTTGTTGGGCCTTTTTTCATGGTATTTAATAGGAAGTTCCCAAGGCTTTTGTCTTCTCTTCAAATTTAACTGAGAAGTGGATCTCTACTGCTGTGGTGGTGCTGTGATAGCGTTGTCACCTCACAGTTAGACATTGCCCGTTCAATTCTCAGTTAGTGTCTTCTGTGTGGTGACATGCGTGACTGGGTGTTCCTTTGTTGAAGGTTGTGCGTTAGGCCCGGCAAGCCAGCACGTAAAAATCAACTGCCAATCATTAGCGGACCGGAGATCTGCTGTGGCGACCCCTAACTGGGAAAAGCCGAAAGACACAAACAAACTCTCTGAGTGGATCTATGATATACAAAAAGGTCTCCAACCTTAAATAGCATCTTTAAAAAAGTATTTTGCATTGATGTTATTTCTTGTAAATATGTTTGACATCGCAAAGCATTGAGTCGCAATGCAACACCTCTTTTTGAGAAGTTCTTTTCATATTACCTCTTGCTAGAGTTCACCTATTTCATGCCTGCAACATGCAACACAGTCAATGCCCTTCTTAATCCAGAAATCACATCTCAATCCACTAGTCCAGGGTGAAATATTTTTATACATTTTTGAATTTTACTCTGGAGTACATATTCAAAGCAATATAATCGATCCTCTGACAGTTGATATCACAAGTTTGTTATTAAATTTTTGGAGCTGTTTTTCCAGGTACATCCCTGCTTCACATTCCTAATCAAGAAATGGAATTTAATAAACATCTAATGAACCTTGGAATTATAAATATCTCATTCAAACAGTTTCAATATACATTTATCTCTATGCAGGTGATGCCTTTCTAATCCTTACTTCACTGTAAAGATTAATTCTTGCTTCGTGGAGACAACTCTATTGTGGAACCCTTTTGGGATTTATTTGGAACTCAAGTAAAATATAAATTTGTTCTGCATTTTGTTTGAACTCCTACTTAGAAAAGAAGTGGTTATTAAATGGCCAAGGATTCAAATGAAATGTCTTGCTGTATTATTACTTTACCTTGAGTGTAAAGGGAACTGCGGTGGTGGTGCTGCGGTAGCGTTGTCGCCTCACAGCAAGATGTTGTCCTGTTCGATTCTCAGCTAAAGCGTCTTCTGCGTGGAGACATGCGTGAATGGGCGTACCTTCGTTGAAGGTTATACATCAGGGCTGGCAACTCGGTACATAAAAATCTGCTGCCAGTCATTAGCATACCGGAGTTCCACTGTGGCGACCCCTAACCGGGAAAAGCTGAAAGATAGAACAACAACAACCTTGAGTGTAAAGGGAGCGAACTTTTAACTCACCAAATTCAGCTTCTCAGGGTAAAATTCTCCAGTTGTTGTTTTGTCTAGGAAATCAGTACTGATGTAGCTTCCATTTGCATGCAGTTTGTGTGGAGTTTTATTTTTTCTCTGTAGTTGTACAACTGTGGAAATAGTATATATACATAAGGGGCATTAACGCTGAGATGCACAGGAACTCTTCTGCTGAAAAAGATTTCATTAGTTTAAACATTTATCCAGATTGTTTTCTATGGCTGAAACTTAAGGGAATAGATTCACAAGAACATGCAGGAGAATACAGAACCATTTTTGTATACCTTCCTAAATACTATGCACAGTCAGATGCAGTTAAAGTATAATCTCATATTCATGTTGCTGATCCCTTAAAGAAAACTATTTTTTTCAGTATTAATGACAACATAGCCCAGATCATGAATCAGATATTATCAAGCTTTCTCTTCCCATATCAGACTTTTTCAAAATCATTACTCATACAAACAGTGGGAGAACCTTAACAGTAGGAAATCTGAAAACTCAATTAACCAAAAGTCCTGTTTCCTAGTCTGGAAATATCAGAAGTAGATGCAGAAAAGGATGTATCCCAGTACTGAGCCCTAGGGCTCACCAAGTGTTAATTACCTTCATAGTTTCTAAAGGGGTACTAGAGTGAGTTATTAGTTGAGGGTTGTCAGTGTACATGAGGCAGTTGCTACACTGACTGATGCATTTTCTTTCCCCTGGACAAGAACTTTCCTGCAAGTTTTCCAGTCATTGCAATGTTATCCAGGTTCATTCAGAAAATTCAGAAGGACTCTTCAAAGATCATTGTGGTTACTCACTTCTGGACCAGGCAACAGTCATTCCCCCTTCTTTTGGTATGGCTGGGGGAAATTACCACAAGCTTCTTCACAGACTGGATCTTCTCACACAAGACAATGGGTAATTGATACATCTTGACTATAACCGCTATGCCTGTCTGCCTTGATGATAGCATATTAATACCTTTTAGGCAACATTTTTATGAGGGCATGCAGTAGATATTAAAGGATGCAAGAAATCATCTCACTAGAAATTCATTTATTAGAAACCAGATAAGTTTTCCTAGATGGTGCCCAAAAAAGAACCAGCACCCATTCAGGACTAGTGTTTCCTGGATTCTACTTTATTTATGTGAGTTATTATCATTTAGCCTGTCTTACTCCTCAGTCAAGGGTCATTTGTCAGACATTTCAGCATGTTTGCCCACGGACCTCTTTCCTTCAAAGCACTTTCATTTTAAAATGATTTTAGAGGGGTGTTGCATATAAAGCCTCCTGGAAAAAAGGTGTTTCCTCCTTGTATCTTAATTTTCTGTTCAAAAAACTAACGCTTGCTACATCTGAACCAGCATACCAGGCTAACCTGAGGTCTTTGACATCGGAAACAGCCTTACATATTTCCCTGATGTCTGCAAAAAGAGAATGTGAGCTTTTATGGATGGTTAGCCTCATATAATTTTCCATAAAGGAAAGGTTTTCTTAAGAATTCATTTATAACTAAAGTGGTATCTGAGTTCACCTGAAGCTAAGCTATCTATTTTCCTGTCTTCTTTCCAGAACCAAAAAATGTGAGAGGAAAGGATACTCCATACCTTGGATTTCCATGTTCATACAATCCAGGTACTATCTCGACAGAACAAAATCTTTCAGAACTTCTGATCACTTGTTCATTTCTTGTGAAAGTAAGAAATAAAGGCAAACCTATGTCAAAGCAAGCTATTTCCAAATGGTAGTCTTATGCTATTAGTCTTTGTTATACCTTCCACTACAAAACTATTCCAGGCAGGGTCAAGGCTCATTCTACTAGGGCCTTGGCATCATCTGTGGCTTTTTGTAAAGGGTAGAATTCTACAAGTATTCTAGAAGTAGTAACTTGGTCCTCTGTGCGTACTTTCACAAAGCACTGTAAACTAGATTCCTTCTTCTGGTCTAGAACAGGCTTTGCTAGGACCATTTTCCAGCAGTTTCTGGACCCTTATCTTTCTTCCTCCCAGTCATATTAAGCTATGGAAATCTACCCATATATCTTAGGCTAGTGTAGCAGTGATTCATATGAAGACCATAATACAGTTATGTAAGTAAACGTATAACAGTCGATGTTTGAATGATTAATGCTGCACAAGCTGCTCACTTCTGCCATCCCCTTAATATTTGCATGTTCTTTATGCAGGGTGTGAACATTTATTATTAATGCCCTAGCATTGTCCTTCTCGATGCTTTGGCTTCCCTATTGGTATGAAATCTCTAAAGGGCTCGGCATGCCAACCTGCCTTTTAGTCAGCTCAGCTCAAGCTGACTAAGGGGGCTGTGAAGCTTTGTGTGCTGTCTGACTGAATGTAACCCATATAGCTTAGGTTACTACAGCAATGATCATTTGAACATCTGCTATTATGGTACTACTTGCTCCTAAAAACAAGTTAAAAATCTATTGTAGGTATTCATTTTCATATTTTGCCACAAATCTTTGGAGTCATAAATGTTTTATAAGGACCCTCATTATTTATATACTCATTTGTGTGTGAGTTTAAATCAAATAGAATAATCATAAAACTTGCTTTGTTAATAATGTTAATGCTGTCTAATGTCTTGATCTCATGCCGGCTATAACAATATTATTTTTGTATTTCTTTATTGCAGTTCTGTTTGTTCTGTTTAAATCTGCAGTACTCAGGGATAATCACTTCAAAATAATGCAAGAAAAATAAATGAAAATGTGGGTTCATTAGACGCAGCTTATAACTAGCCTTAAAAAGAATGCACTTCTACTGTATAATCATTTACTTCTTTCTACATAGGAGCAGTATTTCTAATCCAGGATGACAGCAACTTGTTTGGGCCATTTTCAAGGTATTTAATAGAAAGATCCCAATACTTTTGTCTTCTCTGAGATACTCTCTGAGTGGATCTGTGATATACAATAAGGTCTCCAACCTTAAATAGCATCTTTAAAAAAGTATTTTGCATTTATGTTACTTCTTGTAAATATGTTTGACATCGCAAAGCATTAAGAGTCGCAATTCAACACCTCTTTTTGAGAAGTTCTTTTCATATTACCTCTTGCTAGAGTTCACCTATTTCATGCCTGTAACATGCAACACAGTCAATGCCCTTCTTAATCCAGAAATCACACCTCAATCCACTAGTCCAGGGTGTAATATCTATATAAATTGCTGAATTTTACTCTGGGGTACATAGTCAAAGCAATATAATTGATCCTCTGACAGTTGATATCACAAGTTTGTTATTACATTTTTGGAGCTGTTTTACCAGGTACATCCCTGCCTCACATTCCTAATCAAGAAATGGAATTTAATAAACATCTAATGAACCTTGGAATTAAACATATCGCATTCAAACAGTTTCAATATACATTCAGCTGTTTGCAGGAGATGCCTTTCTAATCCTTACTTCACTGTTAAGATTAATTCTTGATTCATGGAGACAACTCTATTGCAATACCCTTTTGGGATTTATTTGGAACTGAAGTAAAATAGATATAAATTTGTTCTGCATTTTCTTTGAACTCCTAATTAGAAAAGAAGTGGTTATTAAATAGCCAATGATTCAAATGAAATTTCTTGGTGTATTATCACTTCACCTTGAGTGTAAGGGGACGAACTTTTAACTTACCAAATTCAGCTTCTCGGGGTAAAATTCTCCGGTTGTTGTTTTGTCTAGGAAATCAGTACTGATGTGTCTTCCATTTGCATGCAGATTGTGTGGAGTTTTATTTTGTCTCTGTAGTTGCACAACTGTGGAAATAGTATATATAAATAAGTGGTATGGACAGTGAGATACACAGGAACTCTTCTGCTGAAAAAGATTTCATTAGTTTAAACATTTATCTAGATTTTTTTCTATGGCTGAAACTTAAGGGAATAGTTTCACAAGAACATGCAGGAGAATATATAACCATTTTTGTATACCTTCCTAAATACTATGCACAGTCTGATGCAGTTAAAGTATAATCTCATATTCATGTTGCTGGACCCCTTAAAGAAAACTATTTTTTTCAGTATTAATGACAACATAGCCCAGATCATGAATCAGATATTATCAAGCTTTCTCTTCCCATATCAGACTTTTTCAAAATCATTACTCATACAAATAGTGGGAGAACCTTAACAGTAGGAAATCTGAAAACTCAATTATCCAAAAGTCCTGTTTCTTAGTCTGGAAATATCAGAAGTAGATGCAGAAAATGATGTATCCCAGTACTGAGCCCTAGGGCTCACCAAGTGTTAATTGCCTTCATAGTTTCTAAAGGGGTACCTGATACTTTAATTATGTGAGTTCTAGCTTTCCCCTACTTGGCTACCTATCTCACCATGTATGTAACTGCCCTTATGGCACTCTGCCTAATTACCATACCAGAATGGGGTATAGTTCCACTGTTTGTTCAGATTTGGATCTGAACAATAACAATAACAATAAGCAGTGTGTGTGTGCATAATGACCATTGTCAACAGCCTGCCTGGGTCTCTCAGAGAAGTTAATTAAACTAGGTAGGCAGGTCTCCTTTTACCAAAGTCAAACTGATATGGGTCTAGTCTGATAAGCTTTCTGATATCATATTTTATGAAGTCAGATGTAATGTTTTCTATGACTTTGTAAATTATACAAGTCATCTCAGAGGGTCATTAGTTTCCTGTCTCAGTGGTAGGGTCACCCTTATGTAATGGTGTCACCACTGCAGTTTACCATCCTTCAGGGGCAAATCCTTTAGCTAAGATCAGGCTAAGCAGTATAGGTTCCACAAGGGCATAATTGGTGCTATTTAATAGAAATCTAGGTAAATTTTCAGGCCCTAAGCAAAAAGAATTTTTAGACTCCAAAGTACTCACTGAACATCAAAAGTACTCATTGAATATACACCTGTGGATCCCCAGGTTAATCTAAACTTACAAATTCATAAATTCAACAATTCTTAAATACATCATCTCCTCACATCTCACTAGTTCATTCATAGTTCTTCAAACTTACCTTACTAACAAGCCTCCACCCCTGTCCATCTGTTCTTTTTCTCTTACCTCTTCATGTCTACAAAATGAGTCCCATCTTCTCAAATAGTACTTCCTTCCAAGATTTACTAAACACTCTACCCTGTTCATCTTATACATTTTATTCTCTCCTGCATCCAGCATGTGGTACAGGAATCCATTTGAATTAAGCAAGCAGTAATGTATTTTCTTTTTCTAGCTTCATTACTACAGCATTTTTCTCTTCCAACATTTGTAGTATGTTCTGCCCTCACCTGCATCACGTACGACCTGCAACACTTGATTGTACTCTTGTCATATGTACAAACCGTGTATATGATTATTGTAAGTATTTTCTTACATATACATGGTATTGTTTGTGAAATTGATGTTACTGTTCAGTTTTCTTCACAGGCCTCCATTGAACAGGGTTATTGCCCAGTCAGACTTTCTAACTAAACAAAGGTCATGCAAATAAATGTTAGAGAGCACTGTCAGAAACTGTTTCATTCTGATACGAGGGTGTGTAAAGGAGTTGGAAATTTGCAGAATTAAGATTGCTCTGGCCCCCTTCAATAAACACACACACCATATAACATTTGATGACATTTATTAAACTTCTATAAGCATAAGTTATTGAACAACATTTTAATTTATTGATCACAGCATGAACATCCATATAACCATTTACAAGGGCAGTGTAACCTTGTTCACCCTAACCAAAATAAGCAGTGTTCTCACCTCCACTCACTTACTTTTACTTATCAAGCATCATCCCTTCAATAAACACACCACACCAAATAACATTTGATAACCTTTATTAAACTTCCATAAACATAACTTATTGAACAATATTTTCATTTATTGATCACAGCATGAACATCCATATAACCATTTACAAGGCAGTGTAGCCTCCCCTAACCAAATAAGCAATGCCCTCATCTTGCATTTATATTACCCGATCGAACATTTAGGTTAGCGGATACCTAAATGTTGAACTGGCAATATCAAAAAATTAAAACAGCGAACAGCCGATTTAACATAGGAAATGAATTCCCTCGCCCCCCCCCAAAAAAAAATTTAAATCAAAATGAAGTGCCCCCCACACACCCCCTAACTAAATATACCAACTCTGAGATCGCTCTACAGTGGGGAAAGGGTCAAAATCCACATAACAGACAAGGGAATTATTTCCCTGGATTAAATCGGCTATTCGCGTTTTTTTGCTTTTGCAATTACCAGATTGACATTTAGGTATTTGCTAACCTAAATGTTCGATCAGGTAATAGGAACTCCCTCACCTCCACTCACTTACTTTTACTTATCAAGCAGCATCCTCATCTCAGGTTACTTACTTTTACTTAAAAAACAGCGTCCCACTGCTCACTTTCATTCCCCAACTCATTGAATTAAACATCCAACACCAGAAGAGAGAACAGAAGCGTGACAAACCTGCCCCTCTTGTCCACCAACCAGCCTGACACAGGCTGTTCCCCCTCCTTCTCTCCAAAGCCTTCATCAGAATGTCCAAAACAAGCCTAAGTGTACATTATAGAGGTCCTACCAAAATAATTGATTTTTGCGCCATCAAGTCTGAACCAAAATTGATGCCTGTCATCGACATCCCAATGCCCTATCATATAAATACCTAAAGCAGTCAGTTGTCCAATTAAACTAAAATTAACAAACCTATGAGCCCTCTCCAAAGACAAAATCACCTTGGAACTACCTCCGACCACACAATATGCATTCCTGAGTATAACCTCCTAATATAAACAGATCCTCACTTATCCTAATAAATGCCACCCAAAACAAATATCAACCCAATAGCATACCAACAGGCCTAACTACAGCCCCATTTTGTCACCCAATGGATATAAGAATGACCAAAATTAAATTTTCTTTCCTAAGCCAGTCACCATACCCAATAATGTAAAAGACAAGAAAGCATTTGATGCCCAACAACTCACCCTTTTAATCACTTCATCTGCCTTCCCTCACTAAATCTGATACCCTACCAATGTATAAAGAGTGACCTTTCTCCAGGAATGCAACACCAACAAATGCTCTCCTCATCATATATATAAACTGATTGCCATCAATAACTTGCCCCTTACAAATCAACATCCTGTGGGCTCCCAACATGAAACCCGCAGCAACCTCTATACTCCAACTCACCAGACACAACCAATCATTCTTGTCCTTTCCCAATACTGCCTGTCATTCTCTAACTGATATATTTTAGCAATATAACCAAATACACACAGAAGCAAAAACTCTGAACCTCACCGGACTAGCAACCAAAGCAACTCTGACACCCTAAGAGCTCCATAATACTCATAAATCGAACAAAACCCATAATGTATAGTCCAATGAAGCTGCATTTACCAATGCTAAACCCCATAACAAACCTTCAAAGCCTGTCTTGACTATGGCCAACATCTATCAGTCTTCACAATATCAACCCTACCCCAGCTCACAGTCCAGTAGCCTGTAAAATCACATAACCCTGTCACCTCTGCAACTAAACCAATAGCAACTAATTCCACCTTGACCAATGGATTTACCCTACTTTGTTCCCAAACCTGAACCAAATATCTGAACAACAATCCTTCCTACCAAACTCTTTCCTCTAAGGCAGCTACAACACAAATTTAACAAAATCTTGCAATGCTCTGTCACATGCCTTCCCACAAATCATTCCCCACAAAATATGCCCCTATCCCAGTACTTCCTACCCCCTCTGTAAACAACTGCAAATCAATGAACAATCCAATCTACCTGCCAAAAAAAAAAAAAAAAAAAAAAAAAAACATTAAACTGCAAAAAAAAAATATTTCCCTGTTCAACAAAGGCTACGAACCCACAAAGAAATGAACCAGGTGAACTGCCTGAAATGTAAACATCAGAAGCCTTAACAACTCCATGACATCCTTAATCTGCACCTTATCTGCACCTTATACTTGCATTACCCCATCAAATCTTTTCTTACAAACATGTTATCCTTGCATCTGGTAAAGAAAATATATCACGGCCTGCATCCACTAACAATCCCGGGCACAATGTCTTGCTTGAGTCTTCTAACTTCTGCCTAGTCAACAAAACACCCAGTTCCCCACACATCACCAAAAACAACATGCACATATTTTCTAGTGCTCTGTCAAGCCCTTCAGTTACTCTTAAGAAGTCATCCCAATGATGTGCTGCCTCCTGGCAGCCCACCCACTGCTGCCAAATCCAATGGATAACAGTGCTAAACCTCTCAAAGTAACACAAGCCACCGAACATCACATCTGCATAACCTTATCAAAGTAAAACTTAAACCCAACTACCCTGCCCAACAACAATCACACTTCCTCTCAAACCAGTAATAAATGAAATGGTAAATCAAAACCAATAACCTGCTGACTTCTCAGGAACTAACCCCAAAAGAGAAATCTGAAAAATGTTAAAGGGAGAAATATCAAAAAGACCCCATAACCTACCCCCACACCATTCCTTCTCAACCAAGCCTTCCCAAATCTCTTCCTTCCCCTGCAGGGAATGGAGATTCTAACACATTGACCCCTCCCTTCCTGCCTGTGCTTTAATAGAAAATCCCTCAGAAAACCCATCAATTAATTTGACAGCAACTGCCGAACCAAGAAATTGCAAGAAATTGCATGAGCTGCTGACCTAATGCTTGTACATTAATAAAAAAATGTATCCTCCCATCTTCCCTTTAACCAACTAAAGACGACTCCCCTTTTCTGCCTGTGCAGTTCCCCCAAGCACCATAAATCCCTGAACTCCAAGATATGATAAAGATAACCTACCCAATCCAGGTTGCTGCAAACTGAAATTAACCAATGTGCCTTCCCATATGCCAGTTGCACAGTTAAATGCATAGCCACACACTATGAACTTGAGTGTAAAACCTACACGCCATCCATGAGCAACAGCACACATGAAAGGCCCAGCATACCCCCTTCCCAGCCCCCAGTAATTTAACTTCCTAGCTAACAGCTCCAAGGCAATCTACCATAGTGTCAGAATGTCTCACATCTTTAATGCAGTGACTGCTCCACAGCCTTCCACCTCCAGAATCTCTGATCATACTATAACCAGGCATTCCCCACCTAGATGCTGTCCCTCACACATCATGAGAACATAGGCAAGAGTGGTAAAGCCAAGACAATATCCTTTTCCAAACAAGCCATCCTCTAATGAAGGAAGTCTAACACCCAGTTGTCCCATGCCTTTGTTGTGATGCTTCACCACTGGCAAAAGTAATCAAGGAACCTCAATCCTCATTGTTAGCACCAGTGGGGGACATACATTGGGAGGATGACAGGCACACTCACAGTATTTCCAGATGCAGCTGTCTGCATCAAGTGCAAGTTCCCTTAAGAGCACACAGAGACCACAGTCAGTCCAGGGCTGGTTTCTCCCTCTTTCTCCAGATCCCCAATAAGACTCCTAACTGACTCAGCTATAGAGTAGAGATCTCAGCTGAGTGGCTAAGCCAAGACCTCCAACACTCTTTTTGTCCAACCAGTGCTTCAATTGTGTCCCTTACCCAAGTAGCTCACATACAGATACACCTGGAGATTCATTTTACACACACACACATACACACACACACACACACACACACACACACACACACACACACACACACACACACACACACACACACACACACACACACACACACACACACACACACACACACACACCTGGGAAAGGCTGGCACAGGTTTACTAGCTATGCTCCCTTCTGCCCAGACTATAAGATAGTTATTACTGCCACCAGCCAACTCTTTATCTACTTTAAGGCCCGTAACAAAGGATGTCCAATCTTACTGTGTAATGTTACTGTTAATACAAATGGGAGTTTGACAAAGAGCAAGGCTATTAGGACTGGCCTACAGTGTCACCAAATGAATATGCAAGTACTCCTGGAACTTAAATATGTCTCACACATATCAGCCACAATGAAAGGTTTAAATATATTTAATAATAAATAATAAAAGAACAAGAAAATACTCAGTATATAATCACAGTAACATCAGAGTTCAAAATCACAGGAAATATTTAATACAACATTGCAGGACAGTCTCAGATAAATAAAAACACATCTAAATTATACTATACTATATTCCTAACTGCAGCTAAGAGAATTATTGTACCCTAGTAACTTACTTACATAGCAAGCAAGGCAGATGTGGTGAGTGGGTCTTCCAGCTGATGCTGTCAGGTCAAAAAAAATACAGAATACTCGGTCTGTCCCAGAGAGCTTTTTAATTAATATTTCAAATATTACTGCTGGGATAGCTTGCAGAATGACATCTTTTCTTGTCATCTGACTCTATCCCAGGTGAAAAAGAACTATAGATGCAGCTGGTAGCATTTAGCATCTACCTGTGGAAATACATAAACAAGGGTTTTCCTTGATTTAAGGCAGATCCTGGAAGTCATAAAACAATAAACATTTCTAAGACAATACAAAAACTTTTAGTTCTAGACATTGTGTCTATTACTGCACTGAAACTGAAAGATAACGGGCCGGATTCACGAAACCTCCGTGTAAGACTTAATATGTCTTACTCGGAGGATACAGTTGAATGGTATGATGTCAGCGTGCCATGAATATTCATGAGGGCACGCTGACTCATCCGTAACTCTTACACGGACAGAGCAGGCAAGCAGGGGGCGTGTCCAACTGTCGAGCAGTCTAAAAGTCCACACCCCTGCAAGGTTTTAAAAAGCATAATGTCAACAGACAAGAGCGAGTCCACTCAAATGTACTTGCACCCAACACCACACTCCCTGACACTGTAAATCCCCAACAGAGTTATAAAATGGAAAAAAATATATTTTTTTAAATCCACGCTATAGCTGCCTGTATTTGCGCTTGTTTGCACGGGTGTGCCCATTGCTTAACCACAGTTAGCAATTGTGACATTGAAGAGCATAAAAGAACTACTTATGCAAATTAATCCAAATAGCAGTAGCGTAATGGTCGAGCATATGCACAAAGAGAAGGCATTCACGGTTCGAGTCCCACCACTCCCCTTCTTATTTATGTTTTAAATCAGTATTTGAAATAATACCAGACAAATATGATTAAAATTTTATTCAAAACAGTGACATGGCCAATGTATCAGCGAACAAAATATATATTTTGAAAAGACCCAGATATATAATAGCCTGCCGTTAAGCAACATTTTACACAGCTAAACACAGGTGCCCATAGTTTAATAGCGCTATACCCATCTAAACAGAGGTGCCCATAGTTTAATAGCACTTTATCCAGCTAAACAGAGTTGCCCATAGTTTAATAGTGCTTCACCCAGCTAAACAGAGTTGCCCATAGTGTAATAGCGGTTTACCCAGTGCAATAGAGTTGCCCAACATTTAAAAACGCTTTACCCAGCGCAATGTGTTTGCACGGACGTGCGCGCCGCGCCAACCAGGGCACCGTAGGGCACAGGGGAGCAATGTAGAGCTAAGTTGCTTAAACACAGCCACACCCCCTAGCCTGTCTAGACAGTATTAAAATAAAAGAATGACAAGATTTGAACCCAGGACCCTTTGCATCACAATCAAAGTACAGAACCACTAAGCCATGACAACATAGGAGAAACAGCCACTATTAACATACATAAACTTTGGAATGGTAGTTTAACCATTACTAAGCAGGTCTGCAGTCAGCTGAGAATTTTACAAAATGGCCAATCACAAAAAAGTGCGGGAAATGCGGCATATTTAAGCCCCACAGGCAGGACTACATGCCATAACTGATTGTAGCTCACATCTGTGTTCAGAATGTCTGGTGTTGGAGAGGGAGTGTGCTTTCAAGTGCAGAGATGGGTCACCGAGGAGTCCAAATACATGGTTTGGCTCCTAGTACACCATCACGAGGCAAGACTCCTGCAGGGCCAGTTCCAAGGGATGGAGTACAAGGCAGAGGCTTGGAACTGGTTAGCTCGTGACCTCACCAGTGCCACAGGCATTCCCCGGACTGGTGAGCAGGTCCGTCACCACCATGCGGACCTGAAGAGACAAAAGGAGGACCACCTGAACCAGTGGATACAGGAGGCCCGTGAGATGCGGGATGCCCCACAACTGAGTATGTAGCCATGGAATGCAGTATGTAAGGATTTAAAATGGAGTATGTATAACGGATAGGAATGTCTCAATATCCCTTCATTTACTTTACAGCTGCAGGTGACCGTGTTATGAATCAGCAAGCCTATGCTGATAGGCTGCTAAGGCTGCACCGCCAGGCAGGTTAGTGATTATTCTGCATGTATTGTTATATAAAATATGGGAGAGAGCATGAAAGAAAGTGTTGTAGTCCAATAATACAGCCATAAAATGGACTGAATAAGTCCTCTGCATGTACTGTCAGATAAAAACATTAGAGAGGCAGAAAAAGAGTGTAGTAACCCATTAAGAAAGGTAACAGATATCTCTGCAGGCACTGTCATGTAAACTAATATGTGAGTGAGCCTGAAAAAAGAGTGTGCTAACCTATTAATAAAGGTATAACATGTCATGAACATGTCTGCCATATATACCGTTAAAACAAATAAAGGAGTGAACCTGTGGAAAGTGTGTAATGTCATTAATTAAGGTCTAAAACCCAGAGTGTGTCTGTTTCACTTAGTATGAAATGTTGTTGTATCCTTACATTATACAAATAGTAATTGGTTAGAAAGTTCTGGCAACCCAGAGTTCTGCAGTCCCATCTAAAGTGGGTGATGGAAGTGCTAGTAGCTGTGAAGTAAATATACAGTCCTCAACAGTCAATTACTGGCTGGCATGCATAAGTAAATCTGGCACATGAGTAGCATGCGAATATGTTCTCCAGAAATGTAAGTGTGCTTCAATAAATGCAGGGTTCTGTACAATTAGAAGTGAAAATGTCATGTGAAAACATCCAGATATGTAGATAAAGAAATATAAATGCAACCATGAAATATGTAGCAGTAACATCTGCATCCTTGACAGTTAGTATGTGAGATATAGGTCAAGTATAGATTGAACTAGCCAAACCCACTACACAACTGAATGCATGGTGTCAAGTGTAATAATACATGTAGGGGATATACACCTGCAGTCACTAGGAATGTAGTGTAGATTAAAAGTGTTTTTAAGATGTTAATGGAGGTTTTTTCTACACCCTACTGTTTGTGCATAAACCATGCAATTCCGCACCTCAATGGGTATATATGTCCTGTTGTTCCATAAATATTTGCACGCACGTTGATGCATGTGCCCTGTTCAAACACCACGTTCATGGTGGACTGTTGCTACCAATCATCCCTGCATGCGGTTGGAATAACCACTGTTGTTCAATATATGCATGTGTTATGTTTGCTGTTCAACTGTTGGAACTGTGGTGTGTTGGGTTAATGGGAATATTACTGCATGCTGTTACATCTAATCTGGAATGCTGTTGTAATGAAACACACCGAATCACAGAACGTATGGGAAGGCCGGTCCCAGCGGACCCACCTGTCCCTCCTCAGTTGGCGAGTGCACCTGGCACCAGTGTCTCTGGTGCCCAGCCCGGACTCCCCTCCTCTATTGGTCCTGTGCCACCATCGGGTGAAAGCGCTGCAGGGGATGGGGCTCATCCCCCCATGCAAGCATGGGTGGAGAAGGGCCACCCGTCACCCTTCGAAGGGTCCAGGCTGTGGTGCGTAGGGAGATCCAGTGTTCAGTGGTTGATCCCCTACGCCAGCTTGAGGCGAGAGTGGCATGTCTCACGGGTGAGCCTGCCCGTCCTACTCAGCCCCCAGCACAGCCACCCCCGGGGCTGTGAAGGTGAAGTGGTGACTGCCCATGGGTGGGGATCTCAGTTCCACTGTTACCATCTGTGGGCTCAAGGGCTTGCGATTTCCAAACAATCTTCCCCATCAATTGTGTTCACCCACCCCATGTGTCAAATTCCACCCCTGTATGCATCTTGTTTGTCTTGTCTGTTTACCTCCCCAACCTACCTCCCCAAATATACCTATTTCCTCTACCTCACTTACCACTCTCATCTGAAAAAAAAAAAAAAAGGGGGGGGGCAATCTGTACCCGAAAAAAAATTACGCCCCATACATAGCTACCCATTTTGCACACATGTTCATAGGACATGTACACCAATAATTCTAATTGGCAGTGCAACAAACTATGTTGTCCTCACCCCTCTCTCAGGGGTGGAAGGTCTCAAAACTCACTCCAAATTTTCAACATATGCACAGCTATTGCTGTTAAAGAAATGTGCAGCTATGGGCCTTCCCTACACCCTTCCTGCACATCCCAAACTTGTTTTCCTATTGTCTGTCCTGCTTTGTGCCCCCTTTTTTCACCACTTTCGTATCTCCCCATTTTCTTTCCTTTAAAAGAAATTAGCGTGGGGGTTAGCGGGAGTAAGCACTTTTAAGCAGTAGTTAGCAGGGGTGCACGAGTATGAGCTTGTGTACGCTTAGCTAGGCATTGCTAAGCATCGTGCAAACCCACGCCAACCTGCTTACAACTGCTTAAAAGTGCCTTAGTCACTCTGTATGACAAGGCCCTTGTATTGCTCAGCAGCAAAATAAAAATACCCTTGTCAGTCTCGAACCCGGGACCATGGACTCACCAGTCTGCATGAAGTACCATTAAACCACAGCAGATATACAATAACTTAGTGCTGAAAGCAATTTAGCATGCATTACCATGAGTGAATGTAAAGGGAAAATAGGAATGGCATAACACAAATCTTGTTCTGTGGGCCTTAACCAGCAGGTGTTGTTGAATTGCATGACATGACTGTGAAAAGAGAATCAGCCATGCTAGTAGGGAATAAGGTTACAGTAGCAGCTTACAAACCCCACACAGTATCAGAGCAGGATACACACAGGCATATTAGCATAGGTCACAGGCCAGACCTCCCAACAGTGACTGCTCTACAGTGATGATCCTGATTTGTAAAGAAATGTTAGTTGTGCCCCTCTGACTCCCTGTGAAATGTACTAACAGTAGGCAGAAAGGTGTTGAATCTCAATAACAAATGTCAATAAGTGAGAGTAGACACCACTTGCACGTCAGAAAAGGTGTAGTAATAGAAATGCTCTGAATCAGCCAAAGTCTGAACTGCAAAATGTCTGAACTATATCACAGGTGTATCCCCGTTATATGTATCTTTCCCTGAGGCTGTTCAAATATATACGTGAGAATATCTGAGGCCTGGAAGAGTCAGAAGCACACAGGCATATCAGCTTGTCTGCTGTTACACACTCTGCAAATAGCTGTAGAATGAATACCACAAGCATGCCCTTATGTAGCAGTACAACACAGAAATAGCAAAGGATGTAGCCATGTACTGCTAGCAACCACCTGTGACAATGCCACTGTTAAGGTGCTGAAAAGACTGCTGTGGTGAACAGTCAAAGAATACTAGGCTGACCTCTGTCTACCATCTGGATATGTCCACAGGTGGGAGCTACTCAGACAGACTACAAGCCTTCATAGACTTACAGGTACACAGCAACTCTACATGTTCAGTAAGATAAACATCACACAATAATAAATAATGCACACTGCAGTTCTGCACCCCTACCCAAAGGTACTATATACCCATGTAGTCAGGCACAACCAAGGGTGTAGGTAGGCATACACAGTACAGAAATATCTCCAGTTGTCCTGAGCAGACTGTGCTAATGCCAACACAAACCACAAACTGTTCAGATGTGAGTAACGTACTAATGACAGTATAGCAGTTCACAAACAGTGCATGTGCCTGATATTCATAATTGGTAGTACAACATACTTAGATGTCCTCACCACTCTCGCATGGGTGGAAGATTTCAAATATCCCACCTAATGTATTGCATATGCACAGCTGTTGCTGGTAAAGAAATGGGCAGCTATGGACCTTCTCCACACCCATCGTGTACATCCCAAACTAGTTTCCCTACTGTCTTCCCCTCTTTGAGCACCCTTTATCACCACATTCCTGTCTCCCCATTTACTTTTCTATCAAAGACATGAGCGCAGGTGTTAGCGGGAGTGAGCACTTGTAAACAGTAGTAAGCGGGTTTGCACCAGTGTGCGCATGTGTGCGCCTAGCTTAGCATTGCTAAGATATGATAAGCTAAGTCAAGCTTAGCTTACTATTGCTAACATAAAATAAGCTAAGCTAAGCTTAGCTTAGTATTGCTAAAATACAATAAGCTAAGCTAAGCGTCACTTAGCATCGCTAAGTGTCGAGCAATCCCACACTAACTCGCTTACAACTGCTTAAAAGTGCCTTTGTCACTCTATGACAAGGCCCTTGTATTGCTCAGCAGCAAAATAAAATAGCCTTGTCAATCTCAAACTCCACACCTTGGACTCACCAGTCTGCATGACTAAGCCACAGCAGATATGCAATAACTTGGTGCTGAAAGAAATATAACTTGCATTACAAGGAGTGCATGTAAAGGGAAAATAGGAAAGCCATAGGAATATATCGCAATAAAGAAATATAACATGCATTACAAGGAGTGAATGCAAAGGGAAAATAGGAAAGCCATATGAATACATTGCAGTAAAGAAATATGACATGCATTACAAGGAGTGAATGTAAAGGGAAAATAGGACAGCCATAGGAATACACTGCAATAAAGAAATATAACATGCATTACAAGGAGTGACTGTAAAGGGAAAATAGTAAAGCCATAGGAATACATTGCAATAAATACTGTTGTATGCCAGTTAATTCCCTAATTCCAAAAGAAAGTACATACTCCCATGTAACCAGTGTTAGCTTTAGGAGGTGTGAGTAAACTTACACACTGAGAAGAGTGTACTGGAAGAAGCAACAGTCAGGTTTCAGTGCTACATGCATTTCACTGGCTACAACCCAGCTTCAGATATGAGACATATACCAACCTTTTGAATGACACAACAGTGTCCACAGCAAACAAGCATGGTCCCCACCTTGCAAAACTGAAAGGCCTACGCCTACCTAACCTATCATTTTATAGCAGTGTCCTGAAATCACAGTGAGAACTGCAATTACCACACAGCAGGCTGCATGCAATCACTAAATGGTGAGCACCAATTGGTGCAGAGGCCATCACTTGCACATGTGCAGATACCTACAAAAGCAGCCTGTACTTGCTGTCCACACATGCAATAATATCATTGCAGCAACTGGAGAGAGAGAGAGCGAGTGAGAGAGACAGACAGACAGTCAAACAAACAAACAAACAGAGGCAGTTGGAGACCAACCCAATAAATAGCAACAGACAGAGGCAGTTGGAGACACCAACCCCCCCCAAAAAAAAAAAAAACAGAGGTGGTGGGAGACACCAACCAAAACAAAAGAAAAACAACAAACAGAGGCAGTTGGAGACACCAACCAACCAAAACAACAACAAAAAAAAAAACAGACACAGGCAGTGGAAGACACCAACCTAAACAAATGAAAAAAAAAGAAACATCAACAGGTACAACAGACTGAGGTGAGAAATACAAAGGTAAGGTATGTAACACAGATGTATTTTCTGGCTTCCGAATGATGTGTCTGAAGGGTGCTCTACATTCTGCGAAAATTCCTTATGTGGTAGCAGTCCGTATCTATATGTATATGCAGATTTGTATAGGGCAAGGGACATAAGGCAACTGTTAGTGAAGGCTGGACATATATATGTATTTGAAGGTTGCTATGTGCACGTATCTATTTATTTATTTATTTATTTGTTTATTTAAATTTGTTGACCGGGAGTGTCCGACTGGACGTGGGTCCATTTTCAGTGGAGGCCCGGGGAGAAAAGCTCCACAGTAAAATAAACAGACAGTAGTTACATTGGATTACATAGCAATTAACAATTTAACATAGAAATTACTTACAACATATTTACAGATGAAGAACATAGTACATCAGTAGACAACTAGAATCTTTATCTGTGAAGTACATAACAGGCATTAACAAATGTAACAATGAGAAGTTCCTGCTGTATAATAAGTACTAGGCTTATGAGCATCTGAGCTTGCTATAATCAAGGTAGTTAGTGGAGTGGAAAGAAAGGTAGTAGTTGGATGGGGTGGATAATATTAGAGTGGGAGTTGCAAGGGCACAGCCAGCATGTTTTTAGGTCCGCTTTTAATAAAGTTTTGAAGTTGGTGCATGATGGTATGGAGGTAATTGTGGGTGGGAGTGAGTTCCATAATTTGGCTATGATGCAAGAGAATAGTGCTTCACCAGCAGAGTTATTGGCTTTAGTGATCTGCAAGTGATTTTTGTTGCTGGATCTTAGTGGTCTGGTGGTGCGATAGGGTTGGAGTAGATTCTGGGGGGATGGGGCATTTAGTGGATGGTTTACTAGTTTGTGG
The DNA here is from genome assembly GCF_019279795.1 of Protopterus annectens. Taxonomy (NCBI): domain Eukaryota; kingdom Metazoa; phylum Chordata; order Ceratodontiformes; family Protopteridae; genus Protopterus; species Protopterus annectens. The sequence continues at coordinate 682,692,933 of NC_056739.1, read as the reverse complement.
GCGAGTGAGAGTTGATACCACTGAAGGAGGTGAGGGAGTTCAAGCCAGCCCAGTTCAGCAAGTGAGAGACAGCGGTGACTACAGTAGGATGCCCCTGTGGCGAATTTGGCGATTTTGTTGTAGCAGGTCTCTAGCTTGTTTAGATCACATTGCCTTAGGTTGGTATATACTGGAGAGGCATAAAGTAGGGTGGAGATAAGGTGGGAATTTGCTATTGAAATCTTTGCTGCTTTGGTGAGAAATTGTTTATTTCTGTATAATGCTCCTAGTTTTTGTGGACTTTTTATGGTCATGGATATGTGAATGTCAAATTTTAGTTTATTGTCTATTTCCACTCCTAGCAATTTGGTGTGTTCAGTTGGGTATATAGTGGTGTTGTCTTTTGCTGTGATGTTAAAGTGAGAGTTGTTTTGAGTATGTTTGGTGGGTTGGAAGATGAGTAGTTTAGTTTTGTTTGGGTTGAGTATTAATTGGGCATTGGATAACCAAGTTTCAACAGAGGAAAAGGCTTCCTGTGTGACTTTTTGCAGTTTGGGTAGGGACTGGGCTGAGCAGATGATGGTCGAGTCATCTGCATATTGGATGAGTGTGCCATGTTTAGTGGCAGAGGCTAGATTATTGGTGTAAACAGAGAAGAGTAGGGGTCCAAGGATGGATCCATGGGGAACCCCTATGGAGACAGGTAGTTGGGGAGATATGTAATTCTGCCATACAATGGATTGCTGGAGGTCAGACAGGTAACTCTGAAACCAGTTGGTGACTGATTTTGAGAAGGATAGGTTATTGAGAACAGAGATAAGTTGTTTGTGTGGGACCATGTCAAATGCTTTAGATAGTAGCAGAGGAGAGATAGCCATTGTTTTTATGCTGAAGGATAGCGTTAGTAAATGAGAGTAAGGCAGTGGTGGTGCTATGGTTTGCTCGGAAACCATGCTGAGTACTGGAAAGGAGGTTGTTAGTAAGGAGGTAGTCTGAGACCTGAGAGTGTTTGCATCTCTCAAGTATTTTGGAGAGTGGAGAGAGAATAGCTATGGGGCAGTAATTGGTTAGTTCTGCAGAGGGTCCGCCTTTGTGGAGGGGAATTATATGTGAGACTTTCCACAATGTGGGAACGTAACTTTCTGACAGAGATCGGTTAATCAAGATGGATACTGGGTAGGCCAGAGCATCAGATGTGATTTGTAGGTATTCACTTGGGAGGTTGTCTGCTGCTAATTTGGTGGGTTTAAGTTTAGTTAAGAGTTTTTTTATGTTGGAGGTAGGTACAGGAGAAAAAGAGAAGGCAGTGGGGAGATTACTAGTTGAAGGTTGTGTTGTTTAGCTAGTGATAGTATGGTTTGGGTGAAGTGTGTGTTGAATGAGGTAGCAATATTTTCTGAGGAGTGAGGGATGTTAGGAGGAGGGGTACTGACTTTACCTGGGTGGAGGATGGAGTTTATGGAGGACCAGAATTGTTTGGGGCTGTGTTGTGAGGAGTCTAGGGCAGACTGGTAGTATTGGAATTTGTCCTGTTTTATTAGCTTTTTGACTCTATTGCATAGTTTTAGGAATTTCTGTCTAGCTGAGGGGGTTTTGGTTTTGCGCCAGTGCCCCCAGGCTTTATCCCTGTTTTTCATTTCTGACTTAGTGGTTTTCTGTAGCCATGGGGAGGGTTGTGCTTTGGTTCTGGAAAATCTTATGGGGACATGGTAATTAAGGATGTTCAGGAAGGTAGTATTAAAAAATTCAACTGCGCCATCTAGACTGAGGTACGTTAGAGCATGCTAGTTACATTCTTTGAGGGATGAGATGAATGTGAATGGGTTAAAGTTTATTTTTTTACGTATTTGACGATAGATGACAGGTTTAGCTTGGTACAGGTATTTTCTGAGTAGGAATGTTGGGGAGTGATCACTGAGGTTATCTGAAAAGCAGCCTGTTATATATGACTGGGGGTTCTTACTGACTAGTATCCAATCCAGGGTAGTGTGTTTGCTGGAGTTTTTATTTATCCTTGTTGGTGACTGGACTAGTTGGGTGAAGCCATGAAGGTGTACATGATGGGTTGGATTGTTGCCAGAACAGGACTGTCAGACAATATTGAAATCACCTAAGATGAAAGTTTCTTGGGGGAGATGGTGGGTAGACCAGCTGAGAAGGTTTTCTAGTGGAGGGATGTTTTGGCCAGGTGGGAAGTAGCATCCAATTATGTTGATGGTTATGTTTTGGTTAATTTTGAGGTTGGTATATATTATTTCTTCATTGCCTATTTGTGGAGCTGATGATTTTAATATCTGGATTTTTAGATGCTGTTTAAATATTATAGCTACACCACCTCCTTTTTTGTTTAGCCAGTCTACTCTTAGTATGTCGTAACCTGTAGGGAGTATTTGCTCACTGGTAATGTGAGGTTTTAGCCAAGTTTCAGTCAGGATGACTATATCTGGGGAGTACAAGTCTATGGTGGCATGGAGTTCATGGACTTTGTTGGATAAACTTCTAATATTTAGGCTTAGTAGAAGGAAGTCACTTGGCTTTCTATTGGCTGTAATATGGGAGAAGTTGTGGTTTCTAGTCTGATTATGAGGATTGGGGTTGGAGAAGGTAGGGCCAGGGTTGGGGTGGATGTCTCCACTTAGGGCTAGTTTTGATATGCATGAGATTATTAGTTTTCTCAGTTTTTGAATGTGTTTGTTTATAAGGGAAACTTTATGATTGTGCTCTGTGGGTAATAGGTATGGTGGGAGGGTTACTATGTTAAGTTGTAGGGATGCTTTACGTTTGAGTAATATAGTTGGTAGAATACGTAGGGGGTACATAGGGATGGTTCTTGAGCTGGTGGGAGGGGAGCTGAGTATGGGTGAGACATGAGTGATGGTGTGAGTAGTAGTACAGTGGTAGTGGTTGAGTGGGGGAATGATGGAGCTTTGGTAGGATGTAAGATATGCAAGGAGAGTGCATGCAGTGAGCAAAGGAAAGGTATGCTTGTACATGTTAGTTGAGGAGGTGTGATAGTAGAGAGAATATGGAGGAGGTAGTGTTGGGTTAGCGCTGTGGTTGGTTATTGGAAAGATGGGAAGGGTTTGAGTGCAATAAAGGTGGGACCACTGGGGGCGGGAGGTAATATGGGGCAGGGTGGGGAGCAAAGCGGGCAGAGACCCTGTTAGGTTCTTGTATGAGGGGCTGGAAACAATCACAAAGCAAAGACAAGTATGTGTTAAGAAACAATCACAATTGACCAAGGACTGCTCTGAAACTGTAAGTCATTTCTTACTTTCTCAGGTGGAAAAACAGGATAACCTTGTATCAGTAGGCTACTGTGGTCATAGTTTAAATTAACAAACACACAGTATTGATCAGTTATGGATATTATTTGCTAACAGAAGGGAATAAGAGAAAGTGGAAAATGTGTGTGTGTGTGTGTGTGTGTGTGTGTGTGTGTGTGTGTGTGTGTGTGTGTGTGTGTGTGTGTGTGTGTGTGTGTGTGTGTGTGTGTGTGGTGGGGGCTGCTTACAGCCAAAGCAGAGTGCTCTCCAGGGGAAAATGAAGATTGCCTCAAACAGGTAGACACATACTCAGACTTAACTGTAGCTGTTTGCAGACAGTTCAGACCTGGACTGCGCTTTTCTTATAAGAATGTTAAAGGTGGTACCGCAGTTGAATACTTTAGAGTGTTGTTAGGTTCAAAGTTAACTGTAGCTGTTTGCAGACAGTTCAGACACGGACTGCGCTTTTCTTATAAGAATGTTAAAGGTGGCACCGCAGTTGAATACTTAAGAGTGGTGTTAGGTTCAAAGTTAACTGTAGCTGTTTGCAGACAGTTCAGACCCGGACTGCACTTTTCTTATAAGAATGTTAAAGGTGGCACCGCAGTTGAATACTTAAGAGTGGTGTTAGGTTCAAAGTTAACTGTAGCTGTTTGCAGACAGTTCAGACCCGGACTGCGCTTTTCTTATAAGAATGTTAAAGATGGTAACGCAGTTGAATACTTAAGAGTGGTGTCAGGTTCAACGTTAACTGTAGCTGTTTGCAGACAGTTCAGACCCGGACTGTGCTTTTCTTATAAGAATGTTAAAGGTGGTACCGCAGTTGAATACTTAAGAGTGGTGTTAGGTTGGAGAGACACTGAGCCTTCATGGGGCCTGTAGCAGAGTGGATTGTAGTTTTCATGTATATCTATGTAGATTGTAGTGTGTGGCATTGAAAACAGCAAGCAGTGTAGGTATATGTCATGTGGTGGTTAAATGCTGTGGGACTGAGTTACAGCCAGTGAGGTCTGCTATGGCTATACGGCCTGAGGACAGCGAAATGCATTCTACACAACACTGTGCAATTTTATTACATAAGTGTATATCTCACAACTGTTCCATAACTGATATTCCCACCATGAAAGGTGAGCAGTATATGTGCATATATGTGCATGCATATGTACACCAGTGGCTGTTTACAAGTATGTGTATATCTATATATAAATATTTATATATATATATATATATATAAGTGTATATATATATATATATATATATATATATATATATATATATATATATATATATATATATATATATATATATATATATATATATATATATATATATATATATGTATATATATATATATATATATATATAAATATAGATATATATATATATATATATTTATATATAGACATATATATGTCTATATATAAATATATATTTATATATAGACATATTTATATATGTAGATATATTTATATATATATATAGATATATACAGATATATATGGATATCTATGGATATATGTAGATATGTGTGTGTGTGTATATATATATATATATATATATATATATATATATATATATATATATATATATATATATATATATAGAGTATATATATATATATATATATATATATATATATATATATATATATATATATATATATATATGTATATATAGAGTGATATATATATATATATATATATATATATATATATATAGTGAGAGAGGGGACACAGGGTCAGACGTATTGCAACAGGTGCCTGGTGACCAAGGCATGGACTGAACACCAGTGTTGATACTGCAGTGCCATACCCCATTCCAAAACACTTTACCCACTAACTACCAGATAGGTGGTTGCCTGACTAACACTGAAGGTGTCAGAAGGGAACATGGGATACAGGTGGACAATAGCCTCCCCTTTGATATTCACAGTGCCACACTAGTCTTGTAATCTTTCTACGTGGTACATGTCATTACAAATGATGTGTCATGTACGGAAATATAGGTCAGTGTTCCCCTGTACTCATCACAATGCCCCATGTGGTATGTACCTCACATGACAACTACAGCAAGTGGAAAGGCCACAGACATACCTCACAAAGGGTAATACTGCCCTGAAACACATACCCTATGCAGACTGACTCACATAACCACAGCTACAGTGCGTTGCATACCGTCCACCCAGAGGTTACCTCTGCCGAACATACAGAGGTATGCCACACCCATAGCAGTCAGACAACCACCATGACAACACCTCACAATCCCACCAGGCTACATGGCCTAGGTACCTAATCCCCGCAACCTCACTAAACAGCACATGCTGGAGGGATAGGCTCCTACTGGCAAATATGCCATACTCTGGAGTAAACCACCCAGCATGAACAAACAAGGCTCCTCAGTAGTAGATGTCAGACATACCCCTGATGATTGTCTGGGGGATAGGTAACACACCCTAGGAATCACCTCTGTGTATCCAGTTGACAGGAGGAAGTGAAATCTAATTACATGTGTGTCAAAGGCCAGGGTAGCATATGGCTAGGCTGCTGTAGGCCCCAGGGACAATAGCATATTACCTACTTATGACACAATGCACACAGACATGTACACAGTGCAATACCTGCTATGTGAGGTGGAATGAGTGTGACAGTGAATGTGTGCAAGGTCTGTAATGGTGTGTTAGCTAAGTGTGAGGTTGTTTCTGTCATGGTCGTTTCTGTCCTAAGTGTGAGGCCAGAGAAAGATGTGTCAGTTATTGGGATGCAGACATAGTAGGATGGTATATGTTGTGACATAGTTCCTTGTGTACGACTGTGGTGTCCCATCATAGTCTGAAGCAATACATGTATGCTCAGTAAGTGGTACTGCTGGTGAATCCAGCCGACATTTGAACTGTTGTACCACCTGAAGCTGTAGGCCTAAACAGCACAGTATGGTGTATGATCACATTCCCTGGTAACACTGTCTTGTGTGTTTACTGTAGTCTGTACAGATTACATTCCTCAGGCATAGGTATCTGTAAGTAGGGGCACACAGTACTGTAAGGTACACAGGAAATGCTCATCTGTGTCAGCATACATTTGTGTGTTGTATGAATGTCTGATGTGTGTGTAATAATGCCTGTACCATGTCCGCAATCACATGTGTGATGCATGGTTTGCGTGTGTACCTAGCAACATGTATACTCTGTTACAGCAGTATGCCAGCTATATTAACAACTGTGCACATATGTTAGGTAGGGGTATGGCATCAACGACTAGGGTGGGTTACTGGTTATACTGTAACTGTACTTCACATTCATTGCAAAGGATGACATATTTCTGCATGCATTAGCTTGATATGTACCCCCCTGGCAAGGCTGTGCATTGGATCCCAAACAGTGAGCCGAGTACTGGTGTATACTGGTGTGTCATATGGAGTGTGCAGGCAATGTCAGCCAGTTGTGGGCTGAGCACTGATATGTGGTATTGAATGTGTGTATTCTCTGACAGACGAATAGATGCTATATATGGCAGTTAACTGATATCTGTACTCTATAATGTTAAGTGTGCCACATGACTTGCTCACACATATCATTTACTTGTCTTCCAGGCTTATGGCTCATCACAGGAATCCCTGCTACATAGCCGCAGAGGAACAGGAAATCCACCACAGCCTGGTTCAGCACTATACCCTGCTGTTTTCCAGGGCCAGCCAGCACCAGCAGGAGTCTACTGCACTGTGGCAAGAACTTGTCCGTCGGGTAAATGACATATGCATGCATAACTGGACATATGAGCAGGTACACCATCACTGTAGTGATTTAATTAGACATGTCCGGCAGCGTGCATCTGATATCCACAGACAACAGCTTGCCACAGGTGGTGGGGTGGCCATACATCCCCCCCTCACCAGAGTGGAGGAACTGCTGCTAAGTGTGGTGGCTCCTGGCCTACAGCAGCAACAACATCACACGCGTCGTCATGGAGGCCGGAGCCACCCAGCATGGTGACATGGAGTGTGCATGTAACATGCCCTAGCTGTAGACTACTGTTACCTGTATTGTTAGATTATGCATGTGTGTGATGTGTACTGTGTTTAGCAGTTGTGCTGCCTATTGTGTGCAATACTGATAATTTGAATAGTATCTGTACACCTATGCCTGTTGTTCTACTGTAGTTTAACACACTCACAGTAGCAATGCCACAGTTGTGGCCACTGACAAACTGTGTCATATTCTTGCAGGTCCCTCTGGTGTGACAGCAGGGCAGACATTACATGCTGGTGAGTGTGTTAACACTTTAAACTTGGTACTGAACTGTGCATGTCATAGGTGAGGTGTAGGCCATGTACACATAACACACCTACACATAATGCATGCTGTGCATGTTTGCTGTGAGACATGAAACATCTCAGTAATGTCAGTAGCTGCCTCAATCACATGCAATGCACAGAGCATCAGACACAAATGTGGCAACACTGTACTGCACATTGGATAGGCATAGTTGACACACATGTACACAACATAACAAGTTTATCATACGCAGTACACCTCAACATGCTACACATAGTGTAACCGGACACTCACTGCCAGGTCACACTTCATTATCCCACATGTCATTCACACACCACAGATATTATACCTGAGGGGTAGGCGCCTAACATGGGGCTGTGCAACACTCCTCAACACATAACACAGTCATGTTAGGCAATGCTCCCTATTGGGCACCTCACACACTCTTGTGCAACATGGCTGTGTAATTGTGAACTTAGCCACAGCACTGCGGTTTAGGTACAGCATGCTAGGTGGTGGCCTAGCACACTTTAGTGGCCTTGAGTGACCACATGATGCATGATGATGATGGCTAATGGTACTACACCCCATACTGTTACAATGGCCATGTGCAAGATTGGTATCCCATCACGTATACATGCACCACTCATCCCGTGTGTGTACATAGCATGCATGTGCTACACCTGTGTCCAAAATTATCTGCTACAGACACAGACACTGCAATCAGACATGGAAATACATTTGACACACAGATAACACATTCAGCCATGGTATGTATACCTGTGTGTGATGGTGCACAGGACATTGCAGAGCTTATAATACTTGCACAGAAATGTCGTGTCCTTGTACACATTGTGTTCCAAAGTGTAGGCAATCACTGAACATGTACACACATGCACCACAGCCATGTACACTGTCATTAACTATGGTTGTCTACACTCACACTGCATGGACTTGATCAACACTTATTCTGCATGCTGACACGTGTGACATGACTGTTTGCCTTGTGATACTGTCACCCACCTTCAACCAGTATTGAGTATGATTTGGATTTCTGTTGTGTGTGTTTATCTGCTGTAGTGAGGAGTGTGCATGTGTTCCTGTGTGCATGTGTTCCTGTGTGCATGCGTGCATGTGTTCATGTTTGCATGTGTGCATGTGTTCTTGTGTGCATGTGTGCATGTGTTCATGTGTGCATGTGTGCATGTGCAGACCATAACGTGTTTCATGTCTTCCTCTCACAGATGTTGAGGTAGGGGTTGGCAAAAGCAGCAGGCAACCTGAAGCCACTGCCACGGATAGTGGTGATGATGACACATGTATTTTGGCACAGGGACATTTGACAGGGTCTGTCATTGGTCCGCCAATCGACAGTACACAGCGTTCAACCCCATCTATGTGCACACTCATACTGCCATTACATCCCTCACCACCAATGGCCATAGGGGAGGGACAGCATACAGTTGGCATTAACCAGGAGAGTGTGGTACCCATGGCACTTGCATCCCCTCACAGCAGCCATAGCCATAGACCCAGAATGGTACCACATAGGCGGAGGTCCTGGGGTTCTCGGGGGAGCACCTCTGGACGTATTGCCCCTGGCAGGCATGCCCTCACAAGTCTTATGATGAACACTATGTTCCGGGCTGTAATGCAGGCTCAGGCACATATGGAACAGTACACCAGGCAGGGACTTAGGGCGCAGAGGGCACATTACACCGCTATCAATGACAGCATCCATGACCTTGCCGGTGCCATCCGGACGTACACCGAGGTCATTGATAGACATTGGGGGGAGACAATAGATGCCCTCCACAACATGTCTTCCTCAAGCCAGGACCGTGCGGGATGGTTGCAACATCGACGCGGACGCATGCCAGCAACAGAAACAGCTGGTAGTGGTCGCAGATGGCCCACAGTTCACAGCCACTCCCGTAGTGGTAGTACCAGCCCCAGCAATGCTGGGGCTATCCTGTCCATTGACCGTCCCAGTAGACCATGTGCACGTGGCTCTGGCCAGTCCCAGCTGGGACATGGGTCCAGTCATCATACCTCTGCCTCTGATGACAGTACCCACTCAGGGCTGGTACCCGATACTGTCAATAGCACCCCTGCCAGGCACAGGTACTGTGTCCCTGGCTGAAGATAGTGATCTGTACAGCCAAGCAGGTACAGTCTGTGGCTGTTCCACAAACCACCGTATATGGCAACCACATGGTGGAGCTGTGTGCATGCAGACACACACACATTAACCAAACAACTAGGGCTCACACATACACACACACATTACATCAACATTGGCCCATGCTGTACTGTTGTCCCTCACACAAACACACACACACACACACACACACACACACACACACACACACACACACACAGACATGTCGATTGGATGGGTCAATGTCAGGCTCTGGCAAACAACAAAACGCCCTGTGCATATGATGATACCTGTGCCACCTCCTGTCATCTGCATTATCGATGGAGGGACAGGCTAACATGGTGCTGATGCACAGGTTGACACTATAGCAGTGTAGCAATAATAGCAAGTTGTCAACAAGGAAGTGTAACTATGTCCTTGTAGGTATATCTGAGCAGAAATTATGCATCAAAGCTCTGTTTGTCAATGTAGCATTGTTTACACCACTGTTAGGTCTGAGTATGTATTATCCACCCATGTGCCACTTGGCTGATATGTGATGTGTTGCCAGCATGTGTTAGTGAGTGGACAGTACGTGTGTGATGTGTACAGTACAGATTAGCAAGTGTACATCTGTGAAGATGGTGGCTGCGTACTGTCTGGATGTACGTGCATAGTGGACAGATGGGACGTGTGGCATACCCTGTCATTCACATTGTTAACATCTCATTGCATCTTTCAGTAGTATGCATTCTACTACAGTTATGTAATAACATGGGTAGATGTGTGTATGATATGGGTTGACACTATGCTGCGGGTGATATCGTTAATATCAGTCAATTATTTGCGGTCTGGTAGTATACACAACCTCAACAGCATGACTATAAGCAATCATTGGATGATGTCCTGACAAATGACACACAGTAGTAGGGAACCCAATATCAATTGGATCCTTCCAGTGCTACACTATAACACTAACCAGTGGTGATGACCACCACCCATTACTGTGACCACACCTGTGTGTCATATAGCCCCCTTAGGTACATGCAGACACACTAGGGATGTGTCCATCCAAATCTGAGAATGCATGGATTGGCCTACAATGTATTCCCTGGATGGGACACATATCCTACACAAGGGTATTATACAGACAGATACCTGTTGTGTGATACATGCTGTATAGCAGTATGCCGACTATGGCATAGTCATCCTCATGTACTAAACATACTATCTCGTCAGTACCACACAGGTGGTAGACCTCAACATATATGTCGGGTACCATTGTGTACATACAGACCCATATTATGTCATGTGTCCCTTGGTATCCACATATCCATAGGTATTGTGGAGTCCCAAAGTGTATCACATAAGACATTAGAGGCCTGAATGCATATCCACAAGGCAATCATACACCTATATAGACTGTCCATTCTTGCCAGACTTTGTTGTGTATGACCATGTCTGACATATACCCCAGGCATATACCCTCACTCACACTACTCTTAAGTAATTGTCATGGGTGTGTGTGCCACAGATGACCTTGGCCACAGAACACGACAGTGGATGGCCGTGTCACATACATACATATGTGACCTATGATCTGAGAAGCAGCGGCACAACCTGTCAATGGAAATAAATGTATTCATGTAGTATGCAGACTTCACACCTATGTACAGATTGAGGGGAGATGTACACATATATATTTGCCACGCAGATACCTGATGTCTGCAATGCACTTACTGTTGTCATCATACTATGTCATACCATAGTAAAAGCAAAACCCACACCGCGTTGACCAACAGTGATAAACACACAGTCAGCATTTGCAGGATTCAAATCCCTACTTAACTATTTTATGATACTAGAGAGAGATGCACTAGCACGGCGTGCTATTTGCTTTATTGGCTGGTTTCCCTTCTCCTGCTGTATTTGTAGGATGGTGACATCATCAGACTTTCCAAAGAGGAATGTACCTCTTTTAGTGTGTTTTCACAGTCTCTAAAAAGGGCACTCCTTTTAAAGACAGTTGCACACATACACACACTCACACACACTCACTGTTTGCCGAATTCAAACCCCTACCTAACTATGTTATGATACTAGAGAGAGAGAGACGCACTGACATGGCACGCTATTTGCTTTACTGGTGGGTTTCACTTCTCCTGCTGTATTTGTAGGATGGTGACATCATCAGACTTTCCAAAGAGGAATGTACCTCTTTTAGTGTGTTTTCACAGTCTCCAAAAAGGGCACTTCTTTTAAAAACTGTTGCACACATACACTTTGCAGGATTCAAACCCCTACCTAACTATGTTATGATGCTGGAAAAAGATGCATTAACACACTGCGCTATTTGCTTCATTGGCTGGCTTTATTTCTCCAGCTGTATTTATAGGATGGTGACATCATCAGACTGGACATGGTGATGTGTGTACACTTTGTTTTATGCCATTCCAGGAATAGTTCATGTGGGTCAGCAGATGTCAACAGCTTGAACATGACTTCAGTATCCTTACTTTGTGTGATATATCTGTGGACACATTGACATTCCGTCATATGTCAACACATATTTATGCACAGCTTCTTGGTTTTGTGGATACTTCATGTGTCTGGGATGTTGATAAAGGGCTATTCAAAGTCAATGTGACACATGTGTAGATGTGTTCATTGATGTATGTCCTGGGTGGCTGCCTTGCAAACAGTCTAGCATCTTTGGGAACCATGATCTGCCCATGCACATACAACAGTTGGTAGGGATGTGTGTGTGTGTCAGCTTCCAATAGCTCTGTTTATGACTGCAACCATGATGGACTCCTGTCCTTGTAGATCAGACCTCATAGGCGCACTGGACATGACTTCCCATGGCGTGTTGTGCACCAACACTTGTGGGGAGTGCCATATGTAGCTGTGACACATTCAACGGTTCCACATCCTGTGTAGGGGGTGAAGCTCAGCTGACTGTTCAGGTGCATGATCTTTTTGTTCTGTAGTTTGTGCATGACACATATTGGGAATCAATGTATTCCACCTGCTGCCATGCTTTTGGCAGTGGGGGTAGCTGCTCATCCATTCTACATGTGATATCTCCTGGTACGATGATGTGCACTATTGTAAGTGGGAGATGGGCATGTACATATGGGCCTGTCAGTCATGATGTCGGCATTGACACTCAGGTACAGTTGGCCCTGACTCAGGACATATATGGGTGTACATTGATATTTATGACATAGCTGAAGGAGATGTCATGATTCAGTTTGGACTCCTTCTCAGCTCCTCTTTACAAAACACTAACGAACATGAGCACTAATCCCTGTTATACTCTTTTACATGCTTAACACACTACTGATCCTTTGTGATCAGGTTACAGAGTATGTCATGATAATATACTGGCATGTCCAGGGGTCGGTTTTGTGTGTACTCTTCAGTCCAGCTGGTGGATATTGTGATATTGACACAATTTCACATCTGCCTCATGTACACAGACAACCCTCTCCTCCTCCCAACAAACTTAGATATATGTGTGAGATGCACCTATATAGACATACAGGGAGCTGAACTCTCTCAACCCATGACTGGCACAGTCTATCAGGTGGTGAACATAACCACACACACCACATATCAGTCTCACATATCCTCTAGCAACTGCACTCAAACCACATTAGCACACATTGACATACTCGGATGCTGTAAATGTACTCTACCTAAGCAGCAGAGACCTCCAATGCAGACACACACACACACCTGCTACCCCACTACAATACCCACATATCACAAAGTTCACAATGTCAGTGTGCCACACAGTCACTGCCCTTCAGGCTAAACAACACACCTAATGGACTTGTAATAGGCGACACTTATGTTCAGACACACTGACATATCACTCACCAGCCTTGACAAGGGAATAGTCACTTTGGGCTGTATGTTGGGTGCCAAGATCTGCCGCATAACACAGGCAGTCAGGTCACTCCAAAGCAAGTACAAGACTGGCACCATTATTGTCCATGCTGATGTGTGTAACCTCAGACGTTACTCCCTGAACCACATGACATGATACATGGAGGTACACTCTGATCATGTAGCCCAGGCCAGTTTGACCCTGACCTTGTCTAGCATCTTACACTCACCAATTATGATGTCACAGTATATGGACACACATATCACATTTTACAGTTGGCTAACAAATTTGTTTCATTCATAGGGGATACAGTGTCTGTCAATGTATGGTGACATGCTCAACATGCCACGTAGCTTCACTATGGACAGCTTGCACCTGTCACCCTTGGACTTTGGTATGCTGGCTAAGGCTCTTGCTATCACCAGAGTGCCATTTTCAAGCAGGGTTCAGAAGACAAACCCACCTCCATAGACATTACAGGTTAAATGAAACTAAGGGTAATGCTGCTCAACAACAGTTGTGTTAACCTCACATTGTGGCCACTCAGGACTCTCCTCAGTATGGAAGAGAGCAATATCTGTGCACTGACAGACACCTGGTTCAGGCTCGCTTATGCACACCAGCACTACTAGGTTATGTTTCAAACCATGCTGTCTGACAACAAGACTTGGAACAGGCAACACAACTATGGGGAGTATCCATATACATCACAGATACACACACCTCCAGGTTAGTAGCACTGCACAAAGCATCACAGACCATACATATACAACTACCATTGTGCAATACTGCCTTTCTGTTTGTTGCCTGCTACAGAACACACTCCCAAACTCAGGAACCACACTCGGCTTTTGTGGGAACTATGGAGAATATGAAGGTCTCCACAGACACCATTATATTATATGACTTTATATAGACACATATTGGCTGGGGATTCTACTCAAGCCCCGACAACCTCACCCAACAGTCACTACAATTTGTGGACTCATATGCTTTGGCACAACCAGTCAGCACAGCCACAAGGGGGAATACATATTGGACCTGCTCATCACCAACATGGGGACTCTATGTTCCACACCAGCGAAGACCCCTCATTGGTAAGGTCAGAACATACATGTATCTCACAGGATATACATATACGCTCCACACACCCATCCTGGGTAATCTTGGTGAACTTCTCATGAGCCAACATCTCACTTCACCAAAGCAAGGTGGTATCCTTCAGAGATCCTGAGACAGTGGCATATACGGCTCACAGTGCTGCATCCTTTACATACACATTCTATGGTCACCTAGTGGACTGCATGGATTGTGCTATCCCAAATAACAACAAGACCCACTACTACAATGGCAGGGGACCTGTCTGGTAGACCCCAGCCATTAATAAGCTGTACAATGTCAGGAGGACGCTACTACATGACAGAGCACAATCCCAGACTGGGAAGGCATCTGTGATCTGCACTAGCAGACAGCTACAATCACTCATGGACTTTTCTAAGGGCTGCTTCTACCAGACAATTGCACCTGACATGTAGGACTATCACACAGCCTTCTTCACTTATGTCAGGAACCTGGGTGGACACTCACTGATATGCTGTGAGTTACTGCATATTGACTAAACCTACCCTGAACTCACTGGCATTGCCTACATCCTGGCAAACAGGTTCAGTGCAGATGTCTCCCACCCATCCCCCCTAAGGAGCAACTATCCATACCAACAGAGTATAACCTCCTTGACATCACACAGTAACAGTTGAGTGCTGCCCTCCCCACAGCGTACATCACAGTATCAGTGTGGCCAGATGGTGTCCCAGCCTGCATCAT
The DNA here is from genome assembly GCF_019279795.1 of Protopterus annectens. Taxonomy (NCBI): domain Eukaryota; kingdom Metazoa; phylum Chordata; order Ceratodontiformes; family Protopteridae; genus Protopterus; species Protopterus annectens. Next base: position 682,677,559 of record NC_056739.1, on the reverse strand, counting down.
ACACGAGCATCATGACAAACGCAACCCTCACATTAAATCACTGTTCAGTATCGGAGTTACCACAGGATATGTACCCAAGGAATGGGGTACTGCAACAGTGGTCCCGCTCCACAGAGTTGGTGCCACAACAGACCACAAACAATATTGCCCTATAAGCCTATGTAGCATGTTCTGCAAAGCTATGGAGCATATTGTCATAGGACTCCTAACACATAGACATCGGGAACCTACAGACACTATGTCCTACTAATTTCAGCATTGTTGTGGGCAGATCTTGCCTCTTGAACCTGTAGGTATTCTTTAAATGGCTAACAGGTCCAACAACATAGGGACAGCTGTCCACACAGCCTACCTGAACCTTGAAAAAACAGTCAACACAATAACCCACTGGGCCATTATGCATAGGCTCAACAGTGTTAATTTGGACACATATCTCACACAATGGATTGATACCTAGATCAGGGATAGCACCCACATGGTCAGAATTGCAGGTGCCATATCTGACTATACACCAGTTACACATGGCATCCCACACAGCTTTGTCCTGGGATCTCTCTTGTTCAGTATATATTTGTCTTACATACAGGCTATCACAGGGGGAATATGACTGAACATGTTTGCTCTTGACTGCAAACTGGGTGCCATGATCAACTCTCCAGCTGCCACATGCATACTCAATCAGGGTCTCACAGAGATGGATGACTGGTGCCTGAGCCATGGCCTACAGCTAAAGGTCATTAGTTGCATAGTCATCCCCTTTGGGAGTAACAACATGCCCACACATTACCACATAGGTAGTACTCCATTACATACTGTAGGAGTTGTTAGGGGTTTGGGGACATCACTTGTTCATACTGTCGCCTTTAACATTCACGTTGCCAAAGTGGTTGGACACACTTTCTATGTGTGCCACCTTATCCCTAATGGTTTCACATCTAGATCGAGTGAGGTCATTGTGCCCCTATACTCATCACATCCATGCTTGGTTACAATGCCACATTTGAGGTGTACCTTACTTGACACCTGCAGCAACTGTACTGGCCACGGATGGTCCTCACCAAGCAGTTCTAGGGACTCACACAGATGCCCTGCATAGGTCAGATGCAGTAACTCCAGCTCTACTCAGTCGCTTACCACCTACTCAGATATGATGTGTGCCTGTTGTTTACAGCTATAGACAAACCAGAATTACTGGACATGCTCCACCTCAGGATAGCCAACTCCCTCGGAGCTACACACTGCAGGGACATACCTCAACACAGATGTTAATAGGACATTGTGGAGGGACAGATTCTTATCCCAGAGGCTCCACTCACTACAGAATGTAATCCCAGTTTCACATAGGCAGAGCCACCCACTGATCACCTACTGGAGACATCTTGATGACTGTATGGGTGATTGTATATTTACCCCGGGAATATCTTCTGTGTCCCTGCTAGACAGAGGCACACTAGCATAAACGTACATGGGCTATCTTGCGTGACCTACTATTCACACACACAGTGTAGTAATCTGACAGGGTTGTGAATGCCAAACACACTCTGGCTAGGCTTGTACATGCTCTAGAGCAGATAGCCTAGTATCGACCTCTGAACCTATGCTAATGCTCAAGATGCACAATGTTTATTGCTGATACTGTTTTCAGGTCTTTATCATCTTTGCTTTACCAGTTTCCATGAAGAACTCCAGTATCTGCAGAACATATTTGATTATGACAGGGTTCCACTATATTATAGATGTGTCTGTTGTCATATAACTGTGTGCACAAGGCGGATTGCTGTATAGTGACAGGTTTCTGGGTTAACACATGCAACTGCCAGGTATGCATGGTCCACTGCTGTACTCAGACATGGCCTAAGTGTGTGAGCATGCCCAGTTCTGACATTGCATGTTTTGTTGCCTGACATATTCAAGTGTGTGAGCATGCCCAGTGTGATCCTTCAGTATGTTGCTATCTGAGGTCCACTACATTTGCTGATGTGTGCGAACATGACCAATATTAACATTTATACTGTGTGTGTTGGAAGTCAGGTTCTGTTCTCACTGCAGGACTCACCTTTGTGTCATAACTCAACAGCTCTGCCTGCAGGGTTTCCATGCAATATTTTGTATAGACTTATCAACATCCCATCATACAGGTGGACCACTGCAATACTGTCATGGTTTAGTGGTTCAGTATTTTGGCTATAGTGCACAGTATCCTGGGTTCGAGGCCCATCACTGCTTTATATTTTCATACTGAGCAGACCAGACTGCTTAAGGGCTGTTAAGCCAATATGAGCATGTTGGCTTTTGTTCAGCTATGCCCTACTTAGACCAGGCTTGTCCGACATTGCTCAATATTCACCAATATTGCTGGACGTTGCCCAATATTACTGAACATTGACCACAGTTGTGCTAGTTGGTGTTTGCGATTTTGTTTGCATATGCTACATGGTGGTAATTGCTGTTTAGCCCTGCTTTATATTGCTTAACACATGGCATTCATGCCTTAGGTGGTGCTGCAGGGCTGCCTATGTCGAATGCAGATACTACACTCTCTGCACATGTTTGGAAGCAGGTAGTGTCAACTTAAGCATCCCTTTTACTTTATGTGCGAGTCGGGGAGGGGTATAATTTCCAGAGTTCCTTACCGAGCCAGTGTATGTGCTATGCGTTGCCTCTTTGCCAAGGCCAAAGCACACTGGGCATGCCTCCTTCTGCCTACTGGGGCAGGCTCAGGTTGTTCCTCCTCCAAGTCACGCTCTGCCTGTGATGGCCTTGGCAATGGTGGGGGGGCTGTTTGGCCCAGGACTATGCTAGTCCTGCTGCAGCTGTTTTCGCAGGATCATATTATGTAGCATAGCACATACCATGACAATTTGGATACATGTAGTTGGTGAGTTCTGCAAGGCTCCACCAGATGTGTCCTAGCACGGGAACCATGACTTGAGCAGCCCAAACACATACTCGATTACATTGCGAGTTTGTGCATGTGCCTCATTATGGCATTCCTGTTCAGGTGTGTGTGCGTTTCTGATGGGTGTCATCAGTCACGGCTCCAGTGCATAGCCAGCATCCCCCACTAGGTGGCCATGTGGGATGCCCCCATTGGCAAATGTCTGTTACAGCTGCGTCAGATGCCAGATATGGGAATCATGGTAGCTTCCAGGGCAGCCTGCACACTCATTCAGTATTATGCCCTGGGCATCACACACAACCTGGCAGTTGATGGAGGGGAAGCCTTGCAGTTGAAGTAGACCCTACCACGCTCACCGGCTGGTGCTTTGATGCATATGTGCATGCAGTCTATTGCACCCACTACCTCAGGGTATTCCGCTATTTTCTGGAAGAGATGCATATTGCTGGCCAATACCTCACGGGAATTGGGGAAATATGCATGATCACCGACATGTGCTGACATGGCATCCAGGAACTGGTGTAGCTTTCTGGATGCTGATGCCTGTGGTATCCCCATCATATCACCAGTTGGTCTCTGGAAGGTACCTGTTGCTAATATTCTTAGGCCAACACATACCTTGATTTCCACTGGGATGGGTTCCCCTCTGTTGGTTCTGTGTGTGAGGTGTGGCCTGCACAGCTCAACAATTTGCTGCAGGAGGTCTCTGTCCACTTTATAGCGCTCCACTATCTCCAGCTCATGTAACCCCTGGTGGGTTACCCTGGGCCTGTACAGTCTTCTCCGTCTCCTCACTGTGGGTTGTCCAGCAGCATTTCCATTGTCACCACCCTCAGCATGTTGCATATGTCACCTTATAACAGCAATGGCAGCCCCTAACATTTCTTTGTCTTAGTAAAGCTTTTTCAGTTTTCACTTCTATTAGCTTATTGCAGTGTCTGTTGTGAGAAACATAATGGACTGTTGTTGGCAGAGTTTTAAGTGCTAGGCTGGGCTGGGCTAGTGTACTGCCTGTGTAATTGCCTGATTTTGATTGTTTTCACCTGCTAGCTCTGCTAGTACTCCCTGGTGCTTCCTACTATTTGTTGTGCTTCCTTTTTCCTTTCTGTTTCCTCAAGGGGGAGTGCCGCTCACACAAGCGCAAACACGTGCACAGCAGCTAACATGCATGCACACATGCTTACACGGACTAAAACTTGCTTATTCAGGTTAAAACGCGTGCACACACCAGTGCAAATGCACTTACAACTCTTTAAACAGCCTTATACATGCTTACTCCAGCTTAAACGCGCACACTCACGCTTACACGCGCGCACTCTGTCTTACTTGGGTTTACAGGCGCGCACACGCGAGCATACCCGCTCAGCAAGAAACTTTGGTGTTATCCACGGTATACACCTTCAATTTCTTGGCTTTCCCTAGCCTACCTGTTGACACATCTCTTTCCATGATGTCTAAATGACAGCGGACACATGCCACTCTGCTCCAATGAGCTTCACTTCTTTCATACATACCCCCCCTCATGATGTCACCTAACTTCTACTCTGTTACTCCCCATATCCTACTCCTACACTCCACTTACTGTGCTCATTTGCTATGTAAACTAGCAATTCACTATCCTAACACTCATTTACATAGGATTGCCTACTAATGCTTGGTTACATGTCTTAGACTGATCTTCCTCCCTTAGCAACCTCTACTCAGTGGCCATCTTGTCTTCAGCCTGCCATTCCCTTGCATTGTACATTACCACTTTCAATAAAATCCACATTTGTGGGTTTTAATTTGTAGTATTCTGTGTTTTAGAGCACAGCCCATTTGTGCGGCGCTGCGCTATGCTTAAACATCGGAAATCTGTGAAAAAAAAATTATTTTTATTTTAATTTTGCTTCAGGGAACATTTCCAATGGCTGTATATTTGGCCATTGGCATGCTTCCTGCACTGGATGCAACCTTTACTTGGAGCTGTCACGGTTCCATTTTGCTATTTGCAGAATGGTACTCAGTTGTCAACTGGGTAGATTTCTGCAAATAACACTGCTCTTACTCGGACAGGTTCGGGTTTCCTGAATCACAAATCTACCTCATTTGCATGCCTTTCGCCTGCAATTGAGGTGATTTGCATGTCCCAGCCCTGTCCGTGTAAGAGCCGTTTTAGGAGCTCTCTTACACGCCCCTACAGGCTGTTCCTGGATCGCTCGTCGGACATGATGGCTGCATGGAGTCTTACTCTACTCTTAGACTCTGTGCAAGCCATTGTGAATCCGGCCCAACATCCTTTTATTACATGACCATAAAGTAATTTAATTACAGCTATTTTTCTAAAGTTAACCTCTTGAGTTTTGGTTTCCATTGTTAAAATATATATATATCTAAAGAGTTACAATGGTGCAGGTATATTTCTGTTCTATTCCAATAGGGCATGTTATGGTTACATTTTAGCTCAGTACTTTACAAAATTTCTCGTCAGCACACATCTTTACAAACAATCTAATATGATAAACAGTTCTAATACATTTGTAACAGAAGCATGTGAATCATGTTGATATTCACAAATGACATATAATCATTTACAAAATTCCAGGTGGCTGGGCTAGCAGTATCTCCTTTTGTGACATTATGACATACAGTTCTAATACTTGTGAAACACAAGCATATGAATCATGTTGATATTCACAAATGACATATAATTATTTACAAAATTCCACATAGCTGGGCTGGCAGTATCTCATTTTGTGACATTTCTCCCCCATAAAAGACTCAAGCTAGTTTTTCAAGTGACCCTTGAGAAATGTTGCTTAAGAGGGTTGAGCCTATCTGGAAATACATTACCCCATTCCTTGTCTTGAGAGCCCATCTGCACTGGTGCTGCTAACCCCACTGCAGTGCTGCACTGTAATATCAGATGTCTGCAACCCTGGGTTCCACCTTAGTAACTTGACATTTTGCTGGCTCAATGTAGACACGTTAAATGGTTGTGGTCTGTAACTACAGTGAATTTCCTTCCATACATATAAGGCTGAAGTTTCTGCAGTGCCCACACTATGACTAGACATTCCTTTTCTACAGATGTATAGCATTTCTCCCTGGGTGGATGCCCATGGCTGAGATATACCCCTGGGTGCTCTTCTCCCTCTGAGGAAACCTGGCTGAGCACAGCCCACATCCCATTGTTTGAAGCATCCACCTGCATGACAAATTCTTTGCTGTAATCTGGACTGGCTAGCAGAAGTGGGTCCTCCCAAAGCTACTTTAAGCTTCAGGACTGTCGACTCACATGCTGGGGACCACACTACCTTATCTGGCATGTTTTTCCTTGTCAGGTCTATGAGAGGAGCAGCTATGGCACTATAATTGGGACAAACTTTCTGTAGTACCCTGCTGTCTCTAAGAATGCCATCACCTGCTTTTTGATAACAGGGGCAGACCATGCCTGAATGGCTTCCACGTTGGGAGGTTCTGGCCTGATCTTACCACTCCCCACTTTATGTCCCAGGTAGGAGACCTCTGCCATACCCACCTGACATTAACTGGGCTTAATGGTCAACCCTGCCCTTTGTAGTCTGCTCAGCACCTCCCTGACATTCTAAAGGTGCTCTTACCAGGAATGGCTGTAGATGGCAATATCATCCAGGTAAGTAAGGGCAAAATCTCCTGATCCTGCTGGGATAAGATCTGCCAGCCTCTGGAAAGTCACTGGGGATTTTTTATACCAAAGAGCATCTTCTCAAAATCATACAAGCTGATAGAAGTCACAAAGACTGACCTCTCTCTAGCGTTCATAGTCAAGGGCAACTCCAGAAAACCTTTGTAAGTTCAAGAGTGGTAAGATACTTAGCTCCACCAAGCTGCTCAGGGCTTCATCTGTCCTAGGCATGGGATAAGAATCTGAATCTCTGTGACTATTTCATTTAATGTAGTCCACACAAAACCTGGTGCTGCCATCTGTTTTTGGTACCAGCACCACTGAGGAGGCCCAGGGACTGCTGGATTCCTGGATAGCCCTTAGTTCCAACATTTCCTGTATCTCCTCCCTCAAAGTCTGTTTGACTCTCTCAGGCACCCTATAAGGGGCCTGCTTAATAGGCCTTTGTGGTCCTGTAGCCACATGGTGCTGCACCAGGTGGGTGCACCCTAGTTTCCCAGTCAACATGTCCCCAAACTCCTGTAACACTGCATGGATTTCTCAAACTTGGATAGGGGGATAGCTGCTGGGAGTCTAGGACATTGCTACCCCTTCCACTGAGGTGTCAGTCCAAACCTCACTGAGGAGATCAGTCACCAGATCCCTTCAGACTCCTCCTGCCATCCACTTCAAATGCTCAGCACAAGGGCCTCTCTATCATGGTAACATTTCATCATGTTAACATAGTACAGTTTATGCCCCTACCTCCTGCCTAGCAGTTCTACCATGTAGTTAACACCACTAATCTTTCTTCCACTTTGAGGTGTCCCTCCCAAATTGCCTGCAGCTTGTTGTGTCTGACAGAAATGAGAACCATTACCTGCTGCCCCACAGTATACTCTGTAGCTCGAGCATTCCTGTCACACCAGACCTTTTCCTGCTGTTGGGCTTCTACCAGGTTCTCCTTGGCCAAGCCCATGAGTTCCATGAGCCTTGTCCTGAGGTTTAGGTCATATACCACAACAGACTCCTTTTGGAGTTCACAGTCACCCTGCCACTCATCACAAATCATATCTAGAGGTCCCCTCACCCTATGCCCATACAGCAACTTAAAGGGTGAAAAACCTGTGGATTGCTGCGGCACCTCTCTGTAAGCAAACAACAGATGGGGCAAATATTTGTCCCTCTCCCTCATAAACTTGTCTGCAAATGCCTGCATCATGGTCTTTAGTGTAGAGGTTAACCTCTCAACCAGACCATTAGTCTGGTGCTGGTAAGGAGTGGTCATTAAGTGCTTAACCCCACAGTCCTTCCACAGACAAGCCAGCAGGTCTGACATGGAATTGGCACCTCTGTCATTCAGTATTTCTTTTGGGAAACCTGCCCTGCTGAAAATCACTAACAAAACATTTGCCACCTTTTCTGCATCAATGGAGGACAGAGCCACCACCTCAGCATATCTGGTAGCATAATCTACTGCCACTAGGATATGCTTCTTCCTTGTGGAACTTGGGGTACTCAGAGGCCTTACAGTATCCATAGCTACCCTCTAAAATGGCTCCTCTATCACAGACAAAGGCATCAAAGGAGCTTTCACCTTGCCTCCTGTCTTGCCTACCTATTGGCACTGCTCATAGGTCCTGCAGTACTATTACATCTCAGTAAATCCCAGGCCAATAAAAGTTCTGTACAATACATCTCCTGGTACACTTTATGCCCATATGACATGCAAATGGAATATCATCAGCTATGGCTAGAAGTGCCAGATGGCAGGCTCTGGGCACTACCAACTGCTGTATTCTCTCACCCTCTAGCTCTCCCTCAGGGGTCCACTCTCTACAAAGTAACCATTTGTCCCAGTATACAGATTCCAACTTTCCTTGAGAATCAGGTGCCTTACCCACTACCTCCCTCAGGCCTTGTAATGTAGGGTCTGAAAGCTGAGCCTGTCTCAACTCTGTCTTTGCAACCACTCCCAGCTCCCCTTCCACAAAAAGTCTTGTATTCTGTGACAGCAGTGCCTCACTGTCAGCCTGGGTACTACTACTCAATTCTGTCCTTGCAGTCACTCTGTCCAAGCGAACATCAGTACCACAAGCAGCTGTGTCTCACCTTCAGTCTCACTGCTACAGGGTAACTCTTTCTGTGAAGTAACTACCACACCAGTCCTGGCTTCAAATCTGTGGTCTGTCTGGGTCTCCCCCAGGCTACCAGACCCACATGCTTGTCTTCAAACCTGACTGCATGCACACAAGGTACTATATTATTAAAATCACCCTCGATTAGGACATCTGCAGGGATATCCTCAAACACAACTACTTACTTGCTTTCTTTTCCACTCTCCCAGCCAAGGTGAACCCTAGCCAACGATATTTGTAATGCAGTCCCTCCTAAAGCTCTGACTGGGGTATAGTGCACAAGCAAGTAGTGTTCCTCTTTAACCATTGCAAGCTTCACAATGGTTATGTCAGAGGCTGTGTCTATCTTAGCAGTGGCCTGTTTCCCATCTACTAAGAGAGGATATAATCTCTGGTGGTAGTTCATAGGATCATAGGGTCATAGGAGGTTACTAGGCTATTGTCCTGGAGGCCCTTATAAGCCTAGCCAAGAGTTTAGCCCATGTTTAGAAAAGTCAGCACCCAAAGCCACTGTCCAGCAGGGATACAGAAAGAATCCCAGGGGTATATTTTCTGTTTCCCATCCAGTTATTCAGGTTGCACTTAAAAAGGGATAATGAGGTACTCTGCTTGACATGGAGAAGGAGTCTATTCCACAGATGGGGGAGTCTCTGGGACACAAATCTATCTCACCAACAAGTCCTATTGATATCACAGACAAAGCTGAGGTCGTGCGTATGGGTTGCTCGAGTGGACTTGACTTGCAGATATGCAGCAGTCCCATTGAGGCAGGGTCTGAGATTGCTTTATATGCAAAACAGAGGTCACCCCTGAGGAGTCTGTAAGAAGGTGAGTAGAGGGATAGGGCTTTTAGCCTATCTGTGCAGGGTAGGTGTTTGAGGCCCTGGTGAGGAACCTCTGTGGTCTTTCCAGTTGCTGCATGTGCTTTGTGAGGTACATGATGAAGGGGGCATTGTACTCAGTAATTGGCCTTATAAGGGAAGAATACAGGGATGCTATGACCTATTTGCCCCTGGATGAGATACCCTTACTTATGAGGTAGGCCATGTAGAAAGATTTCCATACAAAGGTAGCAACATGGTAGTCAAAAGTTAGGTTGCTATCAACTTGGGTGACCAAATCCCTCACTACTGATTGTGTACTTAAAACATTGTTATTAAGGTGTTAATATGGGGGGATGCCATTCTCCCCAAAGGGGATGATGATGCAATTTTTGGCATTCAGTTTGAGACCATGTTTCTGGCACCAGTCATTTTTATTTGGGTGAGACCCACTTGAAAGACGTCCATATCACTTAGGGAATTGATGACTGCACCCAGCTTGCAGTCATCTGAAAACTTGGTCAGCCATAGTCCACTGTTTTTTCCCTGTACCTCAGAGAAGTATATCCTGAATAACAGAGACCCCAAGACCAATCCCTAGGGTACACCACCAGTTATGGGTCGACTGCTTGAGGTGGCTTCCCCTATTTTGATTAGGCGGGTTCTATCAGTGAACCAGTTTGCTACCCATCTGGTAACATATGGATTGATGTCTAGTTGAGAGAGTTTATCTCCTATGCCCGAGTGGGGAATAGTGTCAAAGGATTTGACCAGGTCAAGGTTGGTAGTGTGCACCATCTTCCCCTCCTCCATGGCTTTGGTGACTGTCTCAAAGAAGTCGACCAGATTTAACAGACATGACCTCCCCTTGACAAAGCCAAATTGTGTGCAGTTGAGTGTTTGGAGGTAGGCAATGTCCCTGTTAATGAGGGCCATGATAATCCATTACATGGCCTTGCAGGTCAGGCTAGTTAGGCTGATGGCTCTATAATTTCCCAGATTGGTGGATGCTCCGCCTTTGTGTAAAGGGATGACAGTAGCTGTCCTCCACTCAGCTGGGACAAAGCCGATACTCAGGCTTTGGTTGAGTAGGGTGCCTAATGGTGCTGCAAGTTCATGTCTGAGTTCATGTAGGATGCAGCCAGGGATGTTATCGGGTCCCATGGAGGCTGTATTTTTTCCCCTTTGAGAGGGCAGTGATGACCTCTTCCCTAAAGATAAAGGGTGTAGGGCAGGTATTGGGGATGTCCTGGTTTACTGATGGTGGGACGGAGGGGAGAAGTTTTTGCTGAATCTGTCAGCTAGTAGATTGGCTATATCTACAGCAATTGTGTATGTGGTGTCCTTGACCACCAGTTCTGAACAAATCTGGGTGCTTCCTTTGTGATTTTGGACATATGTGAATAAAGGCCTTTAATTGTCTCTAGTAGACGTGGCCAATTTGGACTCGAAGTTGGCTTTAGAAGATTTCACAAGTGCTCTTATTTGCTTGTTCAGGGTAAGGAGAGATTGCTTCCAGTTGGGCACCTGCTCCTTCTTGGTCCTGGACAGTATTTTCTTTTCCTTTTGTTATATAGTTTATTTATTGCAGATGTCCACCAGACAGGTTTACATTTTCTTGCGGAGGATAATTTTGTCCTGTCGGGTATTCCCAATTCAATGTATCTATATAAATGCTTGTATAGCACTATGGTGTAGATTTGGACATTGCTGCCAGTTTTTACAGTGGAGGACGTTGTAATCAGCTTTGGAGAAGTTTTTTTGTTTGACCCTCACTAGAGGAGAGTCGGGGGGAGATGGTGACTTCAAAAGTGAACGCTTTATGGTTGAATCTTACCAGGGAGGATGATACTGTAGGGGTGCTGCAGTGGTTACTCATGTTAGTTAATACCAAGTCCAAGATATTATCAACTCTTGTGACGGTATCAAGTAACTGTTCCTAGGCATTTGCGATGATAAAATCAAGGAAACTCTGGGCATTTGTGTTCTGGCATGAGTAGTTTTTCCAATCTATGGTTGGGTAATTAAAGTCACCCAGGATCAGGGTAAAGGGTTGAATCTTGATAGATTTGAAGAGGTCCAGATAGGTGGAGTGGATATCTTGAGTCAGATTTGGGGGCCTGTAGCTGGCTATAATTGGAATAGGGGTCTTGTCAATGGTTAACTGCACCTGGACTGTCTCCTGTGTGTCATAGTGTTTGACCAGCCTGGAGGTGTGTGTGTCTTTAATATATATTGAAACTCCACCTCCTTTGGCATTGCTGCCCACAGTTTGGGGTCTGAATGCGTGATAGGATCAGTAACCAGGTAAGGCTGGGGTGCTCACCGCAGCTTTGAAACAGGTTTCTATGACTGCACAAATGTCAGCATCTTCCAAGGTTAACAATGCTTGCAATGAGTGTAGTTTCATGTTTAGACTTCTGGTGTATAGCAGCATGACCTTTAATTTGTGTTTTGTTGAAATTTTTATGTTGGCATTATTGACCTCATGACTTCTCCTAAAAAAGGCACAATAGGGAGGCAAGGGCCTTTAGCATTATGGTCTGTTGATCATATCCTCCCAGGCTGTTATGTACTGGATCCTCCTGGAATGACACCAGAAACTAAACCAATTCTTAAAGTCAATCATTTTCTGTTTGTATTGAGGCATCATTCTGGGTGATGGTAGAATGCTGCATAAGGCTAGAGACATATCTGCTTGGGACACATATTAAGTGTGCTCAATCATGTCTGTCTTCATATAGTCCAGGGAGGTATGCCTCAAATCGTTCACACCAACATGGACTATGACAGAGTCATAACAGTAAGTGCTGTTAAGAGACTTGAGTGCATGTGTGATATAGCGGATTCTGGCACCTGGCAAACAACTAACCGTGACTTTCTCCTTATCCAGCCTGGTGAGAGGCACATCTGTGTCTCACAATGGAGTCTCCTGTGACTAATATGTTAGGTTTGTAGTTTGTGAGACACTAGTCTGTGGACTCTCCATGGTATGTGGTTTTGAGGGTTGTGGAATTCTCATGTGTTTTTGCCTCTGAGCTCTCCTTTGTTTGGGTTTGTTTTTGTTGATGACCTCTGCATATGTAGGTGTGTGTTGTGTAGTTGTGTGTGTGGTGTTTGAGGTGTAGTGATTGTGTTGACAACCTTCTCAGTGTGAAATGTACTGGATTGTAAGGGAGAGAACATAGACTGTAGCTTCTATGTAATTGCATCTCTCACAAATTGTATTCCTAGGTGGTAGTAATAGATGGTTGTCCATATAAATGAGGCAGTTGCTGCACTGTTCCAGGATGCCCATATTGACCAGGCTGGAAGGAGAAATAAACTGTCTATCCGTATTTGCCAGAATATGAGGAAGAGAGGCCAGGGATAGCTAAGGGGTAGCCCTAAAGCCCAAGTGCGTAAACCAAAATTAAGAGGCTTGGAATAAAACTTAAATATTTAACAGGCTAAAAACAGCAGTAATAAATGCAACAGAGAAGATGTAATTGAACACTTTAGAGAACAAGTAAGAAAAAAAACAAGATGAAGTAATAGAGCTGCAGGAGGAAACAGAAATACTGTAAAAGCAGCAAGCATGAATAAAGTGTTTTTTTGTTGCTGCTCTTTTTTGTTTAAGTAAAGTGGAAAGGGAGAAATGAGGAACAGAAGATAATTCAAGGTTAAGAAACGATGGGGGTTGGCCTTCTCATATGTTCCCTCTGTATTAGGTAGAATGAGCTAATAACACTGGACTGGAAGGAGTGTCCCAGATCAAATTTACAGTAGGGGCGGGCAACTACAAAGCCACCAACTATGCTACAGCTACTAGCTACACTATTTTAGGCAGAAACTACAGAAATATTTATCACAGGAGAAAAACAGCAGTGAGCCACTAAATGAAAGTTACAATCAGATAAAGGAGCAAGGAGAGTCTAGAGAATGCTTTTAACTGCAAACAAATCAGTTATATGATACAGTCCTTGGCAGGAAATCAGAACAAACAAAGAGATGCTTAACAAACGGAGACAATTTCCAATTAATACTTTTCACACAGTGAAACTATCTAAAAAAAGCTTTACAAACAGTGTGACAATAGACAATAAAAAAGTGCTATAAATGGCTAGAACAAGCAATAACTAGTAAAAATAAGCAAAAAAACAGGATAGTTATTGTTTTATATCACAGATCTGAGTTGTGGCTAGTGCCCCTCCTCCACTCAGCTCAGTGTGTATACAGTAGTAGCCTTGTTGTCTCCAGACAACTTATTGCTGGCATTCTGTCATTCCCACTTACTGGCTTTCCCACCTTTTGTTTGACAGCTTGCCTCCATAGATATCTGTATGCTACATGGCCCAACTGGTTGCATTTAAAACATTTAACCCTTAGTCCTGGCCATGTACCTGAACTAGTGGCTTCCCCTGCTACTGGCTGATTCTGTTGAGGTGGTTTATGCTGCCCACCATGGGTTCCTTTAGATCCATGAACAGCACTGGGTATCCCTTTCCTGTGCAGTGATGCCCTGCTTCCTAGATATAGATATCCCTTTTTCCTCAACTCTTCTGCAGTATTGCATTGCTATCTGCTAACCAGATTTTCATGTCCTCAGGCAAAGTGCTAAGGGCCTCTTCCCTCACCTAAAGGTCTGCCAGCCCTTCAAAAGTGGTGACCTGACACCCACTCACCCATCTATGAACATAAGTGCTTAACTCAGCAATATACTCACACACACACGCACACACACACACACACACACACACACACACACACACACACACACACACACACACACACACACACACACACACACACACACACACACACACAAACACACTTTCATCTGCCTTGTATCTATGCCCACAAAACTCTTTTCTATAAGCTTCATGTGTCAACTTAACAATTTTAATAGTATTTTAATTTAAGCCATCAGTATCAGACAATTTAGAAATAGCAGTTACAGCTTTAAAATGGAGTAAGGGGATCAGGAACCGTACCCCGAGCCCTCGGTCAGCATTAGACTGTTTACATACCCTTTCAAACATATGAGTAAAACTATCAAAATTATCACCCCCAGTAAATTGTGGAAGAAATGTACTGACCTTTGTTGCTTCTGAGGATCTGCTACTCCCTTCCCCATTACCTCCATGCCCTGGCGAAGAGTAAGCATTTCCTTTTCATGTTATCTCTGCCTCTCATTCTCTTCAGCTTCCAGAAGTCTCAGTTTCTCTGCTTATTCTATTTTGAAACCTTTGGCTTCCAGTTCAAGTCTCTTTAACTCAGTGTGGATCTTTTATTCCTCTGTTGAAAGGTTAAACTGTACATTTTCTGAGAGTTGTACCTCCCCAAAGCCAGTCTAGTTGTCTTCCTGGTTGCTAGTCTATGATGCAGCTGTGGATAAGGCTGCAATCATTTCTGCCTTAGTCAGATTGGCATGCACTAATCCTTTGGCTTGGCACATTTCAGTCAAAAAGCTCCTTGTCAACTTGCCATACTCCTCAGCTGACATCCTTGCCTGCTCTCCCTGACTAATTAAGCTAACAAAAAAATAAATAAAACTATTGTGATATGAAACTCTGAATGTTTACTGTGTGGCTGATTGAGAGTACAAACGCCTTCTTTAGTGACCACTGTTTACAGGCTACAGGAATTCAATATCCACACCACTGAATTCTAATATGTGGCTATCCCACCACTGCCAATCAATATATGTGATGTCCCACCACTGGCAGCAGTAATCAAGAAACCTAAATCCTCACCACTAGCACTACTGGGAGATGTATATTGGGAGGATGACAGGTACATGCAGTATTTCCAGATGCATCTCTCTGCATCAAGTGCAATTTCCATTAAGTGCACACAGAGACTACAGTCAGTCCAGGGCTGGTTTCTCCCTATTTCTCCAGATCCCCAGTAGACTCCCCACTGGCACAACTATAGAGTTGAGATCTCAGCTGAGTGGCCAACCATGACCCCCAACACTCTCTCTGTCCAACCAGTGCTCCGTATCCCTGCCCAAGTAGCTAACACACACACACACTCCTGGAGATTTGTTTTACACACACACACACACACACACACACACACACACACACACACACACACACACACACACACACACACAAACACACACACACCTTGCACAGGTTTACTAGCTATGTCCCCTTCTGTCCAGACTATAAGGTAGTTATTACTGCCACAAACCAACTTTTTATCAGCTAATTTAAGGCCCTTAACAAAGGGTGTCCAATCTTATTACGTAATCTTACTGTTAATAGAAATGGTAGTTTGGCCAAGAGCAAGGCTATTAAGAGTGGCCCACAGTGTCACCAAATAAATATGCAAGTACTCCCAGAACTTAAATATGTCTCACAAATATCAATCACAATGAAAGGTTTAAATATATTTAATAATAAATAATAAACAAACCAGAAAATTGTAAATAATCACAGTAACATCAGGATTCAGCTTCACAGGAAATATTTAAAACTTCATTGCAGGACAGTCCCAAATAAATAAAGAAAGCACCTAAACTATACTTCACTATATTTCTCACTGTATCTAAGAGAATTACTGTACCCTAGTAACTTACTTACAGAGCAAGCAAGGCAGATGTGGTGAGTGGGCCTTCCAGCTGATGTTGTCAGGTCAAAGAAAATATAGAATACTCAGTCTCTCTTAGAGAGTTCTTAAATTAATATCTCAGATATTACTGCTGGGATAGCTTGCAGAATAATACCATTTCTTGTTATCTGACTCTGTCCCAGGTGAAAAAAAAAACATTGATGCAACTGGTAGCATTTAGCATCTACCTGTGAACATACATAAAAATGAGCTTTTCTTAGATCTAAAGCAGATCCTGGAAGTCATAAAACAAAAACTTCCAAGGCAATACAAACAAAGTTCTAGTTCTAGATGTTGTGTCTGCTACTGCACTGAAACCAAAAGATAGCATCTTTTTATTATGTGGCCATAAAGTCATTGGGCTGGATTCACGATGGCTTGCATGGAGTCTAAGAGTAGAGTAAGACCCCATGCAGCCATCATGTCCGACGAGCGATCCAGGAACAGCCTGTAGGGGTGTGTAAAAGAGCTCCTAAAATGGCTCTTACACGGACAGGGCAGGGATATGCAAATTACCTCAATTGCAGGTGAAAGGCATGCAAATGAGGTAGATTTGCAATTCAGGAAACCCGTACCTGTCCGAGTAAGAGCAGTGTTATTTGCAGAAATGTACTCAGTTGACAACTGAGTACCGTTCTGCAAATAGCAAAACTGAGCCATGACAGCTCCAAATAAAGGTTGCATCCAGTGCAGGAAGCATGCCAATGGCCAAATATACGGCCATTGGAAATGTTCCTGATGCAATATAAAAATAAAAATATATATTTTTTTTGCCGATTTCTGACGTTTAAGCGTAGTGCAGTGCCGTGCAAACAGGCTGTGCTCTAAAACCCAGAATACTAAAAATTAAAACCCACAAATGTGGAGTTTGTAGAAATTGTTAATGTAAAATGCAAGGGAATGGCAGGCTGAAGACAACATGTCCACTGAGTAGCGGTTGCTAAGGGGGGAAGCTCAGTCTGAGACATGTAACCAAGCATTAGTAGGCAATCCTATGTAAATGAGTGTTAGGATAGTGAATCGCAAGTTTACATAGCAAATGAGGACAGTCAGTGGAGTGTAGGAGTAGGATATGGGGAGTAACAGAGTAGAAGATAGGTGATATCACGAGGGGGATATGTATGAAAGAAGTGAAGCTCATTGGAGCAGAGTGGCATATGTCAGCTGTCATTTATACATCATGGAAAGAGGTGTGTCAACAGGTAGGCTAGGGAAAGGCAAGAAATCGAAGGTGTATGCCGTGGATAACACCAAAGTTTCTTGCTGAGTGGGTATGCATGCGTGTGCGCGTGTCTAAACCTGAGTAAGACAGTCTGCGGGCGTGTAAGCGTGAGTGTAAATGTTTAAGCTGGAGTAAGCATGTATAAGGCTGTTAAAGGAGTTGTAAGCACATTTGCGCTGGTGTGCGTGCATTTTAACCCAAATAAGCAAATTTTAGTTCGTCTAAGCATGTGTGCGCATGTGTTAGTTGCTGTGCGCGTGTTTGCACTTGTGTGCGTGGCACTCCCCCCTGAGGAAACAGAAAGGAAAAAGGAAGCACAACAAATAGTAGGAAGTTACCAGGGAGTACTAGCAGAGCTAGCAGGTGAAATCAATCAGAATCATGCAATTACACAGGCAGTACTAGCACTTAAAACTCTGCAAACAACAGTCCATTATGTTTCCTACAAGAGACACTGCAGTAAGCTAATAGAAGTGAAAACTGAAAAAGCTTTACTGAGACAAAGAAATGTTAGGGGCTGCCATTGCTATTATAAGGCGACATATGCAACATGCTGAGGGTGGTGTCAATGGAAATGCTGCAGGACAACCCACAGTGAGGAGACAGAGAAGAGTGTACAGGCCCAGGGTAACCTACCAGGGGCTACATGAGCTGGAGGTAGTTGAGCGCTATAGAGTAGACAGAGACCTCCTGCAGCAAATTGTTGAGCTGTGCAAGCCATGCCTCAGACACAGAACCAACAGAGGGGAACCCATCCCAGTGGAAACCAAGGTATGTGTTGACCTAAGAATACTAGCAACAGGTACCTTCCAGAGACCAACTGGTGATATTATGGGGATATAAAACACAAAACCTAAAAGCAAAATCAAACCAAGAATAAAAATCACTTGGCACCACAGGACCCGGAAGCACGTAAACAAAAGCTTTCAAAATAAGCAGATGAAGAAATCAAACAGCTGCTAGGTCTACAAAAAGATCCTTTAATATAACCAGGCAAAGTAAAAATCCACAATATCATCCAAGCGCTTTCACTCGACCACATGCGAGCTTTCTCAAGGCAAAAAAAAGTTTTTTTGCCTTGAGAAAGCTCGCATGTGGTCGAGTGAAAGCGCTTGGATGATATTGTGGATTTTTACTTTGCCTGGCTATATTAAAGGATCTTTTTGGAGACCTAGCAGCTGTTTGATTTCTTCATCTGCTTATTTTGAAAGCCTTTGTTTACGTGCTTCTGGGTCCTGTGGTGCCATATTATGGGGATATCACAGGCATCAGCATCCAGGGTACTACACCAGTTTCTGGATTCCATGTCAACACATGTCAGTGATCATGTATATTTCCCCAATTCCCGTGAGGTATTGGCCAGCAATATGCGTCTCTTCCAGCAAATAGTGGAATACCCTGAGGTAGAGGGTGCAATAGACTGCACGCACATATGCATCAAAGCACCAGCCGGCGAGCGGGGTAGGGTCTACTTCAACCACAAGGGCTTCCCCTCCATCAACTGCCAGGTCATGTGTGATGCCCAGGGCATAATACTGAATGTGTGTGCAGGCTGCCCTGGAAGCTACCATGATTCCCATATCTGGCATCTGACACAGCTGTACCAGACATTTGCCAATGGGGACATCCCACATGGTCACTTAGTGGGGGATGCTGGCTATGTACTGGAGCCGTGGCTGATGACACCCATCAGAAATGCACACACACCTGAACAGGAACGCCATAATGAGGCACACGCACAAACACATAATGTAATAGAGCGTGTGTTTGGGCTGCTCAAGTCATGGTTCCGGTGCCTGGATACATCTGGTGGAGCCTTGTAGTACTCACCAACTACATGTACCCAAATTGTCATGGTATGTGCTATGCTACATAATATGATCCTGCAAAAACAGCTGCAGCAGGACTAGTATAGGCCTGGGCCAAACAGCCCCCCACCATTGCCAAGGCCAACACAGGCAGAGCGTGACTCAAAGGAGGAACAATCTGAGCCTGCCCCAGTAGGCAGAAGGAGGGGTGCCCAGTATGCTTTGGCCTTGGCAAGGAGGCAACGCATAGCACATACACTGGCTCAGTAGAAACTCTGGAAATGATACCTCTCTCCAACTCACACATAAAGTAAAAGGGATGCCTAAGTTGACACTACCTACTTCCAAACATGTGCAGGGAGTGTAGTATGTGCATCCGACATAGGCAGCCCTGCAGCACCACATAAGGCATGAATGTCATGTGTTAAGCAATATAAAGCAGTGCTAAACAACAATTACCACCATGTAGTATATGCAAACAAAATCGCACACACCAACTAGCACAACTGTGGTCAATGTTCAGTAATATTGGGCAACGTCCAGCAATGTTGGTGAATATTGAGCAATGTTGGACAAGCCTGGACTAAGTAGGGCATAGCTGAACAAAAGCCAACTTGCTCATATTTGCTTAACAGGCCCTTAAGCAGTCTGGTCTGCTCAGTATGAAATACAAAGCAGTGATGGGCATCGAACCCAAGATACTGTGCACTACAGCCAAAGTACTGAAACACTAAACCATGACAGTATTGCAGTAGTCCACCTGTATGATGGAATGTTGGTAAGTCTATGCAAAGTATTCCATGGAAACCCTGCAGGCACAGCATAATCCTTGTTGAGTTATGACACAAAGGTGAGATCTTCAGTGAGAACAGAACCTGACTTCCAACACACACAGTATAAATGTTAATATTGGTCATGTTCACACACATCAACAAATGTAGTGGACCTCAGATAGCAACATAATGAAGGGTCACACAGGGCATGCTCACACACTTGAATAAATGAGACAAATGTCAGGCAACAAAACACTGAATGGCAGAACTGGGCATGCTCACACACTTAGGCCATGTCTGAGTACGGCAGTGGACTATGCATATCTGGCAGTTGCATGTGTTAACCCAGGAACCTGTCACTCTACAGCAATCCGCCCTGTGCACACAGTTATATGACAACAGGCACATCTATAATATAGTGGAACCCTGTCATAATCAAATATGTTCTGCAGATACCAAAGTTGTTCATGGAAACTGGTAAAGCAAAGATGATAAAGACCTGCAAACAGTATCAGCAATAAACATTGTGCATCTTGAACATTAGCATAAGTTCAGAGGTCGATACTAGGCTATCCGCCCTAGGGCATGTACAAGCCTAGCCAGAGTGTGTTTGGCATTTGCAACCCTGTCAGATTACTACACTGTGTGTGTGTGAATAGTAGATCACACAAGATAGCCCATGTACGTTTAGGCTAGTGTGCCTTGGTCTAGCAGGGACACAGAAGATATCCCAGGGGTAAATATATGATCACCCATACAGTCGTCAAGATGTCTCCAGTAGGTGGTCAGTGGGTGGCTCTTGTCTGTTGTCATATAACTGTGCACAGGGCAGATAAACTGGGATTACATTCTGTAGTGAGTGGAGCCTCTGGGATAAGAATCTGTCCCTCCACAATGTCCTATTAACATCTGAGGTATACATCTCTGGAGTGTGTAGCTCCAAGGGAGTTGGATATACTGAGGTGGGGCATGTCCAGTAATTCTGGGTTGGGTATATATGTAAAGAACAGGCACACATCATATCTGGGTAGGTGGTAAGTGAATCAGTAGACCTGGAGTTACTGCATCTGAACTATGCAGGGCATCTGTGTGAGTCTCTAGATCTGCTTGGTGAGGACCTTCCGTGGCCAGTACAGTTGCTGCAGGTGTCAGGTAAGGTACACCCAAATTTGTGGCATTGTAACCAAGCATGGATGTGATGAGTATATGGGCACAATGACCTCACTCGATCTAGATGTGAAACCATATGGGATAAGGTGGCCCACATAGAAGGTGTGTCCAACCACTTTGGCAATGTGAATGTTAAAGGCGACAGTACGAACAAGTCATGTCCCCAAACCCCTAACAACTCCTACCGTATGTAATGGAGTACTACCCATGTGGTAATGTGTGGGCATGTTGTTACTCCCAAAGGGGATGTCTATGCAACTAATGGCATTTAGCTGTAGGCCATGGCTCAGGCACCAGTCATCCATCTCTGTGAGACCCTGACTGAGTATGCATGTGGCAGCTGGAGAGTTGATCATGGCACCCAGTTTGCAGTCAAGTGCAAACATGTTCAGCCATATTCCCCCTGTGGTAGCCTGTATGTAAGACAAATACATACTGAAGAAGAGAGGTCCCAGGACCAAGCTGTGTGGGATGCCATGTGTAACTGATGTATAGTCAGACATGACACCTGCAAATTTAGCATGCAAAATTCACAAATAATCTAATGGCATGCATTATACAATACTAAGCACACATTTATATACAATCAAGTCCATGTTGCTGTGTATTTCACACTACACTTAGAAACTTGTCGTATGACATAAAATTGAGAATTAGTCTTAACAACTGGAACAGTCTCTGTGAAATGGTTGACCTGTGGAATGTTCAAATTACTTTCTGGAACAGAATCAGACATTTTAAACACATACTGATCTGGAAACAATGTCGGACTTGGTCTTTGATTTAGAATCTGCATCACAGATACAAAGTTGTGATTGAATGATGATGATTCTGGTACAGTAAGAAGATGTCCATGATTCCTCCTATACCCTATACCCTCAAAGCTTACCCAATAAGATCTTGGTTTTGCACTGATGCCTGTTTTCTGTCCTATGTGATCAAAACCTTTTGTTGTCTGGATTTGTATCGTCTCTCCTTCCCTCAAAGAACAAAGTAATCGTCTCAATCTGTCAAAACAAGATTTTTGGATATTATGCTTCTTCAGCAATTGAGCCTGGATGATTTTATTGTTCTTAGCGTTAGGCTTCAACAAACTTGATGAAATAGGTTGCATAGTTCTAGTTTGGCTGGAAAGTAGTCTTTGAGCAGGTGAGCCAAGAATATAGTCACGAGGAATGTTTCTGAGATTAAGTAAATTCAAGAATACATCTGTATTGTCACTCTTTAGCTAGACCATTAGATTGAGGGTATTCTAGTGACATGTGCAAAGTCCCGTTCTCTTAGAAATTTCTGAAACAATTGACTAGTAAGGGTCTATATCACAGCATCAAAAAGGACATTAATCAAACAGTTTTAATATTAAAAATGCCATTCATTGAGGTGTGTGTTGTGAGAATGCAGTACAGTGAAGACCAGAAAATTTGCCCTTTCCTCACTGTAATGCAATCTCAGAGTTGATATATATAATTAGTGGGGGGTGAAGAGCGACTTTGATGAATGGCATATTACATTTTTAATCCGTTCAATTAATGTCCTTTTCAATGCCGTGATTTAGACTCGGCTGGTAAATTGAGTACCATTGTCCGAATAAAGTCTGTTAGGACTACCATGGACTGAAAAATTATGTTTAACTTGGTGATAATAGCTATTGAAGTTAAGTCTGGTAGCAGATCAATCTCAAACCAGTTTGAGTAAGAGTCTGTCAAAACCAAATAGTGTTGATTATTCTGTTCAAAGATATCAGTTGCAGCAGTAGACCAAGGTAGTTCAAGTACTGGATTTAGCTGAAGTGGTCCCTTTTGCAAATGTGTTCTGGTACTATTACATCCTTGCAAACACAAAGGTGGTTTGATTCTGATGGGGGGGGTAATTAAGCTATTATTAAATGGCCCACAAGGGCAGTTAGCCTACTATGAACCTAACCTAACCTAACCTATATCGAACAAGTACAAAGAACACTATCAATGTCTTTTGATAATGAAGGACAAAATAATAGTTCTCTTGCTCTTCTCTTAGTGGATAACAAACCCGTGTGCCACAATGCAAAATCTGAATATATCCATGCTGTATTGAAGCAGGAACAACAATTTCAGGATCTTTAAATCAACATCATTAATCAACAATTCATTTCTGTAGGGAAAATATGATTGTACCTCAGGTGATACACTAGATCTTTTGATGGCCATCTGACATTGATGTAGTGATTGAGCTTTTGTGAAATTGGATCAGTCATAGTGTGATCTCAACTCAAGTCTAGTGATGGAAAAATTGCATACTGACATTACATCAAAATCAAAATTTTCAGCATCAAGTTGTTATGTTGTACTTCTAGGCAATCTGGATAAAGTATCAGCCAGATAAAGCAATTTATCTTTAGTGTAGACCATTTTGAAATTGTACTTTTGCAATTTGAGCATCATTTTTTCTAATCTCACCAGCTCAGAAATGCATTGGTTTCTTTAGAATAGTAATTAGAGGCAGATGATCAGTTTCAATTTGAATAGCTCTACCATAAATATAATTGTGAAACTTGGAACATACAAAAACTATTGCTAGAAGCTCTTTCTCAATTTGAGCATAATGCATCTCAGTTTGGGTAAGTGTCCTAGATGCATAAGTTACTAGTCTGCCCTCTTGTAGAATAACAAAATTAGAAGCATCAGAGGATAGGACAACTGGTTTATTCACATCATAGTACCTTAAAGTGTGTGTGTGGGGGGGGGGGGGTCACAATTTTCTGCTTAAGATCATCAAGTGCCTTTGGATTATGTTGTAACCATGACCATACCACATTTCTTCATGTTAGCTCTCTAAATGGTGCCATCAACTCACTGAAATCTGGTATAAACTTGCCCAAATAGTTGACCATACCCAGAAAACATTGTAAACTCTGCAAATTATCTGGTGCTGACATCTCTAAAATGCCTGTTTGTTTGGTTGGGTCAGATTTTAAGTCTGTACTTGTAAACAAATGTCCCTTGTAGGTTACTTCTGGAAGTCTGAATTTGCACTTCAGAGGATTGAGCTTCAAATTTACTTCACTTGCTCTGTCTACAACTTTCCTGAGGTTTCTGTCATGTTCTGCTTTGCCATTGTCTCCAACTAGTAGATCATCAGCTATTATGGCACAAGGATAACCTGAAAAAAAATTGTTCCATTGCACACTGAAAGACTTGACTTGCAGAATTTATTCCAAATGGCATCCTTAGAAATCTGTATCTGCCAAACAGGGTACTAAAAGTATTTAGAAATGAGGACTTGCGATCAAGCATCACTTGCCAAAATGAACCCTTTCCATCCAAAACAGAAAATACAGTGGCATTCGGTATTAGAGCTGCAACTTCCTTAGCTGTGCACATTGGATGATATGGCCTCTTTAATGCTTTGTTCAAATCTCTAGAGTCAATGCATATTTTGATTTCATCAGAGCCTTTTTTATGAGCAGCTACCATGAATGACACCCATTCAGTTGATTCTGTGACTAGACAAATCACACCTTGCTGCACCATCTGATCCAGCGGAGCTTTGACTTTATCTTGCATAGCTATTGGAACTCTTCTTGCTGATCTGACCACTGGAGTGACTTTGAGGTCTAATTTCATGGAATACACAACTGGAAGTTTGCCCAACTTGTCATCGAAAACATCAGCATACTCTGAGAAAATGGCTTCTGCAAAGCTTGAACTTGAAACTGCACTCACATGATGAAATTCTTTAGCAAAAGAAATTGGATTCATTCACAAGCTATCTTTGAGACCTAGTAAAGATTGCACTGGTCGTTGGACTACATAGAATAATAAGTTGTAACAGTTCTCAGCCAAATAACAGGGAAGTATTACTGAACCTTCAATTTGAATTTCTTCACCTCCATATACGCAACAAGTCTCGCACTGCTGGTTACATTGACTTGTTCATTGGTTCTCACTTTTGCAAATGTATCTGCTGATATAACATTGCACTTTGATCCAGTTCTACTTTGAGCTCTGTGGATTCCCCATTAATCTGAACTGTGCAAAACACTTCACTCCTGGTCAATAAGTTTACTGTGTCAACTCCTTCTTCAGCACAGATACATCATCTACATAGAAAGCTGATTGTTTTGTCTCTACTTGATCAACTTGTTTTCTTGTATGACCTTTCTTTACAACTGTGTGAGGCTTACTTGATTGGCAAAACTTTTGAAAATGGTTCCATTTCTTACACTTACCCACTGCTGACCATATGATAAACATTTCTCTCTTTTAGCCTCATAGTTTGCACCACTATTTTGACAGTTAACAATGAAGCTAGACTTGAGTTTTGCTGACTCATGCTTGTATGACACTGAGATGGCAGTGCAGCTTGCATTTTTCCTAGAACTTTCTGGAAAACTCAGCACCTTCTTTGGAATTCCTGTGGTTGCTCTTTGCTTAGGCCTGTTTCCACTTACCATGTGTTGCATACTGTCTACATTTGCCCTGGAGCCTACTGAAACTATGCTTTTCTCACTTGTAAGCATGTTTGTGTGGCTTTCTGTCACCTCATGGATCTGGCAAATCTCTATTGCTTTGCTTATTGTGAAATCACTGTAACAAAGCAAAATCTTCCTCACAGCAGCACTATTAATACCACATACAAGTCTATCCTTTAACAGCTCATCTTTGAAGTTACTAAACTGACACATTTTGGCCTTGTTCCTCAAGTCAGTTATATAAGCTGCAAATGTATACCCTGGCTTTTGATTTCTTGTGTAGAACAAATGCCTCTCCAATGTAATGTTTGTCTGGGAGTTGCACATTTCTCTGAACTTATGCATTAAACACTTTGGGTCTTCTCTAGAGTCAGCTTGTATAACAAAATGGCAGTCTGCAACTTCACCTTCATACACTGCTGGTGTATATACAAATGATTGCTCTCTTTCTATCGCCTCAGATCCTACTAGATTTAGCAAAATAAATGCCGTTGTGCATGCAACTCTATCTGCATAAGCCGCTTGTATAAAAATATTGTATTCCTGTTCAAATATTCTCCCGTTCTCTGCAATATTTTGGTTAAACATAAGTGGTTATGGTTTTTGAAATCCATCTGCCATATAAATACATAACAGTGAAGGGTCTTGGCAAACACACACACACACACACACACACACACACACACACACACACACACACACACACACACACACACACACATACACACATGTATATACGTGCATAAGTAATTGGCTTGAACACTCAACTTGGCTAATGCTCTTCTGATTTATATCTGCACTTTCTTTCTTTGTGCTTGTCAGTATTGTGCGAATGAATAACCACGTAGTCCTTGCAATTAACTAGACTTTGCAAAATAAACCTCTGAGGCTTCTTGATGTTTTATTGGACTTTGCGAAATACCTTTTTTAAAAAATTTCTTAATGATTCACTACACTTTACGAAATATCTTTCTTAGGTTTCTCAGTGCTTTATTGTACTTTGTAAAATAACTTTTTAGCTTTCTCGATGCTTTGTGAAACTGGAACAGCTTTTCAACTTATTTACTGCTTTACGGAGTTTAATGGAATACTTTCTCTGACTTTGCGATGCTTTTATGAAATTTTCGATAGGTAAAGGCAGAAATGCTAAAATCATCAGCTTTCAGAATTGATAAAGGCAAAGATGCTAAAGTAGTTGCTTGGAAAATTATCAGTAAAGGCAGGCATGGAACAGTCATGCATTATCACTTATTAAAATCTTTGCTTTTTGTTTTGTTTATGTAAAGGTTTACATTTATTCCAAGAAAGAAGTGTGATATTAGCAAACATTATTGACCTGAAATTATTCCTATGGAAAAAGAATTTTGAACTGATTTATGCTAATAATAATAAAGGTATGGAAAGTAGTGAATTAAGAAGGAAAAGTACCTACAACCCGCCCCTACACCCTCAGTTAAAAAACTTTGAAGTTTTAGTTGAAAACTAAGGGTGTTTTGACAGATTATGAAGCAAAAATGATGGAACTATTGGATGCTGTTAGAGTTTCTCTGAATTAGATCAATGTCGCTTACAAATGTATATATGTAGTTTTGAAGGATTTATTATTGGAAGAACTATTGACCATGAGACTTTTTCCTTTTTGCACAATGATAAATCCAGGGTTCCATCACTATTCGGGATCACCAAGGTGCATAAAAAACCCTTGGATCCTCCCCTGAGACCAATAGTTTCAGCGAAGGGTTCAGTAACTGCCCCTCTAGTGAGATTTTTAGATGTGAAATTAAAAAAGATCCCCTTGAGTCATGGAAATGTGCTTAAGGCTTCCTAAGACCTTTTGTGAAATGTAAAACCTGAAATGTACAGGAAACATTTTGTTTTTGTAACAGTTGATATTATTGATCTGTTTGGTAGTATCCCACACAGGGAATGACTTAACTGGTTTGAGCAGGCCCTCACAATGTTTGGGAATTTAACTCATGAAGAATTGTGTCTTAGTTTAATACTTATTGAAATGATTTTGAAAGATAACTATGTATTTTTTGAGGGTGAATTTTTTCAGAAAAAAAGTAGGGCTAGGTGTACTTGCTTGTATGCTAATATGATTTTAATGGTGTAAGAACTCCTGTATATAGTTAATTCAAAATATAAGGATTGTTGGATTTTATACAAAAGGTTTTTGGATGATATAATTATTTTTTGGGTGGAAACGGAAGAGACATTGAGAGAATTTTTAGACTATATTTCTGGTACAACTACCTTCCTATGGTTTATGTATCACTTTGATCTATATAGTGTACATTATTTGGATGTTTCTCTATACAGACATGGTGAGAGTTATGTACTTTTGTAGTTTTTTGCTGTAGTTAAACTTCCTACTAACTAATAAAGTGGACTTTCCGGACTTGGTACTGTGGTCGTTCTTGGAGCTGTTTTTTGTTTCAAAGTCTTTTTGAATGGCACCTTAATCCATTTGGTTTTGGTTTTAAAGTCTTCACTTTAAGAAACATTCAAGAACATTGCAATGCAACTGAGCAATTCATGATCACTGTAATATTCTTGTGATCTTTTGTAAGAAACACCTTTTTTAATACAAGAAACATGTTAAGCAATTGTACAATGCGAATAATTAGATTTTGGTTGCCCAAATTCAGTGTCTTTTGAGGTATGAGCACTTTTTAAATGACTAGATGCAATACATTAAAACAAACGAAAAAATCACCAGAATGAAGGTGCACTGGTAAAAATCCACAAGTCCAAACCAAATGACTGACACCAATGTAGGACAGCAACAAGCTTAATATAAAAGCAATAGTTAAAGCAGCAAAGCTTTCAGGTATCCAGTACCCTTCTTCAGTGCATTGGTGTCAGTCGTTTTGTTTGGACTAGATGCAATACACTGAAATGTTCCCAAAATTATGGCACCTTGAACACTTTACAGCACAAAAAGTACTCCGTGATGGTGACACTTTGCAAACAGCCATACACAGCACAAAAACTTTTCTTCAAACAACCATGCTTCAGTTGAATTACATGAGATAGTTGCACTTTACACACAGTGAACTCTTTGAAATGTATGCACAGTAATAAGCACAAACTGTAAGAACTTTTACACACTCTGACATACTTCAAATGACTTTAGGTTCATAGGTTCATAGGTTAGTTCTAGGCTAACTGTCCTTGTGGGCCATTTTAAGCCTAGCCAATTACCTCATGTGAGAATCAAACCCTGCACCTTGTCCCTGTAAGATAAACACCTTAACCATTTACTTTTTTGATACCAAACAAAGTCTTAGATATGCACAAACATGGCACTTTGCCCAACATAGCAGTCGCCTTGCTTTATTTTTTTATCTACTGCGCCCCTTTTCTCATTATTATTCTTTGTGCTCGTTTTACTCTAAACATGCCCAATTATGCCTTAAGCACACTCTTTCTGCCTTAAGCATGCTCATCTTATCTGTAACATGCTCATTTTATCTTTAAATGCATTTGTTTTGTCAAACACTTTTATCTTAAACATTTTCTTTAGTTAACAAACTTTTTGAGCTTTCCGCTTGCCTGATAATGTAGTTTATGCCCTTGTAATGCCTTTGCTTGCCTCTTTGCATCGAGTAGATAATTTGTGTTGCTTTTCATTACCTTTGATTGCCTCTGGTTATGTTCGCACTGTTTTCTCTTGGTTTTACCTTCGCTGTCACCTTTACATGTTACAACTTTACATGTCATGGCTCCAAATGTTTTGTTCTTTTCCATCCCGGTTCTGACACCATGTCACTTTTGTGTTGGTACACGAATAAACGAGACTTTGTGGGTTCTGTTTAAGCAGCTTTATTCTATACAAACACATTACTGTAAAGCTTATTTGACTATGTCTATGCAATTTATATACAAACTAACTGCTGTAATCATACATGCTTACACACTGGCTGCTCCTTCAAAATGGCACTAGGGATTGCATATGTCTGGAGTATATATGTGCATGCACAGCCTCACATGATTCCTTAAAGACATAGCACACACACGCTGCACTCTGATCTACACTACCTACCCTATTATGCCCCAAGGATGTTAAAGGCACCAAAAGGCCTTGTTTATGTGGTTTCTGATTCCATCAGATGTTGAACCCCATCAACATCAATTAATTCAAAATATCGATATAACTCCTTTCCCTTCCAGAACTTTCTTTTAAGTAAAGTGGTATAAAAGGGGGTCAAAAAAGCCCCATTTCCCTTCCCACAGAGCTATGCTTAGCTAACCAATCACCCTGCAGATCCCAAAGTCCAAAGTCCGACCTGTGGATGACCCCAAACTCCCTATAATCAAACCTAAACCTGCTTCACCCTGTCTCTGACATACCTAATCCTCACCTGTCCCCATAGTACTCCCAAACCGCACCAACTCTGACATGCCTAACTGAGCAAGTGACAATATATCATTACTTGAGACCTCACTGCACACCACTCCAATATCCAAAACATCCACCACAGCTGCATCCATCACCTGTTGAGACCACTTCCTTCGAGCCACCACCTGTCATCTGCAAAGAAAATACAGCTATATATCCTCTGAAAGACAGGGAGAGAAAATAAACATTACATGAGCCCCAAATCCACCTCAACAATCACCTCTCTTCCCAATGGACCTAGGAAAAGACAGCAACTACACCACAACATTTACAGTACAAAGCTAGTTATCCCATCAAGTGGAAGATGCTTCCACTGTAAGCAAACAGATCCTCAGATTTTCCTGACACAGCCCATAAAAGTACTTCCACCCAAACTCGACAGAGCACAACCACATCTCCACATGAAAAGTCATACAACAATGCTACTAACCACAGATTAACTTGGGCATCCTGTCACCCTCCCGTAGTCCCCAAACCAACACTGAGTGCATTGAGTCAAGCCCCCAAACCTCCCAGATGAAAGTATGTGTTAGAGTGCATTTCCTGAAATAACTGTAATCTGAAGCTCAATGTAAGTCATTATTTAGTGACTTCTAGCTCCAAATCAGGCCATGCCATGAAAAAAACAGACAAGGAACTTTCAAGCATAATTTGAAATATTGCCCTCACAAGTTTAGAAAGTTGATTAAATAACCGGTTTGCATTATCATGAATTTTGACTAAATACCAGGATTTGCGTTAACATACTTTCACTAAATAAGTCTAAAATTCATATGTATGTCAGCTTGCTGCCTCAACACCTCCACTCTGTCTTCAAATTATTCCTTCTGCACTTGTTTTGCTTCTTTTTTTTTTTTAAATCTTCAGATGACCAAATGGCTGATGATTAAAATAATTGCTTGCTTTATTTCTGAAACGACCCAAACAAAATACAACTGACAAAATTGTACTTCTAACACACCAGAATACCCATTATGGATGTTACATGTGCATCCATACCTCTCAACCTCTCAGTGCAAGAAATCAAGACAAAGCTCACCCCAACAAAGACACAAAACATGAAGCAATTTCAAACACTGCTTGGATAACCTTAGAAAGTTGCCAGCACAGCAGCTTCTGCCAGACTGGAAGTCAGAAACTCACATGAATGTCATTATTTAATAACACAAATTTTATGAGGAGCAAACCAAAATATGAGGAAAAAATCTGAGCACTCTGTGAAATTCTGAACCATGAAAGGAATGTGCATATCTACTTACAGAGGTGCAGTTATGGAATGCACATTACTGCAACTTAAGAGACTTCATAATCTCTGACTGCTTTCCTTGCATACTGATGACTTGGACACATACCTCTCAACCTCTTAGAGAAAGAAATTAAGACAATGCCTTAAATAAAGGGATGACAAAGGCTCAAAACAGGGACAGTTTATAAATATCACTCTTATACACTAAAAAAGTTGATAGAATAACAGGTTTTTCTTTAGCATGACGTTTCTGAAGTGTATGAAGCCTGTAATTCAAATGCCTGTCATTATTTTCTAACTGCCATCCTCAGATTTGCCAGTCATCTGCCAGAAACATTTATGAGAAACAGACCAAAATATAAGGCACAATTCTGGACATTATGTGTAAATCTAGGCAATTGAGAAGTATGCTTGGAAATGCCTCCCATAGAACATACCTGCAAATACTTACATAACAAGTTGATGACAATCACAACAGATCTGTCTGTATGCCAAAATGAGAGGTTGAGACGTATGCCCGTCATTATTTCATGACTTCAGTCCTCCAAGATATGACAGTGCTCCACCAGAAAACCACAACCATACAAGCAAAAGGTCAAAACAAGAGGCAAACCCTGACCCTCTGGGAGAAGCTGCACAGCTAGAAAGCACAGCCATGCTCCACTGACAGTTAGCGTTACACAGAGCATGGGTGGAGGCAGCTACTCTACCTCTTTCAGAGCTTGTGAAAAGCCATTCATAGCTTCGGCTGAGGAAATTACTTCAGAGAATGGCTTCTGTAGTCTACCACCACCAGCAATGAATCCAAAACCTGGTCAAGAGCATTAAAACAGAGCTCCTCAACAATGAAATGACCTAAACTACCCACCAGTGATGATGACCACTCTTAATAACACGCAAGTCCCTTCCTGGACCTACAGCCTCACAAAATTGTTAAATGTGGTACCATTTCTCCTCTTCTGGTCCTCTCTCTCTAAAAATAGAAATTAAACCATAAATCATACAGATAAAACACCTAACCCAGGGTTTGGACATAAACTGTTCATTAAACCCAGTTGCTGCTGTTAATATGAAAACGTCAATCAAGTAATTACATTTGTAAGTCACTGCATCTACATTAGCATGGGTTTTCTGGTGAACTAGTGACATGGAAAACAAGCTACGTTATAATTTTTTTTTTGGGTGCATATGTGATCTCTAAACATGCACAAATTTATAAGTAACTGGCACGGGTTTGAAAGTGTTTTTTTACTTCATGATGTGCACAAACTTAAACAGCAACTTTCACTTTGTTTATTTATTTATTTATTCATTCATTCGTTCATTCATTTGACATTTGTTAGATGGGTTAGTCTGACTGGGCAAACGCCTTTTTTCACTGGAGACCCGAGGAGAAAAGCTCCAAACATATACAAAATACAAGATAAATTGCAATACACTTTATAATAAAAAAAATAAAAAGTTACAATCAAATAGAAAAGTAGAAATTAATTCTGATTACATTCAAGGTTATCAGAGACCAAAAAAACTAAAACTCTATGTCTGTAGTAGTAACCCATAGTTATTAGTGAGCTCAGGATGATAATAAGGAGGAAAAACAGAGAAGGTAGATTAAGTGGCTGCAGAGCAAGGTCAGGACCAATATTTTAGTAGGTTGTCCTTGAGAGATTTTTTGAAGCTATAAGTGTTAGAGATAGTTCTTAAGCATAGAGGTAATTTATTCCAAGTTTTAGATATGGAGTGATTGTAGAGAAATTTGCCTATTTGTTTTTATTAGGCTTGTGAATTTCTAAGAGGTAAAAATCAGAGCTTTGGAGAGTATGTTTTGGAGAATAGAGAGATATGAGTTTTGAGAGAGCAGGACAGTAGGGGGTCTGTTTAGGATGGAGTGAGTGATGTGTAGCTGATGAAGAAGGAGTTGCTACAGGAATTCAAGTCTTTGCAGGTTTTTAATGCTATGCAGTGGTGGGAGCATTATGGGAAATTGGCACCAAATCCAGCAATTTTATTATAAGTGTGTTCAAGTTTAAGAGATAGATTGAATTGTAACTTGGTGAGGATAGGTGTAGCATACAACAGGATGAGCAGTAAGAAGGCCTGAGCAACAGAACATTTAGTGTCATTAGTGAGACATTTTTTGTGCCTATATAACATCCCTAGTTTTTGGTGGGTCTTTTAGATAGTCTGTTGAGTGTGGGTGTTGATAGTTGCACCAAGCAGTTTTGTATGTGGTTTGACAGAAATAATTGTGTTATTTAGCGAAATGACAGTGGAGGTATTTTTGTGTTGTTGTAGAGATTTTTGGGAGGAAGAGTAAAAGTTATTTTTTTAGTGTTGAGTAGGAGTTGATTATTGGTTAGTCAGTGTTCCACTGAAAGGAGTGATAGAGTAAGGGTAAGGAGGTGGGAAAGATTGTCAAAACAGGAGATAATTGTAGAGCCATCAGCATAGTGTATTAAGGAGGAGTGGGAGTATGATGTGTAGAGGTTATTAGTGAAAATATTAAAAAGGAAGGGTCCAAGAATGGAACCCTTGAAGAACTCCAGTTTAAACAGGAAGAAAGGGGGAGGAGGCAGAGAGCCATCTGACAGATTGGAATCTTTTGAAAGGTAGCTGGAGAACCACTGAAGTGTGGTGCTGAAGAGATTAAGGCTAGTAAGTTTAGATAGAGGTAGTTTGTGGAAGACAGTATCAAAGGCTTTAGAGAGGTCAAGGAAAAGACAGGAGACTAGCTTGTTGTTGTCATGAAATATTGCAATGGTCTGTGTAAAAGAAATGAGTGTTGTAGAATGCTATGATGGGGTGAAAACAATGATGAGTTGGGGTTAAGAGGTTTTCCTGTATAAGATAATCAAGAAGCTGTTTATGAATGCATTTTTCCAGTATTTTAATAGGGGTTGATAGTATTGTGATAGTTTCCTTTAGTAAATCCAGTATCACTACTACATGTTATAAAGATAAACTTCTATTTAAATTCGATCCAGTCATCAGAAACTTGGGTAGTTATGTTGATAATAGATTCTCATTTGAAAACCAAATCTCTATCAGGGTCAGAAAATCTTTTTACTCTGTGCAACTTCTCTTTCAATGAATGTCTTAGAGGTTATTCGTCCACTTTATTCCTTCATTATTAGGCACATTATTGAATGCAAGGCTTCTTTAGCATGTACCTTATTGAGCAGTTAAACCAGTCTGACGTTTCCAGAGCAAAAATATCTCATGTTCTGCTAGTTTCAGCTGTCCTGAAAGATTAAAGTCCTCTCTAGTCTCATGTAGGCTACAAAGGGGTGATTTGTCTTTGCTATGAATGACCCCCCCCCCCCAGTCTTTGCACTCCAATCTAAATAGAACCAGTGATGGAGCAAACATCCATTGGAAAGATCTAAAAGTATACCGGTACACTAACAGTTCCAGCTGGCATGAAAACTATCAAACCCAAATTATCCCCCATTTCTGGAACAGACTCCTCTTACATATTAACTCATTGACTCCAATGGAGTTCAGAGAGTTTGCTCTGTAACTTCCAATGGGCAGAGCCTAACCCTCAGATTTAATAAACTCTGTGTAGGAATAGTGCAAGCCCTACACAAAGTGTACTGTGGCCATATCTGCAGCTCCCCCTTAGCAGCGCACCTTAAATATTAATGAAGATGCGCTACTGACGGACAGCCATGTACACGGTTCTTGAATCAAATTAGGGGAGATGTTACAGCACTAGGAGATGTGAAACACACTCCCTGTACTGTCAAAGTACCAGACAGCACTGAAATAGAAATGTTAAATGTATTTACTTGACCAGTTTTGTTTTCTTTGTAGGGGGGTGTGCTACAGTGTCTGTAACACAGCCCTGCACTATCAAAGTGCCAGACGGCACTAAAATAGAAAAGTTAATTGTGTTTACGGAGCCATTTTTTTTTATTTGTAGGGGGCATGTTACAGTGTCTGTAACACACCCCCTGTACTATCAAAGTGCTGGATGGCACTGAAATGTGAATATGAAAATGACATTTTCTATTTTATTTCTTCTGTTTGCATGGTGCAGTGCTTAGCAATGAACATGTGCCAGACATCTAAAAATAGAAACTGGATACTATTAATTTTAATGGAAAAGGTCAAGTTTAAGCATAGCTGATTGGGTTTGCTTGGCTCGTTGCTCAGCAGTGCTTGAACATAACTGAAAGCTATATAGAAGTGTAGAGCTGAAAGCTTGACATCTGGATTAGCTGAATGGTTAGCGTCACGGCCTTGTGTGCAGTAGGGGCATGGTTTGAATACCCAGACAGGCCATTCAGCGTTTACATCTGATAGCATTAATATATATATTTTTTATCAATGTAGTTATTGATATTTATTAATTGGGTTAGTCCAGCTGGCTCAAAAGCTCATTTTCAGTGGAGCCCCATCTGCGCACAAGTGTCAAATACATTACAGTCACACCCCAAGATAATGTAATTAAAATACATAGGGTTAGGTCATGTACAGTAAAATGCATACACATAATAATAAAGTATCATTAATGAGCAATTCATGTGAATACACATTT
Organism: Protopterus annectens; assembly: GCF_019279795.1. Lineage (NCBI taxonomy): Eukaryota > Metazoa > Chordata > Ceratodontiformes > Protopteridae > Protopterus > Protopterus annectens. The sequence goes on along the minus strand of NC_056739.1, from coordinate 682,641,859 downwards.
TATTTATTATATAAAAGTCTGGTTTGCCTTCATCTAAGCTCTGCTAAGCACTGCTAACCCACACCAAGCAATTCATAAACGGAACCTGGTTTAGTAGTACTTAACAACACACAGCTCCGCTTAGCTGGTTTGGGCACTGCTAAGCAATCCCATTTTAAGCAGTCCTCCACTCTGCTAATCTGGTTTGCGCACTGCTAAGCATTGCTAAGCATTACCTGTTTAAGCACTGCTCAGCTAAGCTTAGTGGGTTTGCTCTGTGCTAAGCTTCACTTAACATTTTTAAAAATGGTCCAATGCAGCAAAGAGTGGGAAAATAGCCTTATTTAAGCCGAAAAGGCAGGAATACAGCCAGAACCTGTTGAAGTTTAATCACTGCAGGAGGTATGGCTGGAGTTACTGGGTACACACTTCCGGGCTCAGTGCTGGGGCATTTTGGAGTCCAGGGTCATGGTTAGGCTCCTTGTCAAAAACCATGGTGACTGACTGCTGCAGGGCCACTACCAGGGCTCTGAATACAAATTGGAGACCTGAGACCTGGTGGCATGTGACCTCACCACTGCAAGTAAAATATCCCACACTGGTGAGCAGGTGGGTCATCATTATGATGACCCAAAGTGTAGGAAGGGGGAGCTCTTGGCTCAATAGATCCAATATGCTTGGGACCGCAATGCCCCAGAAGTTTTTAAGTATAGGAACCATTGATTTACCAAATTCTAGTATGAATATCTGATAGACAGGTATGCATAATGGTGTGTTTCCCTCCACAGCTGCAGAGGCGAGGGCTCACAAGCTGGAGGCCCATGCAGGGTGCCTGGCCAGGATGCACCTAGAGTGTGGTGAGTACAGATATATCTTGCAATATATAATAATCTAATTAAGAAAGAGTACAGTAGTAACTGCCAGTAGGTATAGTCTGTTGTGAGTGTACTGCAATGAATGTGTACATAGACCTGGACTGATATAAGTGAGTATTGCCAGGTACAGTTCAATACAGATGAAAGCATGAAACATGCTATTGTTGTGGAAAGAGAATTAATACAGCATTAATAATGTATGGGAATAACATGTGTATACTGTATTAATAATACATGTTCTGGTAATAAAGTACACTGGGATTGAAATGTGAAGAGAATTAATTAACTGCATTCCTAATCTACAAGAAATACAGTACAGCTGCAGTCAGAATTGTGAAGAAATAAAGGTAGTACTGCATATATTGTGTAATAACAGATGTATTCCAATGCCTACATTATTCAAAGTGTAGAACAATAAAGATTGTCAGTTGTATACTAATCACTCTGTCATGTCTCCATCAAAAAATCTGTGTTTTGACAATTGTGTGTATTCTGGGCCATTCAAGAAATCAAATATTACAAGTTTTGTGAAGTAAACATGGGTACAACACAATATAGAGACCAAAGGTTAGCCAATAAATAACTGGCATGCTAAAGTGTAGATGTGGAGCTGAACTACAAGATATAATGCAATATGATATTTGTTCTGCACTAAGATTTGAGCCTAGAGTAGTACTATCTAAGGTAATATAGTGTGTTTCTCCCAGGATTGTCTTATGTTACTCTTTGCATTTCAGCTATATGCATCCCTGAACATAGGTATGCTGATATAGGCAAGTATGAAAGTGTAATAGCTGTAGACTGCAAATATACTATCTGCAAATTTGTGTGACAGGTAGGTAACCCAGCACCCCAATGTGGTCTGTATAGATCATACATATTCCCATCCACTAGGGGTTAATTGTGTATACCTGTATTCCAAGTATTAATACACAGTTCACCTACTATCTCTGTCATGCATGAATCTCATGCATATATGTTCAACTGTCACTGGAGTTTTGTGTGACACTCTACCTATTTAACTAGGTTGCACTTTGTCACCATGTGAGCTTTAGGTACATATCACTCAATAAACACACAGCAGTAGCACACTAGCTCAGTGTGATAAGCAATATATATGTTATTTATTTTGCCACACACAGACTAGGGTTTCAATCCAGGGGCAGGTGCTGAGATATATTTATAGTAACAAGACAAGTAGTACTGGCTATTTATAGAAACAGTTATGTATTGTTAACAGATATTATCCCCACAGGACTTACAGGTAAGTAAATGTCTGTAGTAGCTGTATGGAAGGTATAATAATGTCTGTTTCCAGATGTAGTAGTGTAAACAGCATTTCTCAGCAAGGCGATAAGACTCCATTAAATAAAATGACATGAAGTACACTACTATTCCACATTAATAAGACAAACTAATGGTCTATTGGTGGTATGGCTGTTGGCCTGGTGTGTCTGTGAATGTCTACTGATAGTCTAACCCCATGCCTGCCAATGGTGGCAAGATAAGTGTAAACTGTCTGTACTGTGCACGATATATGTCTCTCAGGTATCATGCTGTCACTGATAGTGATCATTGCTGCCAAAAACCTTGGACACAGATAAAAACCAAGTTGAAGTATGTCAGTAGCTCACTCACACATCAGTGCAGAGTATACCTTGGTAGTCATATATGTTCCCCTGATATGTAATAGTCCTCTGTAGTTATATACCTGTAGGTGTTACAGCTTGGCCAATACTATCCCAGCTGGACAGCTTAAGAGGTATGTACATGCTACAGAAGCTATAGGGCACTTGTAGAAATAAAGTAAGGACAGACCTGTAGAGTATTCAGCAGTACTGTTGTGAAAAATATAGTCTATACTGTTGATAATGGAAAGTCTTTCTCTCCCCTCAACCCTTATCTGCATCACAAATTATTATTTTTATACTATGGGTATGGTTAGAGTTTCACATATGTTCAGAAAACCTAATGTTGGTCCTTCTGTTGTATTATTGGTTATATATTACAGTGATTGTATACCTTGTTGAAATACCAATGTTGTTGGCCTTTTGCTGTAACTGTTACTGGCATGCTGTTACAATACTGACTGATATTCAGTTTATGCCTGTGTTTTGTATGCTATGCAATTCTATTATTCTGGGTTACTTGGAAAACCCATGCAAGCTGTTATAACTAACTTTGAAATGTTCTGTTTATGACTAACCAATACACTTTGATGAACCTCAACACTATAGCATGACTGGGTAGGCTGGTTCAGGCAGATCCGCCTATCCCACCTCATCTGGCCATGGCACTGGGTCCCAGCATGTCTGGGACCCAACATGGAGCTGCCTCCTCTGCTGGTCCTGCACCACCCATGGGTGAAACCACCTTAGGGGACGGGGCCCATCCCCCCCAGGTGCAGGAGCGTCAAGGATGTTGTCACCCATAATCAGTTTCCTGGGTTATCCAGCATGATTTGGATGACCAACTGTGTCAGATCAAGGGCAGATTGGCACACTTGGAGGGGAAGGCCGGCCCCAGTGCCCAGCTCTCAGCACAGCCACCTTTGGGTTGTGAAGGAGCAGTGATGACTGCCATTGGGTGGGAAGCTTAGTCCCACTGTTGCCATCTGGGGGCACTTGGTCCTCTGATTCCCAAACACCCTGCCGTCCAAGGTGTTTACCCCCCCTCATGTGGTATACACTGTCCCTGTCCCCTGTCTTGTCTGTCTGCAAATACAACTTTTCCTACCCAACCTACCTCCCCAAACGTACCTACAACCCTTCTCCAATATTCCACTTTCTCCTTAAAAAAAGGGGGGGGCATCTGTCTTGCAAAAATATATTGCCCCATAAATAGCTCTCCATTTCAACCCCCAATGTACACTGCCATCAATCAATCATCTCAGGAATTAATCAACAAAGTTATGTAGCCCACAGCCCTCCCTGTGGGATGCGAGGCTCCAAATTCCAAATTGTCCACAACATGCACAGCTGTTGCTGTACAAGAAATGGAGAGATGTGGTCCTTTTCTACACCAGTTCTGCACACACCTACCTGCCTTTTATATATTTTTCCCCTGCTTGCTCCCATTTCACCACTTTCCTATCACCTCTTTTTTTTTCTTTTCTTTTTTTGGAAATGGTGTGGGTTTAAGTATGACTAAGTGCTGCTTAGCATTGCATCACTTCATGAAAACCTGCTTAAAACTGCTTAAAACTTCTTTAATCACCTTATCTGATCCTGACACTGTTATGCACATCAATAAAATAATCACCCATGCCAAGTATTGAACCCAGGACTCTCTGAACTACAGCATAGTGCATTAGTCCACTAGTCCAACTGAGCTCTAGAGAATGACTTGTGTTTCTATAAATATAGCATGCATTACACTGATGTCACATCAGCAAACAAATTCATCCCTGACTAGTATTTGGACCACAGACCATGTCAACTACAGCACTGTTCATTAGCCCAGTAGGCCATCTCAGCTTTAGTGAATAACTGGTGTTTTGATAGATATATCATGCATTACACTGATGTCACATCAGCAACAACATTCACCCCAGCCAAGTATTGAACCGAGGACCATGTCAACTACAGCATAGTGCATTAGCCCACTAGGCCAACTCAGCTCTGGGGAACAATTGGTGTTTTTACAAACATATCCTGATTGTCAGTGACACACTATTTCCACATACTAAATTATTGTTGTACTGACTGACGACTATACAGAGGTAATGTCCACCTTTAGTCTGGATCCACTCCTTTTATCTATGTGGTGAACCACATACAACCCTTTTCTGACCACTGCCGATACTTGATGGCTGAATGCAACAGTGTTATCAACCTGACTACCCAGGCCTCTCAGTGCAGGCTGTGTGTTTATGGGGATGCCATTGATGTGGGAAATAGTGGAGCCATGTCCTTGCTGTATGGTATGATGGTACTGTTTCTGCATTCAGCTTGATGCCAGGACATTGGCACCATTCCATACACAATGTATGACCCTGGTGCAATGAGTTAACATCAGTTGGTGGGTCAATGACAGACAGCACACTACTTCAGTCACCACAGCCTTAGGCAGTACCTACAAACGTGGGTGATGGCAGTTAGCATTCATGCCTAGAGGCATGTGGGTCATTGGGGACACCAGCTAATCACATGGTCTCCACATATCTACATGTTTCACACACATGGGCAACACAGAGTAGGATTGCCACCTTATCAAATGTGCAATGTAGGACACTTCTTGTAGTATCGTGAGAGTTGGCAGGACAAACCATACCCACAGCAAGGGCAACTGACAGGAGTTCTCTTGGTTTTCCCATATGACAGCTTCTTTGTGTCACATCTCCATAGCATATGCTATTTCTCATTACATTAAGATGCTTCTGATGTGACATAACTGCTTTATGCAACTATTACACAACTTTAGGAAATGTTTGTTGTCCTACACTCTTGGGAGGTCTGTTTTGTTTGAGTTGTTTTCACAGGTCATATCTGCCCAAACATGGACTGCAACCTGCAGGGTGGAACAGGTGGTGGCCATACCTCTGACCACTACAGATTTCTGCAGAATGTCCTAATGTTTGCCACATGTTTTATGTCTGTTTGTCATAATATTGTGGTTTTCTGGCAAATTAGTGGCACATGATTAAAGACTGATGTCAAACAATAATGACAGATATTTTCATTTCAGACTTCATACCCTTCAGAAATTGCATGTTATTGCACAATCTGTTATGCTGTCTACTTTCTATGTTTGTAATAGCAATATTTAAACATTGACCCTTTGTCCCACTTTTCCGTATAGCTTTATCCAGATGCCTTGGTCTAAGGTGTTGAGAGGTATGGTTTTGCCCCTAACACAGTCACACTGCTGCAAGGGGATATACAAACATACACATACACACACCCACTCATTAACTGCCCTTGTTTAGAGTAAAACCCTGCCTGCCTAATTTTACATACGATAGCTCTATATACATATCACATGCACCACAGAGCTTATATATTTTTGCAGTGTCTGCCACTATTATTCAGGTGGATGACATCTGCAGGTGCTGTAAAGATTTCCAGTGGGGGGTTAACAGGTTTGCACAGGCCCTTAAAATGATACAACTGTGACACACACACACACACACACACACACACACACACACACACAGAAACTGCAGGGGGATATGCACTGAAACACACATACACTCACAGAGTGGCTACATTTGAGATTAAACCCCCTACCTATCTAGTTATGTACACTATAGACTGACATATGTATTGCATGTGCCACAGTGCTATTGTACTTCTAAGGTGGATGGCATCAGTAGGTCCTGAATAGGTTGTCAATGGGCAGGTTAAGAGGGTGGAACAGGCCACAAAATGGTATAGCCATTGCACACACACACACACACACACACACACACACACACACACACACACACACACACACACACACATGCACTCCAGCTACACTGCTACAGGGGATGTGCATACACAGATGCATACACTCACACAGTCCCCAGTATTGAGATTATAACCCCTACCTATCTATTTGTATTTAGTACAGTGCTATGTACTTATCGCATGTGCCACTGAGCTTACACACACAAATCACAGATCTATAGTCAGATGTGGGTTTAGACATGGGCTGAAATTATTTAATTGTAGGAGCATGGCCAGTATGACCATCAATACTAACAGTGGGACTCCAAGCCAGACCTACCTGTACTCTGCTCCAGAATTTGTGTGCTACAGCCAATTGGCTGATGAACCTCTATAAACATTCCAACACCTCACTGATATTCTGGCTGAGGGATCTTCTGGCTGTGTGCTATCCTTTTTAACTAAATCATATCTTGGGTGGGTACAGGGTGTATTGAACTGAGCAGAGTTTTGCATAATATGTGTGGTACATTTTACATAGTACTGTAATTTCCTGGTATGTCAGTGGCAGATCAGTATAGATTAATGTGAGGAAATGCTGACAGACATTTTGCTACTGACTCCATACACTGCAGGGAACCCATGCTACTGCACGGATTGTTGTAGTGTGCACATTCTATATTTGTCTGCCAAGTGGTTCCTCCTTCTCCTTATATGTGGGCCTTTATCCTGCCCTGCTCCATTTCCAGGATTTGTCCACAGTTGCTGCTGTATGTAGTTGTAGTTATGGTGTGACTGGGGTAGAAGCTGTAACATCACACACAGGGTTATGGACTTCACACCTCTGACTGTACCTGTTTTGCAGGTTGTCCAGCATTGTGCCCAAACATCTGCTGTGGAGCTGTGATGGTTTGTGTTGCACTGTTATTATAAGGCTATATGTTGGCCATACTGGTAAAACTCTTACAGCCAGACATCTGGACAGGGCCATATACAACAGTAGGACACAGGCCCAAACATGAGGACAGGGTCTTAATATTGCTGTTACAAATGTAGACAGTTAATAGACTGGTTTTGTATTAGCTTGCATTTTCTTATAGGTATGAAATCTACATCTCAACTGTCTTGTCTTTTATGTTTGCACATCAGCCTTTATTTGTTTGCCAATAGTTTGCCAGACAAATGCAATGTTATGACAAATGGAACAGATATATGAGGCATACGTGTGGACATTCTGCAAAACCCTGTCATTTGTGGGGTACGGATGGTGCCCAATGACTTGTTAGTACTGTCACAGTTACATGGTAGCTTTTATATCCTGATGCTACACTGACTTGTCACAACCTGCTGTTCTAGGTACCGTCTAGGTTTTTCAGAGCTGTGTACTGTCCATATCTGTGGCCCCCTGTCCCTCCATTGTCTCTGGCTTTGTCCAGCTTTCCTGCAGTTACAAATACTGACATCTGCTCAGTCTGCAGAACTACTACCATAGGTGTAGCTCACATCCAAATATTAGGTGCAGCCAGTCTCAAACCATGGACCCTATCAACCACAGTAATGGCCCACTAACCCATAACAGCCACCAGTCAGTGCAGTCTACATCCTGACACTATTAACCACACACATACATAGCACACTGACCTCTGCATATTGTGTAAATGGAACATGTTAGCAAGTTGATTGGAACAGCCCTGGGAATGTGTGGTCTGCTGCTATTACCTTACAAACATAAATGTTACTGCAGTTGTATGGGAACACGGGTGGGTCAGGGTATGGGACCATACCTCTCAAATGTACAGAGTTTCACAGAATGCCCAGATGTTTGCCACATATTTTGTGTTCCTTTTTCATATAATTGTGTTTTTTTTTGGCAAATTACTGGCAAATTGCTAAAGACTGAAGTTAGAACATAATGACAGACATTTGAGTTTCAGATTTTATACCCTTCAGAAAATTCATGTTAATGCAAAACCTGTTATTCTATCAACTTTCAAGTTTGTAAGTGCAATATTTAACAATTGTCTCACTTTTTGGACCTTTGTCCCATTTTTTATGGCTTTGTACAGATGTCTTGCTCTAAGAGGTTGAGAGGTATGTAGGGGATTCCAGCATTGACATCCATGCATCTGTTCTATGACCCTGCTGTTTGTAAGTCCCTCACATAGTGCAGTAGGTTTTGATGGCTTGGAGCCTACTGCATATTCTGGGGCAGCCAGTATTTGGCAGAGAGTCCCTGTTGTCCCACATAGCTGTCAGATGTCTGCTACTATCCCGGTAGCCCACTCCATTCACTTGCATACATGCAATAATACCATACATAAACTACCACAGTCTACTACCCCATTCATTTGTTGTTAAGAAGAGTGACTTACCTTGTGCCTGCAGCAGTTGAGAGGACAGTGCTTCAGGGCTGACTCTGTTGGATGCATGCAGTACACAGCCTATATATGGTAAGCTGCATATAGTGTGGTGTGGCTGGCACCCTTTTTACTATGTTTGTGAGTCAGAGTGAGGTGTCAGTCCCTGTGTCCCTAGGTTGTCAGTGCATGTGCTATGCGATGCCGCTTTGCCAAGGCCAGGATGTACTGGGCATGTCTACGTCTACCTACAGGAATAGGCTCAGGGGATTCCTCCTCTGAATCCCCCTGTGCTTGTGGGGACCTTAACACTGGTGGGGGCTGTGTGACCCTTCCCTGTGATGTTTCTGCTGCAGCTGTTTCCAAATGATCATGTTGTGTATCATGACACATACTATGAACATGTGTGTACATGTGGCTGGAGAGTACTGCAGGGCTCCACCAGATGTGTCAAGGCAGGGGAACCATGACTTGAGCAGCCCAAATGCACCCTATATTATGTTCCTAGTTTGTGCATGTGCCACATTATGATATTCTTCAGTTGGTGTGTGTGCATTTCTGATGAGTGTCATCATCCATGGTTCCAGTGCATAGCCAGTCTCCCCCAGTAGATGGCCATATGGGATTCCCCCCAGCAAATGTCTGATACAGGTCTGATGTGTGCCATTTGTGGGAGTTGTGATAACTGCCAGGGCTGTCAGCACACACATTCGCATTGCACATGACCTGGCAGTTGATGGAGTGATACCCCTCACGGTTAACACAAATGCTACCATCCTCACTGGGTGGTGTTTCTATGTGCACATGAGTGAGTCTGTGGAACACAGTACCTCTGGGTAGTTTGCTCATGGTGGAGCAGACACATATTCCTGATCCTGTCCTCAGGGGTGCAGGGTAAATAAATGTGCTCACTGGCATGTGTTAGCATGACATCCAGGAACTGGTGGAGTATCCTGGATGCGGATGCCTGTGAGACCCTCATCATGTCCCTAGTAGGTCTTTGGAAAGTACTTGTAGCTAGTATTTGTAAGGCTACACATACCTTTGTTTCCACTGGGATGGGTTCCCCTCTGTTAGTTCTGGGTCTGAGGTGAGGGTGGCAGAGGTCAGCAAGTTCCTATAATATGTCCCCTGTCCACCTGTAGTGCTCTGCTATCTCCAGCCCCTGAAAGGTTACTCTAGGCCTGAACACTCTTCTCATTCTCAGTCTGGGCCTATTGTCAGCATCATCATCATCACCATCACTGACCTCAGCCACTAGCACATACAGATGTAGCAGAAGAGCAGCAACCCCCATCATTTTGTCTATTAAAATTCCCAAGTGTGTACTCCGGTTATGGAGAGTATATGGGGAAAAAGCAAATTGAAGGGTGTTTGCATAGTTTATACTGGTGCGCTGCTGATGCAGCCTGTGTGAATGGGTGACTATGATGCATTCCATCTGCCAGGTATATCATTGAGGGGTTTGAATGGGCCAGTGTCAGTGGAACAGTGCTTATCAGTCATTTATACTTGATTGGCTTTCCCAGGCAATTTCCTTATATTTTTTTTATTTACTATTTTATTTCTTCCACTGCTAAGCACTGCAGCATGCTGTACAAATCTGTGGCACTAGTGTAAACATTGCTCCCCTGTACATATGTATGTTTAGCTTTTCTTTAACCAGCTAAAAGACATGCCTTGGGGCTAAGCATAGCTTAGCAGCCTCAGGCAGATCCCCCTGCTTATCTGTGGTTAGCTGAGTGCAACAACCACTGCTAAGCTCCAATCCACTTAAACATGGTGTGATACACCCCACTTTTGATGTTAGCTATCTGTTCTGCCTACACCAACACAGTTATAGCCCTACCATGGTTAGTACCTATGGACACAGTGGCCCTTTTTACTCTTTAATAACCTTGGTTCATTTACATACGCCTAATTGCGTATACCCTGGATACTGCAATACACCAGGGCCTATCTCTTGAGCAACCATTGTAACCTGCCATTTTATGACTCTGCATGCTGGGCATTATAATGCAATACTTTTGCATATGTGTAAATTTCATATTTTACAATTTTTATTTTATTTTATTTTTATGCAAAATGGCATGTTTGCGCATCGCTGCACAAACACTTAAATGTAAAATATGTATTAAAAAAAGATTAATTTTTCATAATTTGCATTGCTTTTTTAACTCACTGGCCATAGTTTTGGCCATTTGAATGACAACTGTGCAATATCCACCCATTTATTTGGGCTTTTACAGCCCCTGTTTAAAATGTATACTCCAGGACATGGTTTGTAACTGTGTACATTTCTTATACTGCCACAGCACCTACACGGGTGTCTTTCTGCTTGCTGAATCACAAATTCACCTCATTTGCATGGTTTTCACCCACTTATGAGGTGATTTGCATTCCACAGACACCCCCGTGTCTGCACGCTCGTGTACGCCCCCAGCCCTGTTTTCTGGATCTCTTGGCAGCCATGTTCCATGTTTGGGCTGCAACATTATTCCTACACAGAGAATCACTCCGTGAGGGTTTATTTAATTCCACCTCAAGTCTTTTCACAGAATCATATTTATGTTCTCATATTTCAAACAAATGTTCATATCTCTGGAGCCATAGAAGTTATAAAAGAAGTATAAATAGCAGCCTCTTCAGCACAAACTATTTTTATAATAGTAGTATTCTTTAGATTCCAGGTCTTAAACCAAATTTTATAAGTCACAGTACACAGTCACTATTATGCTTGTAATATTTTGTAAGCAACTTACAATATCTCAGCAACCACTCAAGTTAGACACATACTGTAGCAACATTTTATTCATCTTGCTGAGAGCTTTCATACGAGGCTATGGAGTTCTGTCTGTGTTACTTGGTTGTTGAGCTGTTTAGAAAAATGTGTAAATTATATTTATAAAAATAAATAAATATAAAAACAACAGATATCTATTTAGCTGCACTAGACAGAGGTCAAATATTAATGGAGTTGAGTTTGCCATTGTAAGCTTTAAGATGAAATATTTTAAAACCTTGACAATAGCATGGTTTTGGAATTATTGATGCAAATATGAACAAGCAATATTTGACACCTAGAAGCATCAGTAGGAGTTAACTGCAGATGCACCTTGACGTGTCACTCATATGTAATGAGTTAAGCAGAACACTTCCCAGGCAACCTTTAATATCCTTGGAAGGAATCAAACAATTTACACCTGTGATATTTGAGGACAATGTGGGACACTATTGATTTGCCACCAGTGTTCAGTGATATGATTGAACTTCTGGATTATTTCATTGGCCATAAACAGATTAACACTCTATGAACCCATAAGCCACACAACTTGTTTCTGTACAGCTAAGCGTGACCTTAATAGCTACAGTAAGCTCTCGGTTATTATCTGCTTATACACTTCTTCTTGTGCTCTGGATATTGCTCCTGTCAGATTGATTATTTCCTGCCAGGAGGAGTTTGGCCTTGTGATTCTCCAGATTTCCAGTAATTCTTACCACACTCTTGTTACTCCTTTCATTTCAAAGGAGATCTTCATGTCTCTCTCCAAAAATCCTTCATGGACACTGGAGAACCTTGCCCTTAATAAATTACATTTTTTGAGGGATAAGATTATAAAGATGGTCATTATGAGCAGATGCAATCTCATATTAAGTCATGTGTCCTTATAAATGTAATTTAGTCTAGCTTTTGATGATGGCAGAGATCTGATACTGCCTGGGTTAATAATGCTTAACTTTCTCCTTGCTGACAGAGACATCAAAGGTTGCATTCTATCTTGATCTGGCTTGATTTCTTGCCCTTGAAACTGTGAATCATGGCTTCTATTTAGAGTGACTAAAAATTGTGCTACACTCCATTCATTCTAATGGGGAAACACAGGAGAAGAGGAGAAAATAGTATCAATTTGTCTGGGTATTTTCTTTGCTAGAAAATGGATGAAATTAGTAGAATAAGGCATTATAGAAGGTAATCATGGGAAGCTCAGTTAACTGTGTTATCTCACTAAACAAAATTGAATCATTTCAGGGCTAATCCAGGATTATTATCTGGCTAAGTAGGAATCGAGTCATGGATAATAGGTACTTTGTGCTAAGGGGCAACAATTATAGAATGACAATAACCATTGGGCTTATGAGAGGAGATTAGTTGCTGTTTAAGTAATAGGTGCAACAAAAATAAGTGTTCATTAAAGCGTCTTTTAGTAGAGAAAATCATGGGAACAATTTCTGTGGTGTATGCAGAAGAACAGAATAGTTTGCAACGCACATTAATGATGATTTACACAGAGAAATGTTAAGCAAAATTACAGAATACACTGTAAGTTTTGGAAGATGTAAGGGTGATAAAGGTTGGCAATGGATAGTGTTGCCACTTCAGATCACAATGTTATCTTTTTACCACCTGTTTTGTTTATGTGGAAGGTGAATGCAGTCTGTGTCTGCAAGGGTTTTACTGGGTGTTCCGGTTTCTTCCACATTCCAAAGATATGCTCTGGATAGACTGTCAATCCTACAATTTTTATTTTACACTTTCTGTGTACATGTACATCTATACATCCTTAGACAGCTTGATGTCTGTCTTAGAATTGTGCCTTTGTTTTACACCCAGTGATTGGTTAGCTTCTCTGTGACCCTGAGAATGAATGAATAAAATGAGTGCTTGAATGAATGCAAGACCTGGATTTATTAAAGGAAATGTCAGATAAGGTGGTGGTAGACACTGTTAGCAGGACTGGGTGTGCAGATGTACAGAAATGCTAGTTAACAAAAACTGGGTGAACAAGGAATATTGTTGAGGTTTTGGAGTATTTGAAAAATTAGGTAATTGAAAATATGCTATGGTAAGGAAGCTAATGACAGTTTTAGTAGAGGGACTGGATTTTGAGAAATATATCATTTTTATATTAATTAGTGCCTATTAGTTGGTATGTATGAAATACAAAACTGCTCAGCTTTATTGTTTTGACTTGTATTGTTATGGTAAGTTGAACAAATTGATTTAATTTGCTTGATATATTTTAGTAAAAACAAAAACCAAAAAACAAAAAAAAAAAAGCTAACTGTAAAACGAGGTGCTCTCACGTCTCACAAATAACTCTGTTATATACTATATTTGAATAGAAATATACAGAAATCTCACATTAATCTAGATAAAGCTGGTTGATTTTGTCCACTGTTATGAAAACTGCTGTTCAACCCTAATTTTGCATGCTAAATGATTTCCCTGTCAGAGCCAGGCAGTGAAAGTGACAGGGTAAAAATTGAATTGTAAATCACCTGGCAAACACGTCAGTGATAATGTCTATAATAAACACATCTGTGCTAATGGCTTCAAATATCCTTGAGTGTCACAGTAGTACAGCTGTTAATGTTGTCTCATAGCAAGAGGTTTTCTGGTTCGATTCTCAGCTAGAGCACCTTTCTGTATGGAGTCTGCATGTCTTCCCTCTGTTCATGTGGGTTTCCTCTGCATACTCTGGTTTCCTCCCACATTCCAAAGACGTATCTGGAATGTTTCTCCCCAGACCTCTACTGAAAATAGTCTCTGTTCTGTTTGGACTTTCCCAGTCAACACATGTTAAATAAATAAATTATTCTGGCACAGGCATTCATTCATCCATCAATAAATCAGCAGTACTAAAAGAAGGCCTGTGTAAAGTGAAATGACTACTGAAAGAAAATGAAGTCATCTAATTTAAACCACACACGAGTTTAAATTATTATACCTTCTTTCCCACATCTGTTTTATATAACTTCTGGGTCTCTACACTTTACTGTGGGGGGGGGGGGGTGGCTGGTATTTCAGTTGTCAAAATGTTATCTTTTTACTATTTGTCAAAATGTTAAGTTCCTTTATGACTTCTGCAGGAATCATGTATTCGATACAGAGAGTTTCTTTACCAATGTCTCATATCTAGAAAGCAAATATGTTATGTCTGTTTCACTTCAATTTTGTATCTATTTTTCTTCATTAATAATATGTAGCATGTTGGAAGCAGAGGGAGATGATCTTGTCAAGCTGTTACCATTAATCTTTCATTTATTGATTCATTTATCTTAATGTAAACAAGCTATAAAATCTAACAAGATAGGTTACTCCAGAACTCATAGGTCAAGCACTCACATCTTAGTGAATGATTCTTACTAATAAATCACAATTAAAATATGGCATATATAAAATATAACAATTTTAAAAATGTCATATGTTAAACATCTGTTCAGAGACAAAGTATACAATATTCAGTATATGCTCCCTCTCAGTAGAATGTATTAAAGAAACAGCTGAAAAATTCTGATGGCAGTACATGAAATATCTAAGATTGTGGGGCATGCCCCTCAGTTCAAATACATTATTTAGAACAATAAAATAACTGGTTTGTAATTACAATGTATAAACCATCCTTCCATAAAAGCTAAAGCTGCAAAGAATGCTATAATTGTAAACCATACCATTATAGAGAAGTAGTAGACACTTTTATAGACAGAAAGTGTTGAAGAGCAACAGTTATGTAGACTATAAAAACAATAACATGAGATGTCACATCTTCTAAAATGCTTACTGGAATATGAGTTAGAAAAAAAATGGAAGAATATTTAATGTATGGATGCTACAATACAGCAAGGATACTTAAAAACGGTAGCTATCAAGGCAATGAATACACGTTTAGCAAAATAGTGTTGATCACAAATTTTTATTAAAAGTTTGGAAGTAGAATGTGAAATGCTATAGTGTGAAAAATGAACTATTAAGTGCATTATGGCATAAGAAAAAATATGTTGTGCAGAACACACCAAATTATAGTATTTCAGTGGGTAAATAAACAAGTCTCTTTATAAACAATGGCAGGTGATGACATCACTTACTCATCCCATACTGCAAACTTTTCTTTGGATAATTGTACAGCTTGTGGGATTGCTTTTTTTGTTACTATATATGCTTTATTTTAATTGTAATTTATTCTGGGAAATGGACACAAAAGCATGATCCATATTTTGCAATTCACATTTTATTTTAGGTATAAACATCCAGCTTTTGTTGTTGTTCTTTTTCTCTAATGGAGTTGAGCCTGACATAACATAAGCAAGATGTTTCTAAGCGATTATTTACCGAAATGTCAATTGTAACTTTGTAGAAGAAATATGACCTGCAAATGCATAGTTACATGAAACAGAGAGCAAATTATTTGTGCTTTATGGTATAAAGTGTTGTGTAGTCAAATTGTTTCTATTATAAGAAGGAAGTGGAACATTTTACAAATGGATTCAGGATTACATACTTTTTTGTGTAAAACCCCTTTTACTTCATATTATATGGGAAAGTGCATAGTCGATTATTTTAAAAGTAGTAATTTTATTCAGTCAGAATAGTATACTTACAGGGATTTGAGCCAGGAGGGATTCTTTCCCTGTGGTGGCTGTATTATCTGTCCCTTAATTTGTCAAAAGTTTTGATAAAATTTTAATAGAAAAAAAAGGGCATTAAGGGGAGATAGAGTTGCATTAACATTGTATTGGTTTGTTACTAAATCTCCTTGCTTTTTCTTTTATATGGATGAATCTAAACAAACAAACAAAAGTAAGAATGTTAGGGAAAGTCCCTTGGCAGTTTATTATAACGAATATTACAATTATGAAATGTTGAATCTGAAGGTCGCTGTTTTAGAATAAATATTTTAATGTTGAAAATGACTTATAAAGTTACAATATAATGCAAGTGTTTTTATACTCAAGTTTAATACACTAACACCAAATGGTTATAATCAAACTTGTAATTAGAAACTTTTTCTTAATTAGTTAATTAATTTATTTATTTAACATTTGTTAACTGGGTTGCTCCAACTGAGCCAAAAGCCCATTTTCAGTGGAGACCTGAGGAGAAAAGCTCCAATACAGACAAGTACAGACAAGTACAGTAACATAAGCATGATAAAAATATTTTTAAGTACAGCTAAAAGAAAAAAAAACTTAAAGGTCTTGTATGGTACAGACAACAATTAGAAATTCTAATACAAAGATATAATTCAGAGAAGAATGTAAAGTAGAGCTGAAATATATACATATTTACATGTGATGTAGTCAAGCTTTTGGGTTTAACATTTAATGAAGCTATGTGTTAAGAGAGAAAAAGAAAAAACGGTGGAGTGAGATAGTGGTAATTCAAATAGTGAAGAGGATTAGGCAGGGTCATGGCAGGGGCAGGACTTTGTGTTAAATAGGAGTAGTCTAAGTTCCTTTTTGAAGTGATTGGGGTGGGGATGGATCTTATGTGTGAGGGGTGTTTAGTCCCAGATTGGGTTACAGAGCATTTGTATAGTAGTTTTCTAACATTTTTGTTGCTGATTGGATGTATAGAGGGGACAAGTGGGGGTGTAATAGGATACAAGGGAGGAGAGCGAAGGGTTGGAAGATGGTCTGTATAGTATTGAGTGTGTGATTTGAAATTGTGATAGTAGGGTTGTTAGGAGAATTCCAGACATTGAAGAGAGTTGAGTGCAAAGTAGTTGTGAGAGTTGTGAGGAGAGTTAGTGGCAAATGTAGCTGTTTTGTGGTATGTTCATTGGAGTTTAGATAAGGCTGTAGATTGTATGTTAGTTAGGATAGGGGCAGCATAGAGAAGGGATGGAAGGGAGAAGGAGAACCTGATCCAGGGACAGTCTACTGTTTGAAGTAAAAACATTTCTATTTCAGTATAGTAGACCATGTTTTTGCTGTTTTTTAATACTTTGAAGGATATGCAAGTTAAACTTTAGTTCATCAACTATGATGGTATTTAAAAGCTTAGTGTGGGATTCAGGTTTAATGGTGGTATCACTGATGAAGGCTATATGCCGAAACCGGTCTGATACTTAAATTAATAAAATAACAAAATATTTGAAGTTGGTGTTCTTTGTGGTGCTGGCCTTTTTTGGATGTTTACAATGGTGGTATTGTCAGAGGATGTGATGATAAAGGTTGATTTATGTTGACAGAGGAAACAAGGGAGAAATAGCAAGAGTTTAGTTTTTTTAGGTATTAGGATGAGCTGATTATCATAGAGCCAATTTTCAATGGATAGGAAAGAGTCTTGGATGTGACCATGGAGGTCAGAGATATTGCTTTAAATGGAGATGAGTGTAGAATCACTGGCCTACTGAATAATGGAGGATTGTTTGCAGGAGGTATGGGGATTGTTGGTGAAAATATTGAACAGAAGGGGGCCCAGGATGGATCCCTGTTGTACACCAGATGTGATAGGTAGGGAGGCGGAGCAGGAAGTGAGCCATATGACAGATTGATGCCGATTGGAGAGGTAACTATTGTAGAATATGAACAGTCAAAGTATGTGTTTGAGGGAATTGAGTATGTGACAGTCTGTATGTATTAAAATGTATTATGTACTGTGAACTTTGAATGAACTCTGAGCAACGAGAAAATGCTGAAAAACAAGAGTCTGTCTGAAAGCAGGAAATGTGCCTTTTATGGAAATGCATCCAATTTTCTTTCTTTGCCCAGAGATATGATGATGTGAATTGCCTCATGTTTATGGGTAAACCTTTAATTGGTTAACTGCCCTGTATAATGGTTTAATTGGTTCATTTTTATATTTTTGTACTGTCAGCAATATCACCAGTATATAAGCTTGTTTATTCCTTTGTTCTGGGAGTCTCCCTGGTGCTTTCTGTGAGGCTCCCGCACGTCTGTTCTGTAGATAATAAAAACCACTGAAAGAGAGAAAGAACTGTATCTGTCTTCATTTTTAAAGTATTCTGAAACGTAACACTAGTGAACCAGCTGAGGGAGGGACCAGAGAGATTGAGGTCAGCTAGTTTTGATAAAAGTATAGAGTGAGAAACAGTGTCAAAGGCTTTGGAAAGGTCAAGAAAAAGACAGAATACAAGTTAGTTATTATATCTGGCCTCAGCTACAGTGTGAGTAAAAGATAAGAGTGCAGTGGCAGTACTGTGGTTTGGCTGGAAGCCATGTTGAGTGGGTGTTAGAAGGTTTTCCTGGAGGAACAAATTGAGCAGCTGAGTATGAATGCATTTTTCAAGTATTTTAGAGAGAGAGAGGAAAGAGTGGCTATGGGTCTGTAGTTAAATGGGTCAGTAGAATTATCCCCTTTATGCAAAGGGAGGGTGTTGAAGGATTTCCATATTTCTGGGACTGTGGCTTCTTGAATGAATCTATTGATGAAAAGGGATACAGGACAGGCAATAGATTCAGCAGCTAGTTTAAAGAAGATAGGAGGAAGGCTATCTGTGGAGGGAGAGCAGGGTGTGAGCTTGAGCAGGAGTGATTTGATGTAAGCAGTTTAAACAACAACTTTTTTTAGTTTGGACATAAGAAGGGATTTATGCAAAAATACCTACTATCCCAGAAATAAGGAATTGGTGATAAAAAGGATACTTTCTTCTCTGACTTTGTAACTTATACTGAACTGCCAGATGTTTCCAAATTGCAACAATAATCTTTTAAATATGATTAACTCTAATAGTTACTTGGCTGTTAATGTTTCTGATATCCACACTCACATGATGAACTGTCAGTTTTGAATCTGGGACTCATTTGTTATTACAGTACTACAGCAAATGTATGAAAGAAACACTGATTACTTCAGGTTATGTATGAAGTTGCTTTTATTGTATCATTTTCCTCAAACTAGAGATGCAGTGAATAGTGCATGCAGTGATTTATCTGTTAATGCTGGCGTGGATTTTAGTGATTTGTTTTATTCGTGTCTTGATGGTAGTCTTGAAGAAAATGCTTCTTATTTGGTACTAGTACCATTGGATGTTTTAGTAATTTCATCTCCCCTTATGTGTAAACCTTGACTCAAGACGATTGTCACTGTTGAAGTGACACCCTGACCCCATGTGCAAAAATTGAAAAAGGGTTGAAGATGGATCATGGATTATATTAATTATTATATTAAAACTTTTTTTTGTTGTAGTTAATAATGATTTAAATACATTTTTGTAAACAGGGCATTGAATATAATTTGAGTAGGAATCGGTGGTTAGCAATTAATAGCCTTGGAATAAGCTCTAAATTGGTTATTAACAGTCTGATAAGGGGAACAAAATTGTTATGAATATATATCAATATTACTCCATGTATTTTGATCATGTAAATGATTCAGCTGCTTGAGTGTAGTACTCTTGATAAGTATAAAAAAAGTTAGATTATGGGCAGGATTCACGAAGCCTCAGTGTAAGAGATATAACTCTTACACGGAGGCTGCAGTTAAACGGAGTGATGGCAGCATGCTCTGCATATTCATGAGAGCATGTATAATCACACCTAAGGCTAACACGGTCTGTGTAAGACAGTAGGGGGCGTGTCCGTAGGCCGAGCCCTGCAAGCGGACACGCCCCCAGAAGAGTAAAAGGGCCCAAAGCAAACACCCACGACAGAGTCCACGGAAATGTGAATAAACACAACACAACACATGCCCCCACAGACTATGAACAGAAAATATATAAATGAACACATTATATATTTTTTTTAAATTGTAAAGATGTTTGCCCGTGAGTGCGCTCGTTTGCGTGGGTGTGCCCATAGCGCAGCTACAGTTAGCAGTCAGTGGGAAAGCATATAAGAACTAAATATGCAAAGTAAGTCAAGAAGCAATAGCGTAGTGGTTGACACGTCAGATGAAGATCAGGCATTCATGGTTCGAGCCCCCACAACACCAACTTTTATTTTTAGAAAAATAAGCACGAAACAAGTCCCTGACAAACATGTACACATATAAAATCACATTTTATGTAAAATGTAATGAACTAGTCCATTTATTTTGAAGAAATGTGAGGTAACAAAACAATAAAAAATGCCAGATGTGCCTATAGCTGAGCTACAGTTTAACAAGGTGAGTGCATCTGCCCGTAGGTGAGCAGTGGTTTAACAGGTGCAAAATGAGTGCCTGTAGGTGAGCAGTGGTTTCACACACTGAAACTGTGTGCCCCTAGCTGAGCTGAGCATACTATGCATGCTGACAGCCAAATGAGGCATAAGCCACTGCACCCTGTTTGCGTGGAGCTGCGCACCAGGCCAACAAGCTAACCGATGGGCAACGTTGAGCAAGCTGTAACAAAACTGCCTTTACACAGACACACCCCCTAGCCTGTCTAGACAGTCATAAAATATAAAAAGCAGTGGCCAAGTTTGAACCCAGAATACCATGCACCATAGTCAAGGTACTGAACCACTAAGCTACGACAGCTGTACTCAGAAATGCAGTAATAGCAAATTTATAGGAATGAATAGAAAATGGAGCATGACAAAGCAGGTTTTGTGAAGTGGATACAATTCCAAAATGGCCAATCACAGATAAGTGCGGGAAAAACAGCATATATAAGCCCCATAGGTGGGAATACACAGCATAAATGATTGTAGAACTGACTTGCAGCCAGAATGTCAGGTGTAGGTGAGGGTAGTTGCTTTCGAGCACAGAGGTGGGGCATTGAGGAGTCCAGATACATGGTCTGGCTCCTAGTCCACAATCATGAGGCCCAACTCATGCAGGGCCAGGTCCTGTGGGGAGCATATAGGGCTGAGTCATGGGACCGGTTGGCTCATGATCTTACCAGTGCCACAGGGATTCCAAGGACTGGTGAGCAGGTCCGTCACCACCATGCGGACCTGAAGAGATGCAAGCAGGACCAATTGAACCTTTGAATCCAGGAGGCCCGGCAAATGCCCAACGCCCCACTACTGAGTAAGTTACATTTAATTATGTATGTAAGAAATTAAATTAGCTGATATTATGGAGATGTGTATTCCAATATTACTTCATTTATATTACAGCTGCAGGTGTCCGTTCTGCAAACTGCAGAGCCTATGGTGATAGGCTGGTGTGGTTGCGCCACCAGGCAGGTCAGTAATCCACTCCCAGTAACTGTAAAGAAATATAAAAGTATGACAGTTAGCAAAAGAGTGCAGTGTAGTCACTAAGTAATAAAATGTGCAAGTAACAGTGTAAAAGTGTTTGCAAGTATTGCTTGATTACAAAAGTGTGTTGCAGTCTGAAATCCAAACAGAAAAATGAAAATGTCTGAAATAAAGTCTGAAATAAAGATGCTCCACCTATAATATCATAGTGCACAACCTGCAGCAGGCTGAAAAGTACAGCTGCAGAAGATGAGCAACTCACATGTGTGAAATATATCCCTGTTGAAATACTGAAACATGACAGAAGTGAGACTGCTGGAAAGGATTGTAATAACTACAGGTAAAACATGTCAATAAAGCCTAGAAGTAAGTACCATCCTGAATAGTAAAATGAAAACAAGTGAGAGAGTGTGAGAAAGTGTCATGAATCCACCAATAAAGTAGTAATAACCCCTGAATAAAGTATACTGCAGTCAGTACAGAATGAAATGAATGTAACAAGTAGAACCAAACTGCAAAATGTGTTCAAAGTGTTGCTGCATCTGGAATGTGTATCCCAAAATCTGGATATGTTGCTCTCAGTCTGCAATATGCAGATAGTATGATTGTCTGAAATATCAAACATCCACAGTTGTCTATAGCTATATAAAGCAAATGTAGCAGGATGATGTAGCTGAACAAAGCCAGATATGAACGTGTATTAATAACAATAAAATGTATATTGATGTAGCAGTAACAGTCCTATCACCAAATTGAAGTAGTTATCATATAGGAAACTGTAGTTAGAACAGTAGTGTGTATATATCTGTAGCTATTAGAAATGTACAGCATATGTATTGGTATTTGAAGGTGTTAATATTATTTTCTTCACCCCACCCTATAACCACATATAATCCATTCCACGTGAAAATGGTATGTGCAATCACAATGAACACCCCTAGACATTTCTCCTGATGGGTTATAAATATTTGCATGTCCGTTGATGCATCTGCCCTGTTCATACATCCAAACCTGATGGCCTGTTGCCATCAATCAACCCTGCATGTTGTTGGACTGTGTATTGCTGTTCAAATTATGCATGTGTTATGCTCGCTGTTCAATGGTGTGAATATCTGGGTGTTTGGTTAATGGGAATACTAATGCATGCCATTACAACTAATTGTGAATGGTATTGTATGTTACTAACCCAAACTGTCATGACATAATGCAAAACATAGAACGACAGGGAAGGCGGGTTCCAGCGGACCTACCTCTCCCACCTCTGCTGGCGAGAGCACCTGGCACTAGTGCCCAGCCTGGACCCTCCTCCGGTGGCCCTGTGCCACCTGTGGGTGGAAGCGCTGCAGGGGATGGGGCCCATCCCCCTCTGCAAGTGTGGCCGGAGGAGAACCACCACTCACCCTCCATAGCGTCCGGACTGTGGTGCGTAGGGAGATCTGGGACTCTGTTCTTGAGCCCCTACACCAGCTTGAGGCACAGGTGGCACAACTTACGGGCATGCCTGTTGCCCGGTCTACACAGCCCCCAGCAATGCCCCATCTTGGGCAGTGAAGGAACAGTGGCAACTGCCCATGGGTTGGGATATCAGTTCCACTGTTGCCATCTGTGGGCTCATGGGCTCTGGATATACCAACCTCCGTCCCCGTCAATTGTGTAACCCCCCCCCCACACGTGTCATACACCGCCCCTGTATGCGTCTTGTTTGTCTTGTCTGTTGACCTACCCAACCTACCTCCCCAGCTATACCGACTTCCTTCACCTGACATACTACTCTCACCTGAAAAAAAAAAGGGCACTCTGTACCCACAAAAAAATTACGCCCCATACATAGCTGCCCATTCCACACATATGTCTACCAGACATGGAAACTATCAATTACAATTGGCTGTACAACAAGTATTATTGTTGTCCTTACACCTCTCTCAGGGGTGGAAGGTATCAAATGTCACACCAAATTACAAACATATGCACAGCTGTTGCTGATGAAGAAATGGGCAGCTATGGGCCTTACCTACATCCCTCCTGCAAAACCCAAGCTTGTTTCCCTACTGTCTTACCCTCTTTGTGACCCCTTTTTCACCACTTTCCTGTCTCCCCATTTTCATTTCTTTCAAAGAAAATAGCGCGGGTGTGTGCAAGAGTAAGCACATTTAAGCAGTTGTAAGCGGGTGTGCAGTTGTGTGTGCGGAGCTAAACGGCAGTGCGCATGCGTGAGCTCCACCCAAACCAGTGCTAACCCGGTTACAACTGCTTAAAAATGCCTTAGTCACTCTGATTGACAGGTCCTGTAGTCAATTCAGAAGCAAAATAAAATCCCATTGGCAGTCCCAAACCCAGGACCTTGGAAACAGTACTTGGCATGATTTACCACTAAGCCATGACTGTTATACAAGAACACTGTGCTAAAATAAATATATCATGTAATAGTAAGAATGAATGTAAAGGGAATATAGGATGTGTAGTACACAAAGCATGTCATTTAGAATTACTGTCAAAACTAGTGGATTTCCATAATAGTAGTGTGTGAACAGAAACCGCCATGCTAGTTGGTAGCTAGTAGGTAATAATGTCACTGTAGCACCTTGCAAGCCACACACATACTCACAGCAGGATAATCACTGCCCATACCCCACAACCTCTTACAGGAACACATCTGGACCAAGTAATAAAATATGTGGAGCAAAGGCCCAAAACCAGGGACACATTACAAATAATGTTACAACAAACACAGACAGTTCAGAGAGTAACAGGGTCTGCATTTTGTGGGATGTTTGGAAGGGTATGAAGTCTGAAACTTGAATGTTTGTCACTATATTCTGACTTGAGCCCAGAGTGATTTGCCAGAAAAAGCTGTGCATGAGATATTGACCAAAATATGAGGCGGAAATGTGGACAACCTGCAAATATTTGTACACATGAGAGGTCTGACACCACCATATTTGAATAGTTAAGAGCCTAGACATAGCAACAGTGAATGATTTACAGGGATGCCCCACAGACGCCATGTGAAATGTACAAACAGTAGGCAGAAAGGTGTAACAACACATGCAATGGTAACTATGGAGTCCTGAAAGTATTCACCACTTGCATGGCAGAATAAGTGTAGTAATACATATGCTCATGCTAACCCACAGTCACAACTGTAGCATACCAGACAATTTAATGGGTGTACCCCACAGATATGTACCATTCCATGAGGCAGATAACAGATGAACCTGAGAGTCCGTGGGGCCTGCTCAGCAGCATACTCAAATACCCTAATAGATGTCAAGGCCCACACCATGGCCAGACCACACTGCATGCTGTAACACCCTAGCAGATATAGCAAGCATTCCAAGGTGTGAATGTACATGGAAAATAGGAAAGTCACAGCAGCACACTACAGTCAGGACACCTAGCAGGCATACAAGTAGTGACTGTAAAGGGCAAATATTGAAGCCTTAGCAACAAAGTGCAAGCAAAAGTGAAAGGAAAGCACACACACACACACATTAACAGTAGTAGTAGTTGTAGGTGTCAGTGTACATACACAGTTAGTACAGGAAACTGGAGAAATGAATGGAGGAATGTTAATCTACAACACAGCTGGAAATATGAGAGAGATACCAACCTTTACACTCACAGAACATTGTCCACAGCATACCAGAGGGGTCCCTGCCCTTAAAATCTGAAAGGGCTATGCCTATCTCACATACCTTTTTATAGCACTGTTCTGAAATCACAGTGAGAACTGCAATCAGTACACAACTGGCTGCATGCAATTAGCAAATGCTGGCTAACAATTGGTGCAGAGGCCATCACATGGACATATGCAGATACCTACAAAAGTCTGCTGTACTCCCAGTCCACAAATGCAATACTTTCATTGCACCCTGAGGAGGACGTGAGAGACAGACAGACAGAGAGAGAGAGAGAGAGACAGAGACAGAGACAGAGAAGATTGAAATTAAGCAGACACAAACAAAACTGTTCAGCAATAGCCACCTGAAAGCTGACAACTGGCAAGTGGAGCAGCAGGACAGAAAACCAGATGGCAACACAAGCAGCTGTGACAAACACAGGTAATGTAAAGTAATACTATAAAGGTCTACATACTGTGAACCCTCCATATGTGTCATTGGTCTGTATCCATATGTATATGAAGATGTGTAAAGGGCAGGGGACATACAGCAACTATCAGTGAAGGCTGTACATACATCTGTATGTGAGAGCATCTATGTGCACATATCAATGTAGGTTGACTGCAGGTTGTAGTGCAATGTACAAAGTAAGTTTCACAGTTATGTATGTTTAGCAGTATGTTAGTGTGTGTATACAGTATGGTAGACAAACATGTTGATATACCTGTCTATCATATGGATACGTATGTATGTCAAAATATGTATGTATGTATATATATATATATATATATATATATATATATATATATATATATATATATATATATATATATAATATGCATATATGTATACATACATAGAGAGAGATGTAGGAATACATAGACAGATGTAGATAGATAGAATATGTACAAACATATATATGTAATGCACACATACAGATATAGATATATGTAGATACATATACATAGACAGACTGATCTGACTATCTACTGGTATGACTGTATATGACGACCTCAACACCCCCTGTCCCACCCCCTCTGTCACTCTCACCCCCTCTGTGCCCCCCCTTTCCATATCTATACAATATCTGTACATCAATATATATATACGTATGCAGACATATATATATATATATATATATATATATATATATATATATACATATAGATATATCTATATACATATCTATAAATATATATATATATATATATATATATATATATATATATATATATATATATATATATATATATATATACATATATATATATATAGAAAGAGAGAGATGTATATATATTCTGAGTGAGGCACATGTGTACAGATGTATTTCAATAGGTGCCTGGTGACAAAGGCATGGAGTGAACACCAGTGTCAAAACCAGAGTACCATACCCCATTTCAAATCACCTACACCAGTAACCACCAGATATGTGATTGGCTGCCCACCACTGCGTGTGTCAGGGGTGAACAGGGTCATAAATGTGTACAATAGTGCCCCCAATGATATTCACAGTGGCACACTATTCCTGGAATACCTGCACATGGTATTTGTCAGCAGACATGGTGTGTCAGCTATGGACATGTAGGTCGGTGTACCCCTCCACACCACATAATGGATGCCATGGTATGGACCTCACATGATAGCTACAGATATGGAGAAGGACACAGTGACATGTACAACACTGTGACAATGCACTCAAACACATTACCAATGCACAGTGACTGACAACTCCACAGAGTACGCACATACTACCCACATAGAGGTTACCACTCCAGGATTTACATACGTAAGTCACACCCATGACAGATGTCCAACAACCATAGTAACACCTCACACCATCCACAACCTAAATGACTGCTGTGTGTCATCCATGCCACTGCAATAGAGAGCACATGTGTAGGTAAAAGTTCCTACCCACAGATAAGACATACCCTGCAATAAACCACACAGTGTTAAGAAGCAAGACTCCCCATGAGTACATGTCACACATACCCCTGCTGAATGTTAGTCAGATAGGTAATATGCTATATGAGTCACCATGTGTAACTGTGTGACAGCAACAGGTACCATCACACCACATGTGCACAATGGTCAGGGTAGCAGAACAGTATGCTGCTGTAGTCCCAGGGGCAATAGCAAATTGTATAGTATTGTATTGTAATGTAATGTATTGTGTTGTATTGTATTGGTATGTTGAGGTGCCTCTTTCGTGGAGTGGAACCACTGCTGCTGTGCACCAGTGTACAGGTACATATCCTGTAGTCAGGATAGTGTTACATAGCACTTCTATATGTGTGTTTAGCTCCTGTCAGAGTTTATGTAGCATGCAGCTGGGGATACCATCAGGTCCCAGTCATGTTGTGTATTCTGCTTTCATGAGGGCGGCTCTCACCTGGACATCTGTGATGACAGGGAGGTTACAGTCAGCTGGGATAACTATGTCTTATTTTGGGGGAGAGGGCGGGGTGACACCTGCACTGAACCTGTCTGCCACAATGTTGTCAATATCTGTGGTTTCAGTGAAATATTTGTTGTTGTGTACTAACTATGGGCATAGACGATGGATTCTGACCAGGTTGCTAACATAACTGAAGAAGGCTTTCTGGTTATCTGTAGTGTCCCTCTTGACTTCCCTCTCAAAGTTGCCCATGGATGTTTGTATGATGGAAAGTAGATCCTTATTAGCGCTGCTCAGACATGCCTTCCCTTTATGGAATAATGCTCTGTCTTGCAGTAGCTTCCATCTTTTGTAATACAATCTGTCTTTGGCTGGGGTCCACCAGACATGATGCTGTCCCTTTGTGAAGAGTGTCTTGGTCATATATGGGATCGCATGATCCATGCATTCTTGGAGATGTCTGTAGAAAGCATTTGTGTAGGGGTCAGCATTGTGGGTTGTATCTGCTACTGGCCCAGTGGGCTGAAAGGATACCATGTCACTGTTACAAAGTGTAAAGTTTGCATCTGCAATGTTATTCACTATAGTCATTTGTGCTGGTGGTGGAGGTGGGATATGTATATCCAGGGCAATTAGTGTGTGGTCAGCTCACAGTAGTTGATGATGCAGGCCATACAGTACCTAGATACAAACCCCCAGAGTGAGGAGGTGCTCTGGACCTGAATCAGTGTTCTGACTGCTGGGGTTTGGTAGTATGTTGTATGGAGTGTGCCAGGTACTGTTGCACAGTTGCTGGCTGAGCACTGATACCTGGCCATTTACATGTGTATCCACCAATAGACAGACAGATGCTATATATGTGAGATATGTTGTATCATAACAGTCGAGTAGCATGTGTAGTATGTGTGCCAAATTCTGCTGACATATATTGCTGATATCAGGTTATTTTCTTTTTCAGGTACATGGCTCACCCGCGGAATCCCGCTTACTCCACAGCTGAGGATGAGGAGATACACCAGAGACTGGTGCGGGATTATGCAATACTCTTTTCCCGCACCAGCCAGAATCAGCAGGAGAGGGCTGCACTGTGGCAAGACCTGGTCCGTTGGGTAAATGACATAGGCATGCATAATAGGACATATGAGCAGGTACGACATCACTGCAGTGATTTAATCAGAAATGTCCATCAGCGTGTGTTGGATATCCACAGGCAACAGGTTGCCACAGGTGGTGGGGTGGCTACACATCCCCCACTCACCAGACTGGAGGGACTACTCATGAGTGTAGGTGGCTCCAGTCCGCCGGCAACAACAACAGCAGCAGACATGCATTATGATGGAGGCTGGAGCCACGCAGCAGCAAGACAGTGAGCATGCAGGTAATATGCCATATGTATAGTTGACTGTTGTGTACACTGGTAGTTAATGCATGTGTGAGGTGTGTCCTTGGTTTGTAGCTGTCACCATAGTATTTAATGTGCAAGTGTGATATCCTCAATATTAGCAGCTGACCTGTGAAAGGTGACTATTGTACTACTGACCTGTATCATACTCAGTAACAATGGCACAGTTGTGCCCACTGACATTAGTTTCTTCACGTCTGCAGGTCCCTCCAGTGTAACAGCAATGCAGCCTATCCATGCTGGTGAGTGTGTATTAACAATACCTGTAATAGTCTTGATAGTAATAGTAATATTAGGCTCACTTAGTAGTGCTCTTTGTATGCATGTAGGTGTGTCTGTGTCTGTGTGTTGATATCACGCATACTGAGTAGTGTACAATTGTGTGCAACTGTGTGCATGTGTACATGTGCATGTGTGCATGTGTGCACCTGTGCATGTGTGCATGTGTGCATGTGCGCATGTGTGCATGTGTGCATGTGTGCATGTGTGCACCTGTGCATGTGTGCATGTGTGCACCTGTGCATGTGCATGTGTGCATGTGTCCATGTGTGCACCTGTGCATGTGTGCATGCGTGCATGTGTGCAACTGTGCATGTGTGCACGTGTGCACCTGTGCATGTGTGCATGTGTGCATGTCTGGACCTGTGCATGTGTGGATGTTTGCATCACTGGTAATGTGTAGACATTGTAAACTGTGTTTCCTGTTTTCCTCCCACAGGTTCTGGTGCTGCTCTGGTTTCATGTAGCAGGGAACCTGAATCAGGTGCCATGGGTACTGATAATGATGACATCTATGTAATGGCACAGGAAGGTATGTCAGGGTCCGCCATTGGTCAGCCGATTGACAGTACACAGCTGTCGACCCCATCAATGCGCACAGTTATCCTGCCAATACACCCTTTGTCACCAATGTCCCAAGGTGATGGACAGCATACAGTGGGTATTGACCAGGGTAATGTGGTATCTGTGGTACATGCCTCCCCACACAGCAGCCATGGGCATGGCCCAGAGATAGTACCACACAGACAGATGTCCAGGGGTTCCCGTGGGAGCATCCGTGGCGTACTGCCCCTGTCAGATGTGCCCACAGAGGTCTTACAACCTCAGCTATGTTTCAGGCTGTCATGCAGGCACAGTCACATATGGAATGTTACACCAGACAGGGTCTGAGGGAGCTGACAGCATGTCGCACAGCCATGACTGACAGTATGTGTGACATTGCGGCTGCCATCCGTAATTTCACCGATGTCATAGACAGACGTTGTGGGGACATATTAGACCGGTTCCACAACTACATGTCCATGAACCAGGGCGATGGTGGACGGTTGAGGCGTCGACGTGGGCGTATGCCAGCAACAGCAGAAGCTTGCAGTCGTCGTGGATGACAACAGGGCTGCGGCCGCCCCCATAGTGCCAGCAGCAGCCCCAGCAATGCTGGGTCTGTGCTGTCATCAGACCGCCCCAGGAGACCATGTGCACGTGGCTCTGGCCAGGCCCGACAGGGATCTGTGTCCAGTCAATGAACACATGCTTCAGATGACAGTATCCAGTCTGTTTTTGTACCGGATATGGTCCGTAGCACCCCTGCAAGGCACAGGTACCATGTCCGTGGCCAGAGACACTGATCTGTATGACCTGGCAGGTACAGTCTGTGGCTGTCCACAAACTTCAGTATATGGCAGCCATGAGGTGGAACTGTGTGCATCCATACATGCATGCGAATTGACAACACCTAGGGCTACCGCATACACGCACACATTGCATCAACATTGCCCCACCTTGTACTGCTGTCCCTCACCAACACACATGCACATACATGTCAATCGATGGTATCGGTGGCTGACTCAGGCATACCAAGTTCACACCCTGTGCATATGATGAAACTGAGCCACCTCCTGCAATCTGTAACATCAGTGCAGGTACAGGTTAACATGTTGCTGATGCACAGGGTGACTACATAGACGTGTAGTAATAGTATCATGTTGTTAACAGTACTGTGTGCTGGAATAATTGTGGGTATATCACAGCATGCCTGATGCAGTAAGGGTGTGATTGTTATGTACTGTTGTCTACACCCATGGTAAGTACCATAGTGTATCATCTGCACATGTTGGCATACTGGTGGTAAGGATGTCAACAGAAGGCTACATACATAGGTAGCACAGGGGATAAGGTAATGAATGTATTAACGCAATGATGGACATGTAAACTGCAAGTGGCATGTTGCCCACACTGGACTCTGCAATGCGGATGTTTGAAGATGTTGATATGTGTGCAGTACTACACGACTGGTACAGGACACACAGGAGCACCCTAGCACTGCAAGCTCACATCTCATACCATGCTAGACAGCCCCAACACACAAAACTAACTGTCACAGGAGGGAGAGTCCCCATACATGTCAGGGATACTGTGGTGGCAGGCCAGGTAGCACACATCCTACTATGTATGGAACCACTGAGTGAAGGCTCAGTGTCTGTTATTTGACATGTGTATTACTGCAGGTATGAGCACATGGGTTTCCATCCAGTTATTGTACATCCTGACAGTACATGGTCTGTACACTTGTGTGTGCTGAGACTGGACCCTAGCCATCTGACCTGTGTATTTCCATGTACATGTGCATAGTGCCTGCATATTTGCAGTGTTACCTACTGGAAGTGGTACAGCTTGTTTGTTGTACAATGGACTACATGCAGCCCTGCTTACTGTAGCTTTGTTAGCATGCATGTTTGCTTGCAATTACCCTGGAATACTGATCCCACCTGCAATGCATAGTTACAGAGCATCTGTGAACTCCTAGTGACATCTGCATAGCTTACTATATGTATGTCCATGTCTCACTTGACAGAATGTCACTA
Organism: Protopterus annectens; assembly: GCF_019279795.1. NCBI lineage: Eukaryota > Metazoa > Chordata > Ceratodontiformes > Protopteridae > Protopterus > Protopterus annectens. Next base: position 682,610,125 of record NC_056739.1, on the reverse strand, counting down.
TTTGTCCTGTTCACATGTATGTTGCCTGTGACACATTGCATATGACTTACCTGGCATTTGTCCACGTGAGCAGTCATATATGCTACTGCTAACTAATCACAGGCACTGCACCCTCACATATTCATCTTCTGTTGAACCACCTGCTTCGCTAGGGACGGCTTGCACCTGTCACCCCTGGGCTTTCAGATATTGGCAAAGGCTCTTGCTACCCCCATAGTGCCTATGTTAGGCAAGGCTCAAATGACAAACCCACCTTCATAGGTATCACAAGGGATAAGAAACTAAGAGTAATGCTACCCAATGCCAGAAGTCTACACCTCAAGATGCATGCACCCGAAACTCTCCTTGGCATGGAGAACATCGATATCTGTGCAGTAACAGATGCCTGGTTCAGGGGTACCGAGAGCACCCCAGCACTACCAGGTTATACTTCATACCATGCTTTTCAGCCCCAAAACTTGGAAGAACCACAAATGGAGGGGGAGTATTGATATTCATCAAAGATACCCACACCTCCAGGTTGGTGGCAAAGCACCAAGCATCAGAGACTATCCATGTGCAACTAACAATGGGTGAAACTGCCTTCCAGGTTATAGCCTGCTACAGACCACCCTCCCAAACCCAAGAACTGCACTCAGCCATCCTGTGAACAGTGGAAATATGAAGGTCTCTCCAAACACCATTATATTGGGCGACGACAACTACCCAAATATGGACTGGGAGCATGACTCTAGCTCCAACACCCTAGGCCAAAGATTCCTAGAATATATGAGCTCAAATGCTATGGAACAACTTGTTACCACTCCCACAAGAAGGTGAAACATACTGGACCTGATTATCACCAACATGGGGACTCTATGCTCCAGACCAGAAGTGTATCCCTCACTGGTAAGATGGGACCATGAACTAATCTCACTGGATATTCACATCCCGACCCCACCCCCTGCCCAGAACACCACAGTGAACAACTTCTCTAAAGCAAATTCACACTCCTCAAAACTGAGGTGGAAACCTTCAAAGCTCCCGGGCCTGTCGAAACTACAGACCAGACCGCAGATTCCTCTATAAACGCATTCTATGGACACCTTCAGGAATGCATGGGTCATGTGATCCCGAATAAAACCAAGACCCAATCCTCCAAAGGCAGATGTCCTCTCTGGTGGACCCCAGCCATAAACAAACTACACAATAGAAGGAGGAAGCTACTAAATGATACAGCAAAATCCCAAAAAGGGAAGGCATCACTGATCAGTATTAGAAAATAACTACAGGCACTCATAAGATTGTCTAAGGTCAGCTTTGAGAGAAATTGCACAGGACACTAAGGATAATCACAAGACTTTCTTTAGTTATGTTAGGAACCTGGGTGGTAATTCCCAGATATGCTCCGAGGTAGTCCAAAATGTCAATAGAAACACCAAACCCACAGACATTGCCAACATTCTAGCTGACAGGTTCAGTGCAAACTTATCACCCCCCTCTACACCGAAAGGGTAAATATGTATCCCAGCAGAGTGCTACCCCCCTGACATCTCAGATGCTCAGGTAAGAGCCGCCCTCTCCAAAGCAATACACACTGCATCAATGGGACCAGACAGTGTCCCGGGGTGTGTCCTACATGACCTCCAAGACGTGCTGCAAACAAACATAAAACTACTGTTCAATCCCAGCCTTACTACAGGATATGTGTCCAAAGTGTGGCGTACAGCAACAGTGGTCCCTCTACAGAAATGTGGTGCCTCAACGGATCCTGGACACTATCACCCCATAAGCCACACTAGCTTGGTCTGCAGAGCTATGGAAAGGATCATCATGGACCACATAAATATAGATATTGGGGACCTACAGACACTGGTTCATACCCAGTTTGGCTTTGTTAAGGGCAGATCCTGCCTCTCAAACCTGGTTGATTTCTTTGAAACAGTCACCAAGGCCATTGACGAGGGGAAGGTGGTCCACACAGCCTACCTGGACCTCGCAAAAGCCTTCAAAACAATACCTCACTTGGGAATTCTAGAGAAGCTCACCAGCTTAAATATGAGCCCCTATGTCACTAGATGGATTGCACACTGGCTCAAGGACAGAACCCACATGGTTAGAACTGCTGGAGCCATGCCAGACTCCAAACCAGTTACAAGTGGTGTCCCACAAGGCTCAGTCCTGGGACCTCTCTTGTTTGGTATATATTTATCAGAGGTACAGGCTAACATGGAAGGACTGTGGCTGACCAGATATGCAGATGACTGCAAACTGGCTGCCATAATCGACTCTCCAGCTGACACAAGCATCTTCCAAAGGGGCCTCATAGAAACAGACAACTTGTGCCAGAGCCATGGCCTCCAGCTGAATGCAAAAATGTGTATAGTCATCCCCTTTGGCAAAACAAAGTGCCCACAAAGTACTACATAGGTGGTACTCCATTACGTACAGAAGAAGTAATTAGGGACCTGGGGACCCAAGTTGATAGCAATCTCTCATTTGACAACCACGTGGCCAAAGTGGTTAGAAAGGCATTGTATATAGCCCACCCCATCATGAAGGGATTCACATCTACATCAGGGGAGGACATCATGCCTCTTTACTCATCCCTCATCAGGCCCATACTTGAGTACAACCCCCCTGTTGGGATGTACCTTACCAGACACCTGCAGCAACTGGAAAGACCCCACAAGTACCTCACCAAGAGGATCAAAGGGCTCAAACAGATGCCATATGCTGACCGATTAAAGAAACCCCAGCTCTACTCAGTGGCATACCGCCTGTACAGAGGCGATCTGTGCCTAATGTATAATGCCATGTCAAACCCGGAATTAATGGGCATGCTGCACCTGAGAATATCCAAATCCCATTGGGCTACACGCTTGAGAGACCTGAACCTCAGCACTTAAATAAATAGGACATTCTGGAGGGACAGATTCATAACCCAGAGGCTCACTTCACTCTGGAATAAAATCCCAGTCCAGGTTAGGCAGAGTCCCTCATTGACTCTCTTCAAGAGGAATCTTGATGAGTGGATGGGACATTGTCGGTTTACCCCTGGTATCACTTCTGTGTCACTGTTAGACAGAGGCACAGTATACTAACCTCGGAAAAGGGCATGGCAAGATATATTTACAATGGATGGCGACAGCCAAACACATTCTGGCTAGGTTCTTAAATGCCCTAGGGCAGATAGCCTAGTATGAAGCTATGAACCTATGAACCTATGTACCTTGTTCCCCATTGGCCCTATGTGCTGTTAATCACCATGGCAATCACAATACTATGGTAGCATGTGCAAAGGTCAGTTGTCAGTCACCTCTATGGTACAGTTGTGGAATATGTGGGTCATGTGGCAATGTCACAGCTGCCACATGTACACAGTCAACCCTCTCCCCTACACATGGATGTACAACACATGTATGAGATGGAACCACATAGCCAAACTGGGGACTAAGCACTCTGAACCCAGAACTGGCATAACCTGGCATGCAATACTACAGTGACTACAGTACCAGCCTGATGTAGACCTACACTGACAGCAATACAAGCACGTGTACACACTGGGCCATTTGTGGAGCCTTAGAATAGCATCCTGCCTGAGCGGCACACACCTCTGCAGCTGGCACACAGGCATACGTTATGCCTGAACACATCACACATAACACATAGCACACAAATCCTGTGTGCCAAACAGTCACAGCCTGTACGGCTAGACAACACACCTGCCACAGTTGTGTTAGCTACCTTTATTGTCTGGTACAGTGTGGTCATGCTCACCAGGCTGGACAAGGTGAAGGTCACAGTGATATGCCGTGGGGCACTAAGGTCCACCACATAACACAAGCATACAGGTCAGTCAGAGGCATGGACACATATGACTCAGTCATTGTCCATGCCACATACCTTCTCCTGCTGTACTTGTAGGGTGATGACACCATCAGTGTTTAGAAAGGGGAATGTGCATTCTGTATTGTGTTTTCCCAGTTGCCAAAAGGGACATTTTCCTCACGCACGGAGCATTTGTAAGATTCAAACACCTATCTAACTACGTTATGACACTCGAGACGGACGCATTAGCAGAGCTCACTATTCGCATTACTGGGAGGTTTCCCATCTCCTGCTGTACTTATAGGGTGCTGGCATCATCAGTGTTCAGAAAGGGTAATGTGCTTCCTGTAGTCTGTTTTCCTAGTTGCCAAAAGGGACATTTCTCTCACACAGACATGCACACACACCAACCCCACTCAGCATTTGGAGGATTTAAACCCCTACCTGACTATGTTATGACACTTCTGACGGACGCATTAGCAGAGCGCGCTATTCACATTATTGGGAGGTTTTCCTTCTCCTGCTGTACTTATAGGGTGCTGACATCATCAGTGTTTAGAAAGGGGAATGTGCATCCTGTAGTGTGTTTTCCCAGTTGCCAAAAGGGACATTTCCTTCACACAGACTTGCACACACAGCAACCCCACTCGCACGATTCAAACCCCTATTTGCCTATGTTATGACACTCGAGACAGCTGCATTAGCAGAGCATGCTATTCACATTACTGTGAGGTTTCCCTTCTCATGCTGTACTTATAGGGTGCTGACATCATCAGTGTTTAGAAAGGGGAATGTGCATCCTGTGGGGAGGCAGACGCCAAGCACACTCTGGCTAAGCTGTCATTCCCTAGGGCAAACAGCCTAGTGTTGACCTCTACACCCATATGTTTAATTGTCAAATGCACATTATTTGTTGCTGATAGACTGTTTGCAGGTCTTTATTGCCATAGCATTCCCTGTTTGTATGAACAACTTGTGTATCTGTGGAAGATGTTTGCATATGGGAGGGATCCACTATATCACGTATGTCTCTGTAGTCATTTAACTGTGTGCACTGGGCAGATTGCTGTAATGTGGTTGGTTCCTGGAATAACACGTACAAATGCCAGATATGTGTGGCCAACTGCTAAACTGAGATTTGGCCTAAGTGTGTGAGCATGCCCAGTTCAGCCTTCCCATGGCATGTTGTCTGACATATGTCTCATTTATCAAAGTGTGTGAGCATGCCCAGTGTGAGCTTTCCATATGTTGAACTCTGCAGCCCACCACATTTGTGGATGAGTGTGAACTTCAACAAACATCTCCCGTTTATGGCTGTGTGTTGTGTTTCATGTTGTGCAGTTACTGTCCGACTGCTTTGTGTGTGAACACAACAGGGATTATACTGTGCCTGCAGGGTTTGCATGGGATACTTTGCATACAGTTGTCAACATCCTTTCATACTGCCCTAACACTGTAGTACCGTATAGTGTACTGGTTCTGTACTTTGACTGTGGTGGACAGTATCCTGGGCTTTAGTCCTATCACTGCTTTACATTTCCATAGTGAGCACAACAGCCTGGTTAGGGGCCAGTTGTGCACATCTGACGATGTTGCATTATGTTCAGATAAGAACTACTTAAACCAGACTTGTCCAACATTGGTAGTGTATTCCACAACATAGGTGTACATTTGCAAACACTAGCGATGTGCCCAAGGCCATTTCTAATGCTAGTCGGAGAGTGTGTTTGTCCTTTGACACACATTGTAAGTGGAGTTTGCCATGACATATGTCATGGTTAGTATACTGTGCCTCTGTCTACCTGTGACATAACAGTGATACCCAGGGTAAAGCTACCATCTCCCATCCACTCATCAAGATTCCTCTTGAGTAGAATCAATGAGTGACTCTATGGATAGCCTGTACTGGGAGTTTACTCATGGGTGGGGGTGGCTTCTGTGTTATGGATCATGCAGTACAGCTTGTCCTATGTAAGTCAGTGCTGGGGTTCAGGTCTCTCATGTGCATAGCTCACTGCCATTCAGATTGTACAAGGTGCAGCATGTTTATTGATACCAGCTTGGACATGGCTTTATACATCAGGCACAGCTTGCCTCTGGGTGGGCAGTATGGCAGTGTGTGTAGCTGCAGTTTGTTTAATCAGGCAACACATGGCATCTGTGCAAGCTCTTTGATACTCCTGGTGAGGTACTGTTGGGGACTTTACAGTTGATGGAGGTGTCTGCTGAGGTACATCCCACAGGGGCTATTGTAGTCAATTGTAACGCTGATGAAGGATGACTGCAGAGCCACAATGACCTCCCCTTATCTAGATCTGACAACCTTCATGATTAGGTGGGTATATGGTATGTTTCTGTGAACACTACAGCCACATGTTTGTCCAATGCAGGATATCTATCACCTTGTGTCCCCAGGTCTCTCATTACATGTTAAGTACATAATGGGTTAACACCTATGTGGTAATTGGTGGACACTTACTGTATATCCATGGGGGTTGACTATACAGTTTTCTGCAATTAGCTTGCTGACATGGCTATGGCACCAGTTGTCTGTTTCTATGTGGCCCTTTTGTGGGATGCTTGTGTCAGCTGGAGGGTCATATATTGTGAGCAGTTTGTAGTCCTCTGCAAACATGTTCAGACACAGTCCTTCCATGTTGGCCTGTACCTATGGGACATATATACCAGACGAGGGAGATCCCAGGACCAAGCCTTGTGGGATGCCAGTTATATCTGGTTTGTAGTCTGACATGGCTGCAGCATGTCTGACCATGTCTGTTCTGTCCTTGGTCTGGTTTGCAACCCCTCTACTGACAAAGGGGTTTATATTTAAGCTGGTGAGCATATCTATAATGAACACGTAGGGTATTGTATAGAAGCCTTTGCAAGGTCCAGCTGCGCTGTGTGAACCACATTGCCCTCATCAATGACCTTAATGACTGTTTCAAATGAGTCAAACATGTTTAGGGGCAGGATCTGCACTTAAGAAAGCCACACTGGGTAGGGTCCGGTGTCAGTAGGTCCCCAATATCTTTATGTCTGCGGTACATGCTGATCCTTTCCATAGCTGTGCAGACCATGCTTCTCAGGATTCTGGGGTGGTAGTTTTCAGTATCCATTCAGGCAACACCTTTGTTGAGAAGGACCACTGTTGTTGTACCCTGCTCTTTGGGTACATATCCTGTGGTAAGGCTGACTTTGAGCAGTAGTGTGATTTGGCATTCCATTCGTCTTGGAGTCCATGTTGGACTCAGCCCAGGACACCATCTCATACCATTGCTGCTGTGTGTTTTGCTTTGTAGATGCTGGCTGGTACCCCAGCATCTGCAATGTCAGGGGGCCAGCAGTCTGCTGGGATAGATATTTTGCATTCGGGGGGGGGGGGGTTTGCACTGCACCTGTCAGGATGTATATTGGCAATATGTGTGTGTGTTTGGTATGTTGTTCGAGATATTTGTGTGATTCAGAGCATATCTGTGAATTCCCAACACGGTTCCTACCATCAGTTGTGGAAGCCTTGGGATTATCCTTAGTGTCCTGTACAATTTGTATCTTCATAGGTTCATAGGTTCATACTAGGCTATCCACCCTAGGGCATTTGTTAGCCTAGCCAGAGTGTGTGTGGCTTTCGCCACCCCTTGCTATGTGAATATTATGGCCATTTATAATTTGCTTTGCTGTGCCTCTATCTGGACGTGACACAGTGAAGACCCCCAGTGAAACTCTACGATCATCCATCCACTTGGCAAGATTCCTGTTGAAGAGTGTCAGTGAGGGGCTCTGCCTAACATGGAGTGGGATTCTGTTCCAGGGTGTGGGGAGCCTCTGGGTTATGTATCTGTCCCTCCAGCACATCCTATCTCATTATGTGTTGAGGTTGACATCTCTCACTCTCACAGTTCCGATGGCTTTGAGTTTTCTGGGGTGGAGCATGTCCATTACTCCTGTGTTGGACATGGCCTTGTACAACAGGCATGCAATGCCTCTGTGTAGGCAGTATGTGACTGCATTCAGCTGGGGTGTCTACAGCCAGGCAGCATATGACATATATTTGAGACCCTTTATCCTCTTGGTGAGGTACCTTTGAGGTCTTTCTAACTGCTGCAGGTGTCAGGTAAGGTACATCCCATATGAGGCATTGTACTAGATTATGGGTGTGATAAGAGAACAGTATAGGGACACAATGACCTCTGTTGATGTAGATGTGAATCCTTTCATGATACGGTGTCCAATGTAGACAGTCTTCCTAGCCACATTGGCAATGTGAGTGTCACATAACAGGTTACTGTCCACTTGTGTCCCTAGGTCCCTGATTACTCCTTCCATACATAATGGTTTACCACCTATGTGGTAATTTGTGAGTACCTTGTTTGGTATTTGGTGGGACATTCATACTGTCCAGTGTCTTCAGGACGGCTGGGTGGGGTTCCTGTGTGTGAGAGTGTGGTCTGTAGCATGCTACAGACTGTACAGCAGTCTTGCCTACGGTTAGTTGCACATGGGTGGACTCCAATGCCTTGTGCATTGTCAGTTACCTGCACGTATGGGTGTCTGTGCTGAATATGGATACTCACCCTCCTTTTATGTTTTGTTCCAGGTTTTGGGGCCATGACGCATGATATGTGGTATAACCTGGTAGTGCTGGTGTGCTGTCAGGAGGCTTGCAGCAGGTTTCTGTCACTGCACAAACATCGATGTTCTCCATACTGGGGCTGGCCTCGGGAGCATGCATATTGGGGTTTACACATCTGGCATTGGTCAGCATTACCCTTATGTTTCTTTCCCTTATGTTTTGTAGGGTGGTGGGTTAGTCTTTTCAGCCTTGCCTATGAAAGGCTCTATGGAGGTGGCAAAAGCCTTGTCCAATATCCAGACACACAGGGGTAACAGGTGCAAGCCATCCCTGGAACAGCTGCATGGCTTGTCAAGCATTACATCCCAAGCAGACAGACATTGGATCCCCTTGGAATGACACCAGTAATTGTGCCACTTGTTATAACTGATCATTCTGTGTTTGTACTGTGGCATCATTCTTGGTGAGGGTAGGAGGCTGCAAACAGTCAGTGTCATACTGGCCTGGACTACATAATCACAGAGCACATCTATGTCTCTTTGCATGTAGTCCGGGGAGGTACATCTCAGGTCATTCACACTAGCATGGACTATGACTGCATCATATTTCTACTTGCTTTGGGGTGACCTGCATACTTGTGTTATGTGGCATATTGTGGCAGCCTACAGGCAGCTTACTGTACCCTTTCCCTTGTTCAGTCTGGTGTGCGGGACAGCAGTGTGTCTCGCTATGGAGTCACCTATTACAACTGTATCAGGCATGTTGTTTCTCCTTCTGGCCTGTGACTGTTTGGCACACCAGCTTTGTGTACTATTTGTTGCATGTGCTATGTTTGGAGGTTGTTTGATTGGGTGTCTGCTTTGGAGGCCTCTGTTGGTGTGGTGTGTTTGTAATTTGAGCCTCCGGGAATGTTTTTCTGTGTTTATGTCTTTGGTTTGCAGTTGGGATAGGGCTATGTGGGATTGGGTTTGTGGTGTGTGTGGTTACCTTCTCCTCCTGACTAGTTTTGGGAGTACTGAGTTGAGGGAGCTCAGCCTCCAGTTTGGATAGATGGTTGCATCTCTCACATATAATTGTATTTCTTGATGGGAGTTGGGGGTTGTCTGTGTACTTGGGGCAGGTGTAACATTGCCCCAAGATTCACAGATTCAACTTGTTGTGGCTGGCCTTAGTGGATTGTATGTGTGGACATATTTTATTGCCATACTACTGATCAGTGATTACTTCATTTTTTATGTTTGCTCTCTCATGTAGTAGCTTCCTCATTCTCTTGCATGGTTTGGTTATGGCTGGTGTCCACCATGCCAGATGCCTGCATGTATGGCATTGTGTCTTGTTTTAATTTAGGATTGCATAATCCAAGCATTGCTGGCAGTGTTCATGGAATGGCTGGATTACAGGTTCTGAGGTGTGGCCCATATTTTGCACCTGCACAGGAACTTTAATGGATTCCACATCAGTTTTTAGGAGTGCAAATATTGCTTTACACATGTTTTTCACTGTGGTTTTCTGGTCAGGGACTGTGGTCAGGACTTGTATATCCAGTGTGATTACTCTGTGGTCTGGTTTTACCAGTGAGCAATACACTTCTCGTCTTGCCATCCAGTACCCATGTTGCTGATTATCACATCCAGTATGCTTACCCCTCTTGTGGGAGTGGTACGTTGTTCCTGGGCATTTTGGTTTATGGATTCTATGAACTTTTGTCCTGCAGTGTTGGGGCTAGTATAATGCTCCCAGTCTATGTCTGGGTATTTTCAGTCACCCAATATAATGTGGTTTGGAGGACTTGATCTATTCATGTATTCCAGCATAGGCCAGGTGCAGTTCCTGGTGGTAGGACAGTAGTCTTTAGCAGGCTATAAACTGGGGGGCAGTTTTAGCCACTGTTACTTGACCATGGCTAGTCTATGCTGCTTCTTGTTGTGGTAACAACATGGGGGTGTGGTTATCCTTGACAATTATTGCTAGTCACCCTCCTTTTGTAGCTTGTTCCATGTTTTGAGGCTGTACAGCACAGTATGTGGTGTAACCTAGTAGTGTTAAGGTGCTATTGTGAGCCTTGACCCAGTTTTCTGTTACAGCACAGATATCAACATTCTCCATACTGGGTGAGTTTAGACTGTATGCATCTTGCTGTTTCGACTTCTGGCATTGGGTAGCATTACATCTAGGTTCTTATCCCTTCTGATACCTATGGAGGTAGGTTTGTGTTTTCAGCCTTACCTATTCAGGGCACGCTGTGGGTAACAACAGCCTTTGCCAGTATCCATATGGCCTGCACTGATAGGTGCATGCCAGTCCTAGCAGGTGGAGCATCATGTCATGCTCAGCATGTCATCCCAGGCTGGCACACATTGGATCCCCTTTGACTAACTGCGATACTTCAGCCAATTATTGCACTTGATCATCTCATTGTCATATTGTGGCATGATGCTTGGTGAGGGTAGGATGTTAGTCAGGGTCCTCAGGTGTGCATATAGTAGTGTTACATTACTTAACACATGGCATTCATGCCTCAGGTGGTGCTGCAGGGTTGCCTCTGTCGGATGCACATATTACACTCCCTGTACATGTTTGTGAGCAGGTCATGTCATTTTAGGCATCCCTGTTATTATTTGAATGAGTCAGATGGGGTATCATTCCCAGGGTTCCTACTGAGCCAGTGTATGTGCTATGCGTTGCCTCTTTGCCAAGGCCAGGGCATACTGGGCATGCCTCCTTCTGCCTACTGGGGCAGGCTCAGGTTGCTCCTCCTCTGAGTCACGCTCTGCCTGTGATGGCCTTGGCAATGGTGGGGGGCTGTTTGGCCCATCCCTATGCTGGTCCTGCTGCAGCTGTTTTCGCAAGATCATATTATGTAGCATAGCACATACCATGACAATTTGGGTACATGTAGTTTATGTGTACTGCAAGGCTCCACCAGATGTGTCCAGACACCTTAACCATGACTTGAGCAGGCCAAACACACGCTCTATTACATTACGTGTTTGTGTGTGTGTCTCATTATGGCATTCCTGTTCAGGTGTGTGTGCATTTCTGATGGGTGTCATCAGCCACGGCTCCAGTGCATAACCTGCATCCCCCACTAGGTGTCCGTGTGGGATGTCCCCATTGGCAAATGTCTGGTACAGCTGCGTCAAATGCCAGATGTGGGAATCATGGTAGCTCCCAGGGCAGCCAGCACACACATTCATTATTATGCCCTGGGCATCACACATGACCTGGCAGTTGATGGAGGGGAAGCCCTTGCGGTTAATGTAGGCCCTATCCTGATTACAGGCTGGTGCTTTGATGTGTATGTGCGTGCAGTCTATTGCACCCACTACCTCAGGGTATTCCTCTATTTGCTGGAAGAGACGCATATTGCTGGCCAATACCACACGGGCATTGGGGAAATATACATAATCACCGACATGTGCTGACATGGCATCCAGGAACTGGTGCAGTACCCTGGTGGCTGATGCCTGTGATATCCCCATCATATCACCAGTTGGTCTCTGGAAGGTACCTGTTGCTAGTATTCTTAGGCCAACACATACCTTGGTTTCCACTGGGATGGGTTCCCCTCTGTTGGTTCTGTGTGTGAGGCGTGGCCTGCACAGCTCCACTATTTGCTGCAGGAGGTCTCTGTCCACTCTATAGCACTCTACTATCTCCAGCTCATGTAACCCATGGTAGGTGACCCTGGGCCTGTACACTCTTCTCCGTCTCCTCAGTGTGGGTTGTCTGGCACCATCTGCATTGTCACCACCCTCAGCAAGTCGCCTATGTCTCATTATGACAGCTATGGCAGCCCCTAACATTTCTGCTCTGAGTTCAGCTTTTTCAGTTTTCACTTCTAATAGCTTACTCCTGTCTTGCAGTGTCTCTTGAGAGAAACATCTTGCACTGCTGTTTGCAGATTTTTAAGTGTTGGGCTGAGCTACTATTCTGCCTGTGTAATTGCCTGCTTGTAATTGTTTTCACCTGCTAGCTCCAGCCGTTTTCCCTGCTAGCTTCCTACTAATTCTGTTGCTTCCTTTTTCCTTTCTGTTTCCTCAGGGGGGAGCAGCATGTATACCAACAGAAACACGCTCACAGTGGCTTACATGCGCGCACACATGCTTACAAGGTTCAGAATCTGCTTATTCGGGTTAAAACGCGTGCACACCAGCGCAAACAGTCTTACAAGTCTGCCAACACACTCCAACCTGCTCAGTCTGCCTTACATGCATGCATACTGTCTTACTCGCGCTTCATGGTGCGCACACGTGCGCATGCATGCCCAGTAAGAAACTTTGGTGTAGGCAACAGTGTACACCTTCCATTTCTTGACTTTCTCATGCTTATGTTGCGGCACTCCTCTTTCCATGATATGTGGCTGACATCTGTCATGTAACTTTGACCTCCAATGAAGTGCATTTCTTTCTACCATTCTCCCCTGTGATGTCACCTATCTCCTACTCTGTTCCTCCCCCTTCTGTAACTCTTACACTACTCAGAATGTGCTCATTTGCTATGTGACAGTGGAATTCAGTATCCTAACACTCATTTGCAACAGATTGCCTACTAATGCTTAGTTACATGTCTTAGACTCAGCTTCCCCCCTTAGCAACCACTAAACGGTGGCCATGTTGTTTTTGGTCTGCTGGTCCCTGCATTGTAAATCCATGTATTGCATAAAACCCACATTTGTGGGTTTATAACCTTCATTTTTATGATTTATACAGCGCACCCAGTTTGCGCGGGGTTGTGCTGGGTTTAAACATCAGGGATCGGCGAAAAAAAATTATATTTTTATTACTTTTGCATCAGGTTACCTTGCCAATGGCCATATATTTGGCCATTGGCATGCTGCCTGACACATATGCACCCTTTATTTGGAGGTGACATGGCTCCATTGTGGTTTTTGCAGAAACATACTCAGTTGTCAACTGAGTACATTTCTGCAGCTAAAACGGCTCTTACACGGGCTGTTTTGGGCTTCCTGGATCGCTAATCAACCTCATTTGCATGCTATTCGGCTGCAAGTGAGGTGATTAGCCTATCCACGCCCACTCCGTGTAAGAGACGTTTTAGCTGGTCTCTTACACGGACATTGGGCTGTTCCTGGATCGCGAAGGCTGCATGGAGTCTTACACTACTCTTAGACTCCGTGCAAGACTTCGTGAATCCTGCCCTATGTTTTATACATATTGAATAAGGGAATATGGTTTGGTTATTTCACACAAGCAGATATGGATAAAAAGTTATTTAACACAGGGTCTAAATTATCAAATTTTTATGGTTTACAAAAGATTAATAAGGATTTATTAAATCTTCTTTATAGACCCATTGCTTCTTGTCATGGTACCATATTTTATAATGTAGGTAAAGTTATTAGTTTGACTTTAAATAAAGCAGATGAAAAATTCCCATCTTAACTAGAGATATGAGATCACTACCCATTTGTTACAAAAACTGTTTTTTTAAGAGAAAGGATGGTATTTATTTGCTAGCTATAGATGTATATGTCTAGATATCAACAGAGAAAGTAGTCTTGGTGTTGGAACCATTATATGCCACAAAATACTACTTTCAAAAGTTTATATTTTGTAGAATTTTATGTATATATATTTTTTCTCCTCAACACATGTACTAGTTTTGTTTTATTGATGATTTTATTATTGTTTATAAGGGGTATTCCACATATTTCAGCTTTTATGGATGAGCTAAGTAATAATTAATTTGGTTTAGATTTTGCATATAATAATCATCCGTCTTTGATTAATTATTGAGATATTACTTTTCCAGGGAAAGTCAGGTGATATGATAGATACTGAAATATATAGAAAGCCTAACTGGATTAGTTTCCATCTTACTCCTTCCTTACCTATTTTTAACAGAGTTGTGTAAGTTGACAAATATGTTCATTCGCAAGGACTATACTAAAGATGATGGGCAGGATTCATGAAGCCTCCGTGTAAGAGTTACAAGGCTTACACGGAGGCTGCAGTTAAACGGTGTGACGTCAGCATGTCATGCATATGCATGAGGGCATGCTGAATCATACCTAAGGCTTACACGGTCCGTGGAAGACAGTAGGGGGCATGTCCGTTGGCCGAGCCCTGCAAGCGGACACGCCCCCAGAAGAGTAAAAGTGCCTAAAGTAAACCCCCATGACAGAGTACATGGAAATGTGAATAAACACAACACAACACATGCCCCCACAGACTATGAACATAAAATTATATAAATGAACATGTTATATTTTTTTTAAATTATAAAGATGTTTGCCCGTGAGTGCGCCCGTTTGCGCGGGCGTGCCCGTAGCTTAGCCACAGTTAGCAGTCAGTGGAAAAGCATATAAGAACTAACTATGCAAAGTATGCCAAAAAGCAATAGCGTAGCAGTAGAGACATTGGCTGAAGAGCAGGCAGTCATGGTTCAAGCCCCCACAACATTAATTTTTATTTTTAGTGAAATAAGCATGAAACAAGTCCCTGACATATATATACACATATAAAATTATATTTTATGTAAAATGTAATGAAATAGGCCATTTATTTTGAAGAAATGTGAGATAAAATAATAACAAATGCCAGATGTGCCTATAGCTGAGCTACAGTTTAACAAGGTGAGTGCATTTGCCCGTAGGTGAGCAGTGGTTTAACAGGTGCAAAATGAGTGCCCATAGGTGAGCAGTGGTTCAACAGGTGCAAAATGAGTGCCCGTAGGTGAGCCATGGTTTAACACGCTGAAACTGTGTGCCCCTAGCTGAGCTGAGAGTAATATGCGTGCTGACAGCAAAATGAAGTGTAAACCAGCGTAACCCGTTTGCGTGGAGCTACGCACCGTGCCAACAAGCTAACCGATGGGCAACGTTGAGCAAGCTTTAACAAAACTGCCTTTACACAGACACACCCCCTAGCCTGTCTAGACAGTCATAAAATATAAAAAGCGGTGGCCAGGTTGGAACCCAGGATACCATGCATCATAGTCAAGGTACTGAACCACTAAACCATGACAGATATTCTTCGAAATGCAGTAATAGCAAATATATAGGAATGAATAGAAAGAGGAGCATGACAAAGCAGGTTTTGTGAAGTTGATACAAATCCAAAATGGCCAATCACAGATAAGTGCGGGAAAAACGGCATATATAAGCCCCATAGGTGGGAATACACAGCATAACCGATTGTAGAACTAACTTGCAGCAAGAATGTCAGGAGTAGGAAAGGGTAGTTGCTTCCGAGCACAGAGGTGGGGTGTTGAGGAGTCCAGATATATGGTCTGGCTCCTTGTCCACAATCATGAGGCCCAACTCATGCAGGGCCAGGTCCTGTGGGGAGCATATAAGGCTGAGGCGTGGGACTGGTTGGCTCATGATCTCACCAGTGCCACAGGGATTCCAAGGACTGGTGAGCAGGTCCATCACCACCATGCGGACCTGAAGAGACGTAAGCAGGGCCACCTGAACCTTTGGATCCAGGAGGCCCGGCAAATGCCCAACGCCCCACTACTGAGTAAGTTACATCTAATTATGTATGTAAGACATTAACCTAGCTGATATTATGGAGATGTGTATTCCAATATTACTTCATTTATATTGCAGCTGCAGGTGTCAGTTCTGCAAACCACAGAGCCTATGGCGATAGGCTGGTGCAGTTGCACCACGAGGCAGGTCAGTAATCCTCTCCCTGTAACTGTAAATAAATATAAAAGTATGAGTTAGCAAAAGAGTGCAGTGTAGTCACTAAGTAATAAAATGTGCAAGTAACAGTGTAAGAGTGTTTGCAAGTATTGCTCAATTACAAAAGTGTGTTGCAGTCTGTAATCCAAACAGAAAAATGAAAATGTCTGAAATAAAGTCTGAAATAAAGATGCCCCACCTGTAATATAATAGTACACAACCTGCAGCAAGCTGAAAAGTACAGCTGCAGAAGATGAGCAAATCACATGTGTGAAATATATCCCTGTTGAAATCCTGAAACATGACAGAAGTGAGACTGTTGGAAAGGATTGTAATAACTACAGGTAAAACATGTCAATAAAGCCTAGAAGTAAGTACCATCCTGAATTGTAAAAATAAAATAAGTGAGAGAGTGTGAGAAAGAGTTATGAATCCACCAATAAAGTAGTAATAACTCCTGAATAAAGTATACTTCAGTCAGTACAGAATGAAATGAATGTGACAAGCAGAACCAAACTGCGAAATGTGTTCAAAATGTTCCTGCAGCTGGAATGTGTATCCCAAAATGTGGATATGTTGCTCTCAGTCTGCAATATGCAGATAGTATGATTGTCTGAAATACCAAACATCCACAGTTGTCTATAGCTATATAAAGCAAATGTAGCAGGATGATGTAGCTGAACAGAGCCAGATATGAACGTGTATGAATAAAAATGAAAATGTATATTGATGTAGCAGTAACATTCCTATCACCAACTTGAAGTAGTTATCACATAGGAAACTGTAGGTAGAACTGTAGTGTGTATATATCTGCAGCTATTAGAAATGTACAGCATATGTATTGGTATTTGAAGGTGTTAATTATATTTTCTTCACCCTACCCTATAACCACATATAATCCATTCCACGTGAAATTGGTATGTGCAATCACAATTAACACCCCTGGACATTTGTCCTGTTGGGTCATACATATTTGCATGTACATTGATGCATCTGCCCTGTTCATACATCCAAACCTGATGGCCTGTTGCCATCAATCAACCCTGCATGTTGTTGGACTGTGTATTGCTGTTCAGATTATGCATGTGTTATGCTTGCTGTTCAATGGTGTGAATATCTGGGTGTTTGGTTAATGGGAATACTAATGCATGCTGTTACAACTAATTGCGAATGGTATTGTATGTTACTAACCCAAACTGTCATGACATAATGCAAAACATAGGATGACAGGGAAGGCGGGTTCCAGCGGACCCACCTCTCCCACCTCAGCTGGCGAGTGCACCTGGCAGTAGTGCCCAGTCTGGACCCTCCTCAAGTGGCCCTGTGCCACCTGCGGGTGATAGTGCTGCAGGGGATGGGGCTCATCCCCCCTCTGCAAGTGTGGCCAGAGGAGAACCACCACTCACCCTCCATAGCGTCCGGACTGTGGTGCGTAGGGAGATTCAGGAAGCTGTTCTTGGGCCCCTACGCTAGCTTGAGGCACAGGTGGCACAACTAACGGGCATGCCTGTTGCCCGGCCTACACAGCCCCCAACACAGCCCCATCCTGGGCAGTGAAGGCACAGTGGCAACTGCCCATGGGTGGGGATATCAGTTCCACTGTTGCCATCTGTGGGCTCATGGGTTCTGGATACCCAAACATCCATCCCCGTCAATTGTGTAACCCCCCCACACGTGTCATACACCGCCCCTGTATGCGTCTTGTTTGTCTTGTCTGTTGACCTACCCAACCTACCCCCCCAGCTATACCGACTTCCTTTACCTGACATACCACTCTCACCTGAAAAAAAAAAAAAAAAAAAAAAAAGGGCACTCTGTACCCATATACATAGCTGCCCATGTCGCACACATGTCTGCTGGACATGGAAACTGTCAATTACAATTGGCTGTACAACAAGTATTATTGCTGTCCTTACACCTCTCTCAGGGGTGGAAGGTTTCAAGTGTCCAGCCAAATTACAAACATATGCACAGCTGTTGCTGATGAAGAAATGGGCAGCTATGGGCCTTACCTACATCCCTCCTGCAAAACCCAAGCTTGTTTCCCTACTGTCTTACCCTCTTTGTGACCCCTTTTTCACCACTTTCCTGTCTCCCCATTTTCATTTCTTTCAAAGAAAATAGAGCTGGTGTGCGCACGAGTAAGCACTTTTAAGCGGTTGTAAGCAGGTGTGCGCGAAGCTGAACGCCAGTGCACATGCGGGAGCTCCATGCAAACCAGCACTAACCCAGTTACAACTGCTTAAAAGTGCCTTAGTCACTCGGAATGACAGGTCCTGTAGTCTGTTCAAAAGCAAAATAAAATTTCATTGTCAGTCCCGAACCCAGGACCTTGGAAACAGTAGTCTGCATGACTTACCACTAAGCCATGACTGTTATAGAAGAACATTGTGCTACAATAAATATATCATGTAATAGTAGGAATGAATGTAAAGGGAATATAGGATGTGTAGTACACAAAGCATGTCATGTATATTTACTGTCAAATCTAGTGGATTTCTATAATAGTAGTGTGTGAACAGAAACAGCCATGCTAGTTGGTAGCTAGTAGGTAATAATGTCAGTTATGATATATATATATAAATATATATATATATATATATATATATATATATATATATATATATATATATATATATATATATATATATATATATATAGTTGTAAGTGTCAGTGTACATACACACTTAGTACAGGAAACAGGAGAGATGAATGAAGAAATGTTAATCTACAACACAGCCTGAATTATAAGAGCGATACTAACCTTTACACTCACAGAACAGTGTCCACAGCATACCAGTATGGTCCCCGCCCTTACAATCTGAAAGAGCAACGCCTATCTCACATACCCTTTTATAGCACTGTCCTGAAATCACAGTGAGAACTGCAATTAGTACACAACTGGCTGCATGCACTCAGCAAATGCTGGCTAACAATTGGTGCAGAGGCCATCACATGGACATATGCAGATACCTACAAAAGCATCCTGTACTCCCAGTCCACGCATGCAATACTTTCATTGCACCGTATGGAGGCAGAGAGAGAGAGAAAAAGAAAGAAAAAAAGTAAATAAAAACACAAACAAAAACTACACTTAAAAACTAAGTTGAAGCTGTCATCAGTGACAGTATCAAACTGGGCTAGCAGCAGCAGGAACCTATACAAACGGTAACACAATCAGCTGCGACAAACACAGGTAATGTAAAGTAACAATTTAATAGTCTACATACTGTGAACACTCCATATGTGTTATTGGTCTGTATCTATATGTATGTCTATGTGATAAGTTGTGTGTACATTGTTTTACCCAAATGGGATGACTATACATTTCATGCCATTCAGTGTTAGGCCATGATTCTGGCACCAGTTGTCCATTTCAGTGAGGCCTGTCTGTAGGATGTGTGTGTCAGCTGGTGTATCGACTATGGTGCCTAGTTTGCAGTCATCTGGGAACTTTGTCATCCACAACCCGCCCATGTTTGCTTTCACATCTGAGAAGTAAATACCAAACAAGAGGGGTCCTAGGACAGAGCCCTGTGGGATACCACTTGTGACTGGCTTTGGGTCTGACATGGCTCCCGCAATTTTGACTTTATGGATTCTGTTGTTCAACCAGTTTGCAACCCATCATGTGACATATGTATTAACATTTAAGCTGATGAGCTTGTCTATGATGCCTGAATGGGGTATTGTGTTGAAGGCCTTAGGCAAGTCCAGGTAGGCTGTATGGACTGCTTTGCCCTCATCAATGGCTGTAGTGACTGTTTTAAAAAAGTCAACCAGGTTCAAAAGGCAGGATCAGCCCTTCACAAAGCCAAACTGGGTGGGATCAAGTGTCTGTAGGTCCCCAATGTTGCTGTATATGAGTTCCATAATGAATCTTTCCATAGCTTTGCAGACCAGGCTGGTTAAGCTTATGAGGCGGTAGTTCCCAGGGTCTGTAGAGGTGCCTCCTTTGTGGAGTTGGACCACTGTTGCTGTACGCCAGTGTTCAGGTACATATGCCGTAGTAAGGCTAAGGTTAAATATCATTTTTATATGCAGTTGTAGCTCCTCTTGGAGTTCACGTAGCACACATCCAAGGATACCATCAGGTCCCATTGATGCTGTGTGTTCTGCTTTGCTGAAGGCGGCCCTCACCTGGACATCTGAGATGACAGGGAGGTTACATTCAGCTGTGATAAGTATTTCTTCTTTTAAGGGAGGGAGGGGGGATATTTGCACTGAACCTGTCTGCCAGAATGTTGCCAATATCTATGGGTTCAGTGAATTTTATGTAGTTGTGTACTAACTCTGAGCATATCTGAGGCTTTTGGTCCATGTTTCTAACAAAACTGAAGAAGGCCTTGTGGTTATCTTTAGTGTCCTTGGCCATTTTTCTCTCAGAGTTGGCCTTGGATGTTGTTATGAGAGAACTTAGCTTTTTACTAGTGCTGACCACAGATTCCTTCCCTTTATGTGATTCTGCTCTGTCTTGCAGTAGCCTCCTTCTATCATTATACAATTTGTCTTTGGCTGGGGTCCACCAGACAGGATGCTTAACCTTTGTGCATAGGGTCTGGGTTAGAATTGTGTATGCATGTTCCATGCATTCTTGGGGATGTCCATGGGAAGCATTTGCAAAGGGGTCAGCATTGTGGGTTGTGGCTTCCACTGGCCCAGTGGGCTGCATGGATACCATCTCAGTCCTAACAAGTGAAAATCTGTCTATTCACATATATTTCAAAGTAGTCTACTGTGCTGGTGGTGGTGGTGGGATATGTATATCCAGGCCGATTAGTTTGTGTCCAGATCACACTAATGGATGACGTTCCACATACAGTACCTTGTTATGAACCCCCAGAGTGAGGTGGTACATTGGACCTGTCTCAGTGTGCTGACTGATGGGGCGTGGTACTATGTTGTATGGAATGTGGCAGGTATTGTTGCACAGGTGTCGGCTAAGCACTGATATCTGGCCATGTACATGTGTATCCACCAAGAGACACACACGTGCTACATATGGGAGTAGTAGTATATCACTACAGTTGAGTATCATGTATAACATGTGTGCCATATTTTGCTGACATAGTTTGCTGATATCCTGTTTGTGTTCTCTTTCAGGGACATGGCGCGTCAGCGAAATCCTGCCTACTCTGCTGCAGAAGATGAAGAGATACACCAGAGCCTGGTGTGGGATTATGACATACTGTTTTCCCGCACCAGCCAGAATCAGCAGGAGAAGGCTGCACTGTGGCAAGACCTTGTCCGTAGGGTAAATGACATTGGCACGAATAATAGGACATATGAGCAGGTACGACATCACTGCAGTGATTTAATCAGAAATGTCCATCAGCGTGCGTCGGATATCCACAGGCAACAGGTCACCACAGGAGGTGGGGTGGCCACACATCCCCCTCACAAGACTGGAGGGGCTACTCCTAAGTGTTGTGGCTCCAGCCCAGGAACATCAACAGCAACACACCTGCATTATGATGGAGGCTGAAGCCACACAGTAACACGACATGGAGCGTGCAGGTAATATGCCATATGTACACTTGACTGTTCTGTACACTGTCAGTTTATGCATGTGTAAGGTCTGTCCTTGGTATGTAGCTGTCAACATAGTATGTAATTGTACAGGTGTGATATTGCCAATATCAGCAGCTGACATGTGAAAGGCAACTGTTGTACTACTGAACTGTATCATACGCAGTATCAATGGCACAGTTGTGCCCACTGACATTAATCCCATCATTTCTGCAGGTCCCTCCGGTGTTACAGCAAGGCAGCCCATCCATGCTGGTGAGCATGTATTAACATTACCTATAATAGTCTTGATAGTGCTAGTAATAATAGTGTAACTCAGTAGTGCTCTGTGTGTATACTGCGGGGTGTGCATGTGTGCATGTGTGCATGTGTGCATGTGTGCATGTGTGCATGTGTCCAAGTGTGCATGTGTGCACGTGTGCATCACTGGTAACATGGTGTAGACATTGTAAACTGTGTTACCTGTCTTCCTCCCACAGGTTCTGGTGCTGCTCTGGTGTCCTGCAGCAGGGAACCTGAATCTGGTGCCACAGGTACTGATAATGATGATATCTGTGCAATGGCACAGGAAGGTGTGTCAGGGTCCGTCATTGGTCAGCCAATTGACAGTACACAGCTGTCAACCCCATCATTGCGCACAGTCATCCTGCCAGTACATCCTATGTCACCAATGTCCCTAGGTGATGGACAGGATACAGTGGGCATTGACCAGGGTAATGTGGTATCTGTGGCACATGCTTCCCCACACATCAGCCATGGGAAGGTGTCCTGAGATGGTACCACACAGACAGTTGCCCATGGGTTCTCATGAGAGCATCCGTGGGCGTACTGCCTCTGGCAGACGTGCCCAAAGAGGTCTGTCAACCTCAGCTATGTTTCGGGCTGTCATGCAGGCACAGTCACATATGGAAAGGTACACCAGACAGGGTCTGAGGGAGCTGATAGCATGTCGCACATCCATGACTGACAGTATGCATGACATTGTGGATGCTATCTGTAATTTCACCGATGTCATAGACAGACGTTGTGGGGACATATTACAGCAGTTCCACAACTACATGTCCATGAGCCAGGGCAATGGTGGATGGTTGCGGCGTCGACGTGGCCGTATGCCAGCAACAACAGCAGCTGACAGTCGGCGCAGACGACAACAGGCCCACGGATGCCCCCCATAGTGCCAGCAGCAGCCCCAGCAATGCTGGGTCTGTGCTGTCATCAGACTGCCCCAGGAGACCACGTGCACGTGGCTCTGGACAGTCCCAACAGGGACCTGTGTCCAGTCAATGAACACCCGCTTCTGATGACAGTACCCAGTCAGGCTTAGTACTGGATATGGTCTGTAGCACCCCTGCCAGGCACAGGTACCGTGTCCCTGGCCACAGACACTGATCTGTATGATCTGCCAGGTGCAGTCTGTGGCTGTCCACAAACTCCAGTATATGGCAGCCATGAGGTGGAACTGTGTCCATGCATACACACATGCGAAATGTTAACACCTAGGGCTACCACATACACGCACACACTGCATCAACAGTGCCCCACCCTGTACTGCTGTCCCTCACCAACACACATACACATACATGTCAATTGGTGGAATCAGTGGCAGACTCAGGCATACCTATTTCACACCCTGTGCATATGATGAAACTGTGCCACCTCCTGCAATCTCCAACTTCAGTGCAGGAACAGGTTAACATGTTGCTGATGCACAGGGTGACTACATAGAAGTGTATTAATAGTATCATGTTGGTAACAGTACAGTGTGCAGATATGATTGTGTGTATATCCCAGCATGCCTGATGCAGTAACTGTATGACTGTCCTGAATTGTTATCTACACCCATAGTAAGTACCATAGTGTAACAGCTGCACATTTTTGCATACTGGTGGTAAGGATGTCAACAGATAGCCACATACATAGGTAGCACAGGGGAGAAGGTAATGCAAGTAGTGATGCGCAATGATGGACATGTACACTAATGGTGGCATGTTGTCCACAACGACTATGCAATATGGATGTTTGCACATGTTGATATGTCTGCAGTACCAATTTAATTTAAATTAAATTAAATTTTAAATAATTTCAGTTTTACCATGGTCATCTGAGCTGTGCATTCCTGGGTACATGTTTATAGTGCCTGCATATTTGCACTGTTACCTACTGGAAGTGGTACCCCTTCTTTGTTGTACAATGGACTACTTCCAGCCCTGTTTACTGTAGCTTTGTTTGCATGCATGTTTGCTTGAGGTTCCCTGGGACACTGATTCCACCTGCAATGCAGATTTACAGAGCTTCTGTGGATTCCTAGTGACATCTGCATAGCTTACTATACGTATGTCAATGTCTCACATGACAGAACGTCACTGCCTGTCCTGTTCGCATGTACATTGCCTGTGACACATTGCATATGACTTACCTGGCATTTGCCCATGTGTGCAGTCATAAATGCCAGCGCTATGAAATCAGAAGCAGTACACCCACACATACTCACCTTCAGTATGTTGTTCCCCATTGGCCCTATGTGTTGGTAATCACCATGGCAATCACACTACTATGGTAGCATGTGCAAAGGTAACTTGTGAATCACCTTTATGGTCCAGTTGTGGAATATGTGAGTCATGTGACAATGTCACAGCTGCCACATGTATGCAGTCAACCCTCTCCCCTGGCCAGGAATGTACAATACATGTGTGAGATGCAACCACATAGCCAATCTGGGGACTGAGCACTCTGAACCCAGTACTGGCATACCCTGTCAGGTGGCATGACATACTACAGTGACTACAATACCAGTCTGACATAGACCTGCACTGACAGCAATCCAAACACATGAACACACTGGGGCATACTTGGAGTCTCAGAATAGCATCCTGCCTGAGCATCACACACCTCCGCAGCTGGCACACAGGCATATGTTAAGTTGGAACAGAGCACATGCCACACATGGCACACACATCCTGTGTGCCAAACGCTCAAAGCCTGTAGGGCTACACAACACACCTGCTACAGATGTGTCAGGTACCTCTGTTGGCCGGTGCAGTGGGGTCCTGCTCAACAGGCTGTACATGGTGAAGGTCCCAGTGATATGCCCGTGGGGCACTATGGTCCACCACATAACACATGCATACATGTCAGTCAGAGGCATGGACACATATGACTCAGTCATTGTCCATGCCACTATGGATGACCTGAGACGTACCTCCCTGGACTACATGATAGGGAACATAGAAGGGCTCTCTCAGCATGTGGCATGGGCTGGTATGAGCCTGACCTTGGTTGCCATCATACCCTCACCAGGTATGCTACCACAATATGTAGGAAGGGTGTTCTATGTCTACATTTTGCTCAATATCCAATGTCATTCATAGCGTATCCAATGGCTGTCAGTGTGTGCTTACATGCTAGGGAAGCCACAATGATTTGCGAGTGGCAGCTTGCACGTGTCACCCATGGGCCATTGTATATTGGCGAAGCCTCTTGATACACACATAGTGCCTTTTGCTGCAGGGCTCAGATTACATAGCCACCTCCGTGGGTATCACACGGGATAGGACACTAACAGTAATGCTACACAACACCAGCAGTGTACACCGCAAGATGCATGCACTGGACACTGTCCTCAGCACGGTA
Source organism: Protopterus annectens (assembly GCF_019279795.1). Classification (NCBI taxonomy): domain Eukaryota; kingdom Metazoa; phylum Chordata; order Ceratodontiformes; family Protopteridae; genus Protopterus; species Protopterus annectens. Next base: position 682,584,929 of record NC_056739.1, on the reverse strand, counting down.
AACTGCAATATCTGTGCAGTAACAGATTCCTGATTCACGGCTCACAGGTGCAACCCATCACTGCCAGGTTATACCTCATACCATGCCTGTCGTCCCCTACACATGTACCACACATGAACAGGGTGGAGGTATCTCAAGGCACCACAGATACACACACCTCCAGGTTGTTGGCACAGCACAAAGCATCAGGGCCTATCCATGTGCAGCTAACAGTGAGTTGGACTGCCTTCTGGTTCATAGCCTGGCACACACAACCCTCCCATACACAGGAAACCCACCTGTCCTCCCTAACTACACTGGGAATATGACAGTCTCTACATATGTCTTTATATGGCTAGACTGCATCCAGCCAAACATTGTGTGTGAGCATTACTGTAGCTACAACACACTAGCTAAAAGGTTCCTAGCATGTAGTCACTGAATTGCAGTGGGACAACATGTTACCACTCCCACAACAGGTGGGAATATGCAGCACCTGTTCATCGACTACATGTAGACTATATGGCCCAGACCAGATGTGTATCCCTCTCTGTTAGGATGATACCATATATGACTACATGTAGACTATATGGCCCAGACCAGATATGTATCCCCCGCTGTTAGGATGATACCATATACAACTCACACTGTATATACACATACCGCATGCAGCCCCTGCACAGTAAGACACAGTCATAATGTTATGCAGTGCAAATACCATTTATTCACTTGAGGCACGTGTCAGACATGGGAACTACTGAAGGTCACAGGTATATATGTGTATGGCACACACATACATCATGTGTGCATTGCCATTGCTGGTTTAAGCAATGTCATGCATTGTTATGAACAACAACCCACATATGGGCATTTTGTGTGACACAAACACACGTGGCAGTTGTGGGTTTCCAAAACATACCTAACTGTGCTCTGACAGTAGTAAGAGACCCAGTAGTGGAGCGCACTATTTGCATTACTGGGTGATTTGCCCTGTTTGGCTGTAGTTATAGTGTGGTGACATCACCTGTGTTTACTGGGGGAATGTGCAGTATCTGGTGTATTGTAGTAGTTGCCAAAAGGAACTGTTCTCTCACACTTGCAATTACACACACCTGACTACCCCCCCCCACACCCCACACACACTGGCTGGATTCATACCCCTACCTAACTATGTTATGACACTTGAGAGAAACGCATTAGCGGAGCGCACTATTCGAATTACTTGGAGGTTTCCCTTCTCCGGCTGTACTTATAGGGTGCTCACATCATCAGTGTTTGGAAAGGGTAATGTGCATCATGTAGTGTGTTCTCCTATTTGCCAAAAAGCACAAATCTTTCATGCAGAGTTGCACACACACAAACTTCCCTCATCCAAACACACACACTTGCCATTTGCAGGATTCAAACCCCTACCTAACTGTGTTATTACACTCAAGACGGATGCATTAGCAGAGCACGCTATTCACATTACTGGGAGGTTTGCCTTCTCCTGCTGTACTTATAGGGTGCTGACATCATCAGTGTTTAGAAAGGGGAACGTGCATCCTGTAGTGTGTTTTCCCAGTTGCCAAAAGGGTCATTTCTGTCACACACACAATAACCCCACTCACCAACACACTAAGCATTTGCAAGATTCAAACCCCTACCTAATTATATTATGACACTTGAGCAAGACGCATTAGCAGAGCGCACTATCTGAATTAGTGGGCATCTCTTTTGCACCTGCAGTATTTATAGGGTGCTGACATCGTTATTTCTACAGAGGTATGTACATCTAGTACTACCTGTCAGGTGGGGGGATAGCATATATATGCATTTGCAGCCACCTACTTCAGGGTCAGATATGCACATCACACTGGCAGGTTATGTTATAGTCATGTGGATATTTTTTTAAGCTATTTTCTATTCATTAATAACATACATAGTCTATTTGCAATTTGTACTCCTATATGTTTCAAACAGTTCAATATTGGTAACAGCTTTGTTTATAGAGTATTTATCTAAGGACAATATGTCTTCATCTTCATATTTAGTATTTTATACTATTTGTTTGCCACATCAACTCCTACCAGTGACTATATTAAGCTTTATAAGCTTCATGTTTTTCATTATATTTTATTTTTATGATTTATTTTGGGTGTTACACTGACTTTTCTAGATCAAGTTTTGTTTTTGTATGAAGAAACTTTTTAGGCTTTGGTTGTATTTCATATTCTCAATGATTCATGAATATTCATGATTTATCACTGCCTATTGGTTCACATTTTGTATATATTACATATGTTAACAGGTCATTTTTTGTTTGTCCTACACTGACGAAGGCAGTTTATGCCGAAACCGGTCTGTTAATAAAGGACTGATATAGTTTTCACATCTGGGTCTGCTCCTGCTGGTCTATTTTTGTTTTTTGTGTATTTGGTCTGGACCGTGCAATCCCCCGTGCATAGGACTCTGTTTGGTATGGTCTACTTTTTCTGTGCTGTGGGACTGAGCAGTGGATGTGCATCCTCCTTTTTGAAGGTGGAAAACTAATTTTTGTTTTATATTTTGTCCCACAGAGTATTATTTTATACTCTAGGGCACTTGTATCTGGACAACTATTTTGTTCCTGTTTATGGAAGTTGAATTACAAGCCAGTAGCCTAAGTATATTTTTTGTGGAAGTCGAACTATATGCCTACAACGTCAGTATCTTTTTTTGTGGACTACATTGGTCTGAGCTACGAATTAGGCCATTCGTTTGGGTTCTGGCGTCTAACTCCGAGCGTTACACATCCCAGGTATATCTATTTGCCCTTGCTTGTATTGCCAACTAACACTATTTGGCGATACTGTTCATCGCTTACTTGGATGCTGTTTTCTGTATAAAGTCTGAACTAGTATATGGCGTGGGTGTGCGATGATCAACAGAATTACGGGCTGGTGAGGCTGCATTTTTAAGTGCTTTTGTTGTCGTATACTGGCAGCGTTTTTTTGTGGAATGGATTCATGTACTGCTGAGCCCCGGAATATGGTCGTATAATTATACACTCAAGGAATCCTGAATGTACTGAATATCACAGACCTATTCAATTATCTTTTGGGGGTTGAGTTTTTGGAAAAGTTATACATCTGCTTTCTTTTGTGGGGGAATGGACTGGATGTGATTCAGCTACGGAGTATTTTGCAGGCCCTATATGGCGATTGTGTGTCTCACTCGGAACTGTTCATTATTTATGGTGTGAACTGTGCCTAAACTAAATCAATATTTTGTCTTGTTGACGCTCGACGGTGTGGAAAGGGAATACACTTCTAAGAATTTTATCCAGGTCCATATGGCGAATGTGTCTTTCACTGGGAATTGTTCACTATTTTGGCGTGAACTTTGCTTATTTTAGAACAGTAACTCGTAGGAGTTGATGCTCAACGGTGTGACAAGGGAATACATCTTAAAGAACTTTTTCTAGGTCTATTGTGGACTTTGTGAATTGTTCTACACACTCTTCTGGGATTTGTGGTTATTGCGAACAAGATATCGCTTTTTACTGGCAACTGTCTGGACATTATTGGACATTTTTCAATGTATGTTTTTTTCTCTCAGATGTATGTGTGATGTATTAGTGTAATACAATTGTTGTGTGAATATTTCATGACCAACCTGTTTCAGGTCTGGGCGATTGTTCAACATATACTAGTACTATTTTATGAATGGACAGGGTGGATTAGTCTATTCCTATCATATATTTGATGGTCTTTTTTGTCAAGTTGAGTTAATAACCATCTATTTGGGACTCTAACATTTTTCATATTAATATGATGACCTTGTCTCAATACTTTTATATATTTCTAGCTTTATAAATGTGACAGGATTAAGGCCAACATATATATGTATCTTTGAGGTTTGATCTCCTCAGGGTATAGGTAATATACGGGAAGTGATTTTTCACTTTCATAGTACTGATTCCTTAATTCCATCAGCGTATCTAGGGCCTTATAGTGACATATTTGGCTCTTTTTTAAGGTTAGGATTTGCTTTAACATTATGAACATATGGACCCAAATGGTATGGTCACCTATACATTAACATTTGGCTATTGTAATAGTAATTACAATCTATTACATAGGCCACACTCTTATTTTTGAGTGTTGCCTATTTGTATTACAGTCCTGGTATCTTTAGTTCAAGTTCTATCCCTAGTTTTGGGTTGACTGTTTATTCAGTTTATGGGGCACTTGAAACTTATGGCATTTGGTCCTATGTGACCTCCTGGTATTTAAGACCACTATCCCTTTATATTATTTTTTATATATAGGCTAATTAATACATATGTTAGTATTAATCTTGCTTTAATAACAACAGTGCAGGGAGTGATTGGTGGTTTTTGCTCAGTTTTGTATACTAATACTGTACTAATTGTTAATGGGTGACTAAAGTATATAGACATTTTCCATTGGTGAATGTGTGATCTCTGGGTCTATTTTGTTTAACTATATTGAATGAATGGTTGAACTCCAACAATTTTCACTGATATTGATAATGATTCAGCTTAGGGTTATATTACATTCATAGTAGTGATTTTGTATTTTTGGTCCTGTATTCAGGTTCTTAAAAGTCAATAGATAAGATATATAAATATTCTCTCATGTTATGTCAACTATAGTTTTGTATTCATACATTATATAAACAGCTGCTGCTTTATATAATATTTTTTAGTATTAAGATACGTCAAGCTTTATCCCAATCTCTTATTTAGAATACCAAACTATCAGTCCATTTGAAATTTTCACATTTTTTGACATTTGGTCATAGTCAGTTGGATGAATGTTAAGCACTCTTGTTGCTCTTTTGGATTCACCTTTACTGCTCGGTCTCACACAATAAATGGTTAGACTATCCATTTATGATAATTCACCGTGTGGTGTGTTGAATTTCATTTGGGTGGATTATTAACAACTGGAGGTATTTAAATTGACTATCTTTTTGCTAATTTCCTGGTTAGAGATATATATACCGGGTGTTCCTTTGTTTGTTTCTTTATATTGAATGTGATTAGTTCCTCCTATTTATTTTTAATTTGGGGTGTGCTTCCTGCCTGTTCCATCAGCTCTTGTGCCCCATATTGGGATTACAGATTTGAATTTGGTATCCTGTACACTAAAGGTATCTATTGCTTTTTGGTACGCCTGGGGGGTCATAACATTCATTATCCACATCATATATCATTACTTGTTTGTTTCTAGTACTGTGGGTTTATCCCACTTTTATTCACAGCATGGACCTGAACAGTATTTTGTCCGGATTATGTGCTGATAGGCAGGATACAGGTGTTTTTGGGATCGACACCCCACCAAGCAATGATCCGGACACTATTGAACAACCACTAACTGTGGATTGTGACATGTTTTTTCATTCTCTTACCAAGGCATTCAAAACACTCAGATCCAATATTTGGCATCTAAAATTATTTCGAGCATATTCTATTCAGAAGATGGCCCCCAGGGGACTCAGAATACATCTCCAACCCTTAGTGGGGAGACCGGATGATAAACTGAATCAAGATTGGAAAGAAGCATTACAGATAGGGTCCATGTTATTTGTGAATATATTATTACAATATTAAGAAAGAACTGTGGATATGAATATACAAGAGATTAAGACATTATGTTCGGATGTTAGCAAATTTGAATCTTCCTTAAAATATCAGGATAACATTAAAAAACTTTCACAAGACCTGACTGAACATGAGAAGATTATTAAGGAACGTAAAATCAAAAAATTTCACAGGAATTATTCGGATTATCAAAGGGGTAGACCATTTGAGTTCAGTCGGTCTGTTAGATTTGCTGACACGAACCAAATAAAGACAGGGCCCAGTCGTACCAAAAAGAGACCCCGATCTATTTTGAAAAATAGGGATAGTTCCTTTAATAGTACTTCAGGGGATGATTCCTCCCTCACAGATAGTGAGGGAACATCGGACAGGGGTTCACCAAACAGAAAGAAAAATAATAGAAATATCCCTTTAGAAGTGGCACAAGGCATCGGAGGGGCAGGAAGCACAGGAAAAGAACCTCCGAATGTGTCCTTTCAGGGTCTATTGACCAATTTTCTGAGCTAGTTTCAGCTCAGGTATCCAACCAGAATGTACTGAATCTTTCCAGAACTTTGTTAACTGAGGAACAAACAGCTTTATTGAATAAGGGATTGAAGTATATACCAGCCTTTTTCTCTCATGAGTATCACATTATACAGGATTTGCAAACTTTTTGTCGTAATCTTAATCTAAAACTGTTTTTTGCAAATGAGAGTACATAAGTATCAGATGAATTCAGGTTCGGTAGATCGTTGTTTCAACCACCTATGAATAAATATGTCTCCATTTTTATGGATTCTATAATGAGGGACCTTCATTTTGAAAACTATGGCCATATTATGTTACAAAATAATCTTACTCCAGGCGATAGGTTGGCATTGGATCAATTACGTAACAATAAGGAAATCACAATATTGTCAGCTGATAAAGGAGGTTTTGTGGTGGTTCTCAATACTGATGATTATATACAGGAGGGCTTGTCACAACTATCAGACAAAACTTGTTATATGCACATGCCTATAGATCCCACACCTCACTTCAAAGAAGAAATTGACTCTTTTTTGAAGCTTGCTTTTGAGGAGGGGATTATTAACAAAAAATGTCTTTCCTCCTTGACTGTTTCTGAACCTTGTAAACAGATTCTATATCTCTTGCCAAAGATTCATAAATCATTAAACAAACCCCCTGGTAGACCTATTGTCTCTGGAATAGGATCTCTTACCGAACCTTTATCAGCCTTTCTTACGAGATACCTCAAACCATTGCTGGGTTTGATTAGATCCAGGTTGCAGGACACAACCCAATTCTTACAGATTATTCAGGATACCCAGTTAGAACCAGGATGGTATATGTGCACCTTAGATGTTAAGGCCTTATACACCAGTATTCCACATTGGGCAGGCCTACAATCTCTTCAATATTGGCTTAACAGGGCAAATTTGTACTCACCCGGGTTCAATACTCTACTAATTTGTTTGTCAGAACATGTACTCAATAAAAATGTGCTATATTTTCAAGGCCAGTGTTATTGGCAATTGCAGGGTACAGCAATGGGGGCATCTTTTGCTCCCATTTATGCTGACCTTTTCATGGCTTATTTTGAGGAGTACATGATTTATGACAACTTGCACAACATCTATCAGGTAGAAATGGACATCTGGCGACGTTATCTGGACGACTGCTGGTTGGTTTACTTACGTGAGTTTGTTGATTACCTTAATAGCAACATATGGGGACTGGAATTTTCATTAACATTTGATCAGAATACGATCAATTTTTTGGATGTTACTATCTTAAAAAACCAGGACCTTACACTATCGAGTAAGGTTTTCCGTAAGTACCCGCAATATAACACCTTGTTACATGCTTCCAGCATGCACCCACGCCACACTATCAGGAGTATTCCAGTTTCACAATTCATGCGTATTAAGCGCCTCAGTTCTAAGGATGCTGAATATGAATCAGCTAGCATGGATCTATGTAACAGATTTTCTAGCAGGGGTTATGACTATAAAGACATTAACTTAGCCAGATGCAGGGTCAATCGTATGAACCGAGACAAGTTGTTGGAATATAAAATGGAGAAAAATACTACATTGAATACACCCATACGATTTATCACTACCTATGGTAGAAATATTAATATGATAAGGAATACTATCAACAAACACTGGAATATCTTGCTTGCCAATGATCATTTGAGGTCACTCTTAGGGCAACAATGACATTTTGCTTACAAACATGGCAAAACATTGGGTTCTTATCTATCTCATTACAAACACATAGGTAGTGGGGGGACCACCCATAAACAACTTACATTACAAGGGGATGAGTTATTTGGTTCTTTTCCCTGTGGCCATTGTGGGTCATGTTCTCTGATGAACAAATCTAAGGAATTGTCTAGTCGCAATCCCAGCAAAATATATAATATTAAAACTTTTGGTAACTGTGGTAGTGATTGGGTTGTGTACCTAGCAACCTGCCACTGTGGTGCATTTTATGTGGGCCAAACTTCAAGGGCCCTTAGATCAAGAATGAATGAACATTGCAGTGAGTGAAATACGGAAATGACTTCTTCTGGTTATTGCAGTGATATTAAGAATCATAAATCCAGTAGTGCTTTGTACCAACATACTCTCAAACATCTACAGGCAAAATTCAGTTTTATGATTATTGATCAAATTACAGGCGATCGCAGTCACAAACAAGGATGGCATGGTCTTTTGGATCACAAAGAGAAATACTGGATCACTACTTTAGGGGGTCTTCCCTCCTGGTCTCAATGATCACCTGTAATTGGTAATTAGTTATACATACTGAATCTCCTAGCTCATGAGATTGATGGACATTGTATGTCCAATTTTGTATTATTAACATATGTGGTGTCTCAGTCTTTGAAAAATAGGTACTACATTTTATTTTGTGAATGTCTCCTATCTATTATGATGAATATACCCTAAGCATGATAGTTTTGTGGATTTCTTTCGTCACTTTTTTATCATCATTATTATGATTGATGGTTTAATGGCAATCTGTAGTTGGTTGTTCATACTGGATTTCACACTACATGGATGGATATTGTATGTCTAGTTATATATCATCAATACATCTAGTTTCTCCATCATGCTATATTATACCATCTGATTGATATTTAGGATTAGTTCTGATTTACATATTCGAGGTTTCATAGTCATGTGGATATTTTTTTAAGCTATTTTTTATTCATTAATAACATACATAGTCTGTTTGCAATTTGTACTCCTATATGTTTCCAAACAGTTCAATATTGGTAACAGCTTTGTTTATAGAGTATTTATCTAAGGACAATATGTCTTCATCTTCATATTTAGTATTTTATACTATTTGTTTGCCACATCAACTCCTACCAGTGACTATATTAAGCTTTATAAGCTTCATGTTTTTCATTATATTTTATTTTTATGATTTATTTTGGGTGTTACACTGACTTTTCTAGATCAAGTTTTGTTTTTGTATGAAGAAACTTTTTAGGCTTTGGTTGTATTTCATATTCTCAATGATTCATGAATATTCATGATTTATCACTGCCTATTGGTTCACATTTTGTATATATTACATATGTTAACAGGGCATTTTCTGTTTGTCCTACACTGAAGAAGGCAGTTTATGCCAAAACCGGTCTGTTAATAAAAGACTGATATATTTTTCACATCTGGGTCTGCTTCTGCTGGTCTATTTTTGTTTTTTGTGTATTTGGTCTGGACCGTGCAATCCCCCGTGCATAGGACTCTGTTTGGTAAGGTTATGTTCTATACCATGCTTCATGACCACAAAACCTGTAACACACAACACGACCAGTCCAGACCACCCCTCCCACATCCAGGACACACACTTTGCTTCCCTGGGAACAGTGCCAGGATATGCAGGTGTTCACATACACCATTCCAGTTGTTAACGTCAGGTACAGGCATATTGTGTGTGGGAACTACTCAGGCCTCTACAACATTACCCTACAGCCACTACAATTTGTGGGTCCATGTGCTATGGCAGAACCACTCATCACAGCCACAAGGGGGAATACATATTGCACCTGACCATCTGCAACATGGGTACTCACTGTTCCACACCAGAGGTAGACCACCATTGTTGATATCTGACCATACCCACCTTTCCCTGGACATCCATATCCCATCCCCACCCCCAGGCAAGGGTCTCACTGCAAACAAAGTGTATTTATCAAAAGCAGACTTTGCACTTGTGAAGACTGGGGTGGAAGACTTCAAAGGAACCATGCTGGGGGAGTATACAGGCCACTCTGCATAATCCTTGACAATTGCATTCTATGAGCATGTGGAAGGTTTGCATTGATCATGCTATCCCAAATATACCCATGACTGCTCCATAACAGGACACCTGTCAGGTGTACACCAGCCATATATGAGCTGTCCAACAGACAGTGTGAGCTAATATATTGCAGCGCAGTAGCCCACAGAGGGAGGACATCTCTGAACAGTACCGGCACGACACTTCAATCCCTCATAATCATCACGACACAGTGTTGACAGTGAAATTGTCCAGACAATGCAGATAAGTCTCCCCTCAGTCTGTTATTGACGCCCACTTACTGTTAGAGGTCCTCAGCAACCCTCTTCCAGCACACACCAACAACATGGATGTGGCTTAGCACATTCAAACCCTGGGATCTCCACTGTGTCCCTGCTTGACAGAGGCACAGCACACTAGCCTCACACAGTGCCTTATGTGACCTACTTTACAGTGGCACAGTAGCCTACTGTACTTGGGAGGCAGACGCCAAGCACACTCTGGCTAAGCTGTCATTCCCTAGGGCAAACAGCCTAGGATTGACCTCTACACCCATATATTTAATTGTCAGATGCACATTATTTGTTGCTGATAGCCTGTTTGCAGGTCTTATAGCATTCCCTGTTTGTATGAACAACTTGTGTATCTGTGGAAGATATTTGCATATGGGAGGGATCCACTATATCACGTATGTCTCTGTAGTCATTTAACTGTGTGCACTGGGCAGATTGCTGTAATGTGGTTGGTTCCTGGAATAACATGTACAAATACCAGATATGTGTAGCCAACTGCTAAACTGAGATTTGGCCTAAGTGTGTGAGCATGCCCAGTTCAGCCTTCCCATGGCATGTTGTCTGACATATGTCTCATTTATCAAAGTGTGCGAGCATGCCCAGTGTGTGCTATCCATATGTTGAACTCTGCAGCCCACCACATTTGTGGATGAGTGTGAACTTCAACAATATCTCCTGTTTATGGTTGTGTGTTGTGTGTCATGTTATGTAGTTACTGTCCAACTGCTTTGTGTGTGAACACAACAGGGATTATACTGTGCCTGCAGGGTTTGCATGGGATACTTTGCATACAGTTGTCAACATCCTTTCATACTGACCTAACACTGTAGTACCGTATAGTGTACTGGTTCAGTACTTTCACTGTGGTGGACAGTATCCTGGGCTTTAGTCCTATCACTGCTTTACATTTCCATAGTGAGCACAACAGCCTCATTAGGGGCCAGTTGTACACATCTGACCATGTTGCATTATGTTCAGATATGAACTACTTATACCAGGCTTGTCCAACATTGGTAGTGTATTCCACAACATAGGTGTACATTGGCAAACAGTAGCGATGTGCCCTAGGCCATTTCTAATGCTAGTCGGAGAGTGTGTTTGTCCTTCGACACACATTGTAAGTGGAGTTTGCCATGACATATGTCATGGTTAGTATACTGTGCCTCCGTCTACCTGTGACATAACAGTGATACCCAGGGTAAACCTACCATCTCCCATCCACTCATCACGATTCCTCTTGAGGAGAATCGATGAGTGACTCTATGGATAACCTGTACTGGGAATTTACTCATGAGTGGGGGTGGCTTCTGTGTTATGGATCATGCAGTACAGCTTGTCCTATGTATGTCAGTGCTGGGGTTCAGGTTTCTCAAGTGCATAGCTCACTGCCATTCAGATTGTACAAGGTGCAGCATGTTCATTGATTCCAGCTTGGACATGGCTTTATACATCAGGCACAGCTTGCCTCTGTGGGCAGTTTGGCAGTGTGTGGAGCTGCAGTTTGTTTAATCAGGCAACACGTGGCATCTGTTCAAGCTCTTTGATACTCCTGGTGAGGTACTGTTGGGGACATTACAGTTGATGGAGGTGTCTGCTGAGGTACATCCCACAGGGGCTATTGTAGTCAATTGTAACGCTGATGAAGGATGACTGCAGAGCCGCAATGACCTCCCCTTATCTAGATCTGACAACCTTCATGATTAGGTGGGTATATGGTATGTTTCTGTGAACACTACAGCCACATGTTTGTCCAATGCAGGATATCTATTACCTTGTGTCCCCAGGTCTCTCATTACATGTTAGGTACGTAATGGGTTAACACCTATGTGGTACTTGGTGGGCACTTACTGTATATCCACGGGGTTGACTATACACTTTTCTGCAATTAGCTTGCTGACATGGCTATGGCACCAGTTGTCTGTTTCTATGTGGCCCTTTTGTGGGATGCTTGTGTCAGCTGGAGGGTCAGATATGGTGGGCAGTTTGTAGTCCTCTGCATACATGTTCAGACACAGTCCTTCCATGTTGGCCTGTACCTATGGGACATATATTCCAAACGAGGGAGGTCCCAGGACCAAGCCTTGTGGGATGCCAGTTATATCTGGTTTGTAGTCTGACATGGCTGCAGCATGTCTGACCATGTCAGTTCTGTCCTTGGTCTGGTTTCAGCCCCTCTACTGACATAGGGGTTTATATTTAAGCTGGTGAGCATATCTGTAATGAACACGTAGGATATTGTATGGAAGCCTTTGCAAGGTCCAGCTACACTGTGTGGACCACATTGCCATCATCAATGACCTTAATGACTGTTTCAAATGAGTCAAACATGTTTAGGGGCAGGATCTGCACTTAAGAAAGCCACACTGGGTAGGGTCCGGTGTCAGTAGGTCCCCAATATCTTTATGTCTGCGGTACATGCTGATCCTTTCCATAGCTGTGCAGACCAAGCTTCTCAGGATTCTGGGGTGGTAGTTTGCAGTATCCATTCAGGCAACACCTTTGCTGAGAAGAACCACTGTTGTTGTACACTGCTCTTTGGGTACATATCCTGTGGTAAGGCTGACATTGAGCAGTAGTGTGATTTGGCATTCCAGTCTTCTTGGAGTCCATGTTGGACTCAGCCCAGGACACCATCTCATACCATTGCTGCTGTGTGTTTTGCTTTGTAGATGCTGGCTGTTACCTCAGCATCTGCAATGTTAAGGGGCCAGCAGTCTGCTGGGATAGATATTTTGCATTCTGGGGGGGGTTGCACTGCACCTGTCAGGTTGTATGTTGGCAATATTGTGTGTGTTTGGTATGTTGTTTGCAATATTTGTGTGAATCAGAGCATATCTGTGAATTCCCAACACGGTTCCTACCATCAGTTGAGTAAGCCTTGGGATTATCCTTAGTGTCCTGTACAATTTGTATCTTCATAGGTTCATAGGTTCATACTAGGCTATCCACCCTAGGGCATTTGTAAGCCTAGCCACAGTGTGTGTGTCTTTCACCGCCCTTTGCTATGTGAATATTATGGCCATTTATGATTTACTTTACTGTGCCTCTGTCTGGACGTGACACAGTGAAGACCCCCAGTGTACATCTATGATCATCCATCCACTTGGCAAGATTCCTGTTGAAGAGTGTCAGTGAGGGGCTCTGCCTAACACCAAAGTGGGATTCTGTTCCAGGGTGTGGGGAGCCTATGGGTTATGTATCTTTTCCTCCAGCACATCCTATTTCATTATGTGTTGAGGTTGGCATCTCTCACTCTCACAGCTCTGATGGCTTTGAGTTTTCTGGGGTGGAGCATGTCCATTACTCCTGTGTTGGACATGGCCTTGTACAACAGACATACAATGCCTCTGTGTAGGCAGTATGTGACTGCATTCAGCTGGGGTGTCTACAGCCAGGCTGCATATGGCATATATTTGAGACCCTTTATCCTTGGTGAGGTACCTTTGAGGTCTTTCTAACTGCTGCAGGTGTCAGGTAAGGTACATCCCAAATGAGGCATTGTACTAGATTATGGGTCTGATAAGAGAACAGTACAGGGGCACAATGACCTCTGTTGACGTAGATGTGAATCCTTTCATGATACGGTGTCCAATATAGACAGTCTTCCTAGCCACAGTGACAATGTGAGTGTCACGTAACAGGTTACTGTCCACTTGTGTCCCTAGGTCCCTGATTACTCCTTCCATACGTAATGGTTTATCACCTATGTGGTAATTTGTGAGTACCTTGTTTGGTATTTGGTGGGACATTCATACTGTCCAGTGTCTTCGGGAAGGCTGGGTGGGGTTCCTGTGTGTGAGAGTGTGGTCTGTAGCATGCTACAGACTGTACAGCAGTTTTGCCTATGGTTAGGTGCACATGGATGGTCTCCGATGCTTTGTGCATTGTCAGTTACCTGGACGTATGGGTGTCTGAGCTGAATATGGATACTCCCCCTCCTTTTATGTTTTGGTCCAGGTTTTGGGGCCATAACGCATGATATGAGGTATAACCTGGTAGTGCTGGTGTGCTGTCAGGAGGCTTGCAGCAGGTTTCTGTCACTGCACAGACATCGATGTTCTCCATACTGGGGAGGGCCTCAGGAGCATGCATATTGCGGTTTACATGTCTGGCATTGGTCAGCATTACCCTTATGTTTCTTACCACTTATGTTTTCTAGGGTGGTGGGTTAGTCTTTTCAGCCTTGCTTACGTAAGGCTCTATGGAGGTGGCATAAGCCTTATCCAATATCCAGATGCCCAGGGGTAACAGGTGCAAGCCATCCCTGGAACAGCAGCATGGCTTGTCAAGCATGACATCCCAAGCAGACAGACATTAGATCCTCTTGGAATGACAGCAGTAATTGTGCCACTTGTTAAAGCTGATCATTCTGTGTTTGTACTGTGCATCATTCTTGGTGAGGGTAGGATGCTGCAAACGGTCAGTGTCATACCGGCCTGGAGTACATACTCAGAGAGCTCATCTATGTCTCTTTTCATGTAGTCCAGGGAGGTACATCTCAGTTCATTCACGCCAGCATGGACAATGACTGCATCATATTTCTACTTGCTTTGGGGTGACCTGCATACTTGTGTTATGTGGCATATTGTAGCAGCCTACAGGCAGATTACTGTACCCTTTCCCTTGTTCAGTCTGGTGAGCGAGACAGCAGTGTGTCTGACTATGGAGTCACCTATTACAACTGTATCAGGCATGTTGTTTCTTCTTCTGGCCTGTGACTGTTTGGCACACCAGCTTTGTGTGCTATGTGTTGCATGTGCTATGTTTAGAGGTTGTGGTTGCTTGGTGGTCTGCTTTGGAGGCCTCTGTTGGTGTGCTGTGTTTGTAATTAGGGCCTCTGGGAATGTTTTTCTGTGTTTATGTGTTTGGTTTGCAGTTGTGATAGGTGTATGTGGGACTGGGTTTGTGGTGTGTGTGGTTACCTTCTCCTCCTGACTAGTTTTGACAGTACTGAGTTGAGGGAGCTCAGCCTCCGGTTTGGATAAATGATTGCATCTCTCACATATATTTGTATTTCTTGGGGGGAGTTGAGGGTTGTCTGTGTACTTGGGGCAGGTGTAACATTGCCTCAGGATTCACAGATTCAACTTGTTGTAGCTGGCCTTAGTGGATTGTATGTGTGGACATATTTTATTGCCATACTACTGATCAGTGATTACTTCCCTTTTTATGTTTGCTCTATCATGTAGTAGCTTCCTCATTCTCTTGCACGGTTTGGTAATGGCTGAAGTCCAGCATGCCAGATGCCTGCGTGTATGGCATTGTGTCTTGTTGTTATTTGTGATTGCATAATCCAAGCATTCCTGGCTGTTTTCATGGAATGCCTGTATAACAGGTTCTGAGGTGTGGCCCATATTTTGCACCTGCACAGGGCTTTTAATGGATTCCACATCAGTTTGGAGGAGTGCAACTTATGCTTTACACATGTTTTTTCACTGTGGTGTTCTGGACAGGGACTGTGGTCAGGATGTGTATATCCAGTGTGATTACTCTATGGTCTGGTCTTACCAGTGAGGGATACACTTCTCATCTTGCCATCCAGTACCCATGTTGTTGATTAACACATCCAGTATGCTTACCCCTCTTGTGGGAGTGGTACGTTGTTCCTGGGCATTTTGGTTTATGGATTCTAGGAACTTTTCTCCTACAGTGTTGGAGCTAGTATAATGCTCCCAGTCTATGTCTGGGTATTTTCAGTCAACCAATATAATGTGGTTTGGGGGGCTTGATATATTCATATATTCCAACATAGGCCAGGTGCAGTTCCTGGTGTTAGGATGGTAGTCTGTAGCAGGCTATAAACTGGGAAACAGTTTTAGCCACTGTTATTTGATCATGGCTAGTCCATGCTGCTTTTTGTTGTGGTACCAAAATGGGGATGTGGTTATCCTTGACAATTATTGCTAGTCACCCTCCTTTTGTAGCTTGTTCCATGTTTCGAGGCTGTACAGCACAGTATGAGGTGTAACCTGATAGTGTTAGGGTGCTGTTGTGAGCCTTGACCCAGTTTTCTGTTACAGGACAGATATCAGCATTCTCCATACTGGGTGAGTTTACACTGCACACATCTTGCTGTTTAGACTTCTGGCATTGGGTAGCATTACATCTAGGTTCTTATCCTTTGTGGTAACTATTGGAGGTGGGTTTGTGTTTTGAGGCTTACCTTTTCAGGGCACGCTGTGGGTAACGACAGCCTTTGCCAGTATCCATGAGGCCTGGACTGATAGGTGCACGTCACCCCTAGCAGGTGGAGCATCATGTCATGCTCAGCATGTCATCCCAAGGTGGCACACATTGGATCCCCTTTGACTAACTGCATTACTTCAGCCAATTATTGCAATTGATCATCCCATCGTCATATTGTGGCATCATGCTTGTTGAGGGTAGGATGTTAGTCAGTGTCCTCAAGTGTGCATATACTACATGGTGTTACATTACTTAACACATGGCATTCATGCCTCAGGTGGTGCTGCACGGCTGCCTCTGTCGGATGCACATATTACACTCCCTGTACATGTTTGAGAGCAGGTTATGTCATTTTAGGCATCCATGCTATTATATGAATGAGTCAGAGAGGGGTATCATTCCCAGGATTCCTACTGAGCCAGTGTATGTGCTATGTGTTGCCTCTTTGCCAAGGCCAGGGCATACTGGGCATGCCTCCTTCTGCCTACTGGGGCAGGCTCAGGTTGTTCCTCCTCCGAGTCACGATCTGCCTGTGATGGCCTTGGCAATGGTGGGGGGCTGTTTGGCCTGGCCCTATGCTGGTCCTGCTGCAGCTGTTTTTGCAAGATCATATTATGTAGCATAGCACATACCATGACAATTTGGGTACATGTAGTTGGTGAGTACTGCAAGGCTCCACCAGATGTGTCCAGTCACTGGAACCGTGACTTGAGCAGCCAAAACACACGCTCTATTACATTAATTATTTGTGCGTGTGCCTCATTATGGCGTTCCTGTTCAGGTGTGTGTGTGCATTTCTGATGGGTGTCATCAGCCACTGCTCCAGTGCATAACCTGCATCCCCCACTAGGTGTCCGTGTGGGATGTCCCCATTGGCAAATGTCTGGCACAGCTGCGTCAGATGCCAGATATGGGAATCATGGTAGCTCCCAGGGCAGCCAGCACACACATTCATTATTATGCCCTGGGCATCACACACGACCTGGCAGTTGATGGAGGGGAAGCCCTTGTGGTTAATGTAGGCCCAATCCCGCTCACCAGCTGGTGCTTTGATGCGTATGTGCGTGCAGTCTATTGCACCCACTACCTCAGGGTATTCCGCTATTTGCTGGAAGAGACGCATATTGCTGGCCTATACCTCACGGGCATTGGGGAAATATACATGGTCACCGACATGTGCTGACATGGCATCCAGGAACTGGTGCAGTACCCTGGAGGCTGATGCCTGTGATATCCCCATCATATCACCAGTTGGTCTCTGGAAGGTACCTGTTGCTAGTATTCTTAGGCCAACACATACCTTGGTTTCCACTGGGATGGGTTCCCCTCTGTTGGTTCTGTGTGTGAGGCGTGGCCTGCACAGCTCGACAATTTGCTGCAGGAGGTCTCTGTCCACTCTATAGCACTCTACTATCTCCAGCTCATGTAACCCGTGGTAGGTGACCCTGGGCCTGTACACTCTTCTCCGTCTCCTCATTGTGGGTTGTCTGGCACCATCTGCATTGTCACCACCATCAACAAGTCGCCTATGTCTCCTTATGACAGCTATGGCAGCCCCTAGCATTTCTGCTCTGAGTTCAGCTTTTTCAGTTTTCACTTCTAATAGCTTACTCCTGTCTTGCAGTGTCTCTTGAGAGAAACATCCTGCACTGCTGTTTGCAGAGTTTTAAGTGCTTGGCTGAGCTACTATTCTGCCTGTGTAATTGCCTGCTTCTAATTGTTTTCACCTGCTAGCTCCAGCAGTATTCCCTGCTAGCTTCCTACTAATTCTGCTGCTTCATTTTTCCTTTCTGTTTCCTCAGGGGGGAGCAACACCATACCAGCAGGAACATGCTCACAGTGGCTTACATGCACGCACACATGCTTACATGGTTTAGAATTGTCTTATTTGGGTTAAAACGCGTGCACACCAGCGCAAACAGTGTTACAAGTCTGCCAACAGGCTCC
This sequence comes from Protopterus annectens, assembly GCF_019279795.1. NCBI lineage: Eukaryota > Metazoa > Chordata > Ceratodontiformes > Protopteridae > Protopterus > Protopterus annectens. Next base: position 682,566,650 of record NC_056739.1, on the reverse strand, counting down.
CACATGCTCAGTCTGCCTTACATGCACACTAGCGCAAACAGTCTTACAAGTCTGCCAACAGGCTCCCACATGCTCAGTCTGCCTTACACACGCGCACACTGCCCTACCCGCGCCTCATGGCGTGCACACGTGCGCATGCATGCCCAACAAGAAACGTTGGTGTAAGCAACAGTGTACACCTTCCATTTCTTGACTTTCCCATGCTTATCTTATGGCACTCCTCTTTCCATGATATGTGTCTGACATCTGTCATGTAACACTGACCTCCAATGAACTGCATTTCTTTCTACCATTCCCCCCTGTGATGTCACCTATCTCCTACTCTATTCCTCCCCCTTATGTATCTCTTACACTACTCAGAATGTGCTCATTTGCTATGTGACAGTGGAATTCAGTATCCTAACACTCATTTAAAACAGATTGCCTACTAATGCTTAGTTACATCTCTTAGACTCAGCTTCCCCCCTTAGCAACCACTAAACGGTGGCCATGTTGTTTTTGGTCTGCTGGTCCCTGTATTGTAAATCCATGTATTGCATAAAACCCACATTTGTGGGTTTATAACCATCATGTTTATGTTTTATACAGCGCAACCCGTTTGCGCGGGGCTGCACTGCGTTTTCATATTTGCATCGAGGTACCTTGCCAGTGGCCACATATTTGGCCATTGGCATGCTGCCTGACACATATGCACCCTTTATTTGGAGCTGACATGGCTCCATTGTGATTTTTGCAGAAATGTACTCAGTTGCCAACTGAGTACATTTCTGCAGCTAAAACGGCTCTTACACGGGCTGCTTTCTGCTTCGTGGATCGCTACTCTACCTCATTTGCATGCCTTTCAGCTGCAAGTGAGGTATTTAGCATATCCACGCCCAGTCCGTGTAAGAGACACTTTAGCTGGTCTCTTACATGGTGTTTCGGGCTGTTCCTGGATTGCGAGGTTTGCATGGAGTCTTACACTCTCTTACACTCCATGCAAGCCTTCGTGAATCCTGCCCGATGTTTTTCAGCAAAATGGCAGGGTGCTAATACTCTGAGAGACAGTTTGTTGGTAGTGGTTGTAAATATATTCTAATTCTAGTATTAATTTTGGAAAGAATAGAGTTACATGAAACAGAGATCAAGTTATATGTGTTATGTAGTGAAATTGTTTCTATTATAAGAAAGAATGGGGCATTTTACAAACAGATTCAGAATTACATTTTTCTGTGTAAACCCCCTCTTATTTCATATTATAAAGGAAAGTGCATAGCTGATTATCTTAAAAGTGAGAATTTTATTCAGTCCATACAATATATTTATAGGGATTTTATAAAGAAGTTCTGATATAAGGAGAGTATTTTTATACTTGGGTTTAATACACTGATACCAAATGGTCTTATCCAAACTTGTAATTGGAAATATTTCTTAATTTATTCCTTGTGGTGTTGTTTATTCATTGTGTGTGATTGTATTTTATCCTTGCTGGAAGGTCTAGCTGCCAAGGTGCCAGGAGAATGAACTATTTTTGTGTGGATTCTTGTGTATTTTTTCTTTTCATTTTTCAGTAGTTTTACACAGTGTATTTGTTCATAGATTCATAGGTAGGTACTAGGCTATCAGCCCAAGGGCCTAAGTAAGCCTAGCCAACACTCTTCCCTGGCTTACACCACCCAAGAAAACTATTTTCCTGTGCCCCTGTCGAGCAAAGCCACCAAAGTGATCCCTGGGATTTATTTCCTAGTTCCCATCCACTTATCAAGATTTTTCTTGAAGAGTGCTAATGAGGAACTTTGCTTGACATAGATGGGTAGCTTGTTCCAGAGTATGGGAAGTCTCTGGAACAGGAATCTATCCCTCCAGCATGTCTTGTTTATTGTGGTGACAAGGTTTAGGTCCCTAGAGCATGTAGCTAGGAGGGATTGGGATTTCTTTAGGTGTAGCATGTCCAACAGCTCTGGGTTTGACATAGCTTTATATATTAGGCAGAGGTCACCTCGGAGTAGGCGATATGCTATGGAGTAAAGCTGGAGTTTTTTGAGATGGTCAGTGTAAGGCATCTTTTTGAGGCCAGTAATCCTCTTTGTGAGGTGCTTCTGTGGCCTTTCCACCTGCTGCAGATGTCTTGTGAGGTACATTCCAAAAGGGGCATTGTATTCTATAATGGGTCTAATGAGTGTCGAGTAGAGGGGAACAATGACCTCTTTTTTCCTAGATGAGAACCTTTTAGTGATGAGGTGTGCAATGTAGAAGGATTTCCTGACTACTGTGGCGATTTGATTATCAAATGAGAGACTATCTGTCCACCTGGGTCTCCAAGTCTCTTATCACACATTCGGTGTTAAGCAGACTGCTGCCTATGTAGTAGTTCAGGGATTTTTACCAAAGGGGATGACAATGCACTTTTTGGTATTGAGCTTGAGGCCATGGCTCTGACACCAGGCATTTGTCTCAGTGAGACCCTTCTGTAGGATGTCCACATCATTTGGGGACTCAACTATGGCTCCTAGTTTGCAGTCATATGTGAACTTCATTAGCCAAAGGCCTTCTGCGTTAGACTGTACTTCCGAGAAGTAGATACAAAACAGGAGAAGTCCCAGGACTGAACCTTGTGATACTCCACTTGTCACTGGTTTGAAGTCAGATTTGGAATCAGCAACTTTTACAGTGTGGGTTCTGTCAGTGAGCCAATTGGCAACCCATCTTGTGACATAGGGATTTATACCAAGTTTAGTGAGTTTAGCTATAATTCCAGAATGAGGGATGGTGTTGAAAACCTTGGCGAGGTCAAGCTAAGCTCTGTGAACCACCTTACCCTCGTCTACAGTACCTTACATTTTTTCAATATTTATATAACTGTACACCTCCTGATTGTATTTTCAGTATTATTCAAGCATCTGTTTACAGACATTTTAATCCTAGAAAATATGTACAGTAATGCAGCCCTCTTATTGATGGTATCTATAATGTAATTACTCATTTCTCTGATGGTAGAGAAAGAAAGAGCAGTGGTTGTCTTGTCCTGTTTTTTTTCCCCCCAAGATTTATTTTCATATGTAGACTTTATTTTCTTCCTATTCTCTAAGATCTTAGACTCTGCCACAGAGACCTTCCCTCAAATGTCAGAGCAGTCCTCCCTTTGATATTAAGAAAGTACTGTGCAGAAACAGTGCCTGCATAGCACACACACACACACACACACACACACACACACACACACACACACACACACACACACACACACACACACACACACACACACACACACACACACACACACACCACACACACACACACACACACACACACACACACACACACACACACACACACACACACACACACGTAAAATAATCAATCATACATTTTACTTAACAGATAATGGAATTGCAGTCAGATACACACATTCGCTGACTATCTTCCTCTTTAGCATATTGGTGGGTTGCTGCTACACTTGGAGAAAGTTTGCTGGAAGCAGATGTAAATATATACTCCAGTTCTAGTATTAATTATATTTAAAACAGTTACACAAAACAGAGATCAAGTTATATGTGTTTTGCAGTATAATATGATGTCCTCCCATGTCACTGTTGCAGTATTCATAACCTAAAGGATCTCCTGCCAAGGATAGCCCAATTCCTGGTAGGTGTACCAAAGCATTTAGTAGTTATAGGCATCATACATCACATATACACTCTTCACCCAAGGTGGTCATAAAGGTGACATACAGATGCGTACACTCAGAACCTCTTTGCTGACAGTTGGAATGCCATTATTGAATATCGACCTGAAAGCCCTTCTGCTGTATTGGCTACCAAGTTGTGTTTTAGATTAGTGCCCCATTGGGGTTTCCTCTTTTCTTATCTTTCTTTTATTTAGGGCTCTTGGGTTCATGTCATCCAATAAGGGAAAATGTCAGTCTGGAAGCAGATTCCCCATAAAGACCATCATGACCAGTGTCTTTTCTGTTAGGGTGCTCCTATGATCATATACAGAGTTCTATCTGCCGAGCTATTGTCCCTAAGACCCTATGTATTTCCCTGTCCTCTTTATCTATTTACATTGAAAACCAATGTCTTAAGCTTCTATCTCATGGTGCTATTGCAGTGTCTTCCCATTCCAAGGATCAGCTGTCTGCAAAGAAAAAGGCCAAAAACATAGATCTGATACAGCTGGTTTCCAGCATCTATCAGACATCTCTCTCAAAACTAGAGAAAGTCTAGAGGATTGTCCTGTGGTTGCCTCAGATTCCTGTCCTGTGACCTTATTAGAGGTAGGCATGGAACTGACTTCTTACACATCCTCCGAGGTTTTACAAACATCTCCTCCTGACTTGAAGGGGAACTGCAGCTAATTATATCTGAAGGACTGATAGACATTCCAGAGATTTTAGTTAGGGAAGAGATCTCTGCTACACTTTTTGAATGTCACCAGGGGGTCTGACCTTCCAAGGATGTTTCATGCAGAGGCCCTGCAGAAAAAGAAACAGAAAGCAAGCATATTTCCCTGTAATTAAGGGTTCCCAATGTGATGTCAGGATTTTATTTTGGGTTATTCAATGCTTTAATGGTTTAAAGTCTCCTCAAGGAGTGTCTGTGCATGCCATTCCCTGATCTTTCACTCCTCTTAAAAGACCCAGGGAATGACACTCTTCTGATATGGATCTGGATTCTGGGTAAGAGTCCTTGGCCTACTCTTCTCACATTCCTTCCCCCTTGGACTATGGTTCAGTGGAAGAGGATTTTATTAGTTCATATTCCCCTTTGGAGGACCTATTCTTTGGGGATACTGTTGTCCACATGATGAAGTCTTTTAACTGGAATTGTTCTCAAGTCACTGACATCCAGAAAAGGTTTTGTATGAGCTCCTTTAGATGGATACCCCTAAGCCTATTGTTCTCCCCACTCTGGATGCCCTCCTTGAATACCTTTTCAGCAGCTTCTGTGGCTCCTGATTCTCAGTCCCCTTCACCCAGGAAGCCCAATAGATTTTTTAAGGTGCTTGATGAATGTAAATTGGTTTATAAATGCCCTTCTGCTGACCCTTCTGTAGTGTCTGTCTTCTGACACACCCTCCAAGCTGTTGCCCTCTACCAATTTGCTTCCTTCATAGGTTCCTAGGTAGGTATTAGGCTATCGGCCCAAGGGTCCAACAAGGTTCCCTGGCTTATGCCACCCAAGAAAGTTATTTTCCTGTGCCCCTGTTGAGCAGAGCCACCAAAGTGATCCCCGGGGTGTAATTCCTATTTTCCATCACCCTATCAAGATTTTTCCTTGAAGGGTGTTAATGAGGAACTTTGTTTGACATAGATGGGTTGCTTGTTCCAGAGTATGGGAAGTCTCTGGAACAGGACTCTATCCCTCCAGCATGTCCTGTTTATTGTGGTGACAAGGTTAAGGTCCATAGAGCATGTAGCTTGGAGAGATTGGGATTTCTTTAGGTGTAGCATGTCCAACAGTTCTAGGTTTGACATAGCTTTATATGTTAGACAGAGATCACCTCAGAGTAGGAGATATGCTATGGAGTAAAGCTGGAGTTTTTTGAGACAGTCAGTGTAGGGCATCTGTTTGAGGCCAGTAATCCTCTTTGTGATGTACTTCTGTGGCCTTTCCACCTGCTACAGATGAATTGTGAGGTACATTCCAAAAGGAGTATTGTACGCTATAATGGGTTTAATGAGTGTCGAGTAGAGGGGAACAGACCTCTTTTTTCCTAGATGAGAACCCTTTTGTGATGAGGTGTGCCACGTAGAAGGATTTCCTAACTACTGTGGTGATGTGATTATTAAATGAGAGACTACTGTCCACTTGGGTCCCCAGGTCTCTTATCACACATTTAGCATAAAATAGACTGCCGTCTATGTAGTAGTTCATGGGTACAGAGTTTTTACCAAAGTGGATGACAATGCACTTTTTGGCATTGAGCTTGAGGCCATGGCTTTGACACCAGGCATCTGTCTCAGTGAGGCCCTTCTGTAGGATGTCCACATCACTTGGGGACTCAACTACAGCTCCTAGTTTGCAATCATCTGCGAACTTCACTAGCCAAAGGCCTTCTGTGTTAGCTTGTATTTTAGAGAAGAAGATACCAAACAGGAGAGGTCCCAGGACTGAACCCTGCGGTACTCCACTTGTCACTGGTTTGAAGTCAGATTTGGAGTCTGCAACTTTTACAGTGTGGGTTCTGTCAGTGAGCCAGTTGGCAACCCATCTTGTGATGTAGGGATTTATACCTAGTTTAGTGAGTTTAGCTATAATTCCAGAATGGGGGACGGCGTCAAAAGCCTTGGCGAGGTCAAGATAGGCTGTGTGATCCACCTTACCCTCGTCTACAGCTTTGGTGACTGCCTCAAAGAAGTTGATCAGGTTCAGGAGGCATGATTTGCCTTTCACAAACCGGAACTGGGTGGGGTTCAGAGTTTGGAGGTTACCAATATCTTTGTTTATGAGTTCCATGATGATAAGTTCCATGGCCTTACAGACCAGGCTAGTCAGGCTAATAGGGAGATAGTTCCTGGGATCAGTGGTGGCTCCCCCTTTGTGGAGTGGGATAACTGTTGCTGTGTGCCATTCAGTAGGAACAAAGCCTGATGTGAGACTATAATTGAACATGGTGCTTAGGTGGGGAGCCAGTTCATTCTGAAGTTCATGTAAAAGGCAGCCTGGGAAGTTGTCCGGTCCCATGGATGCTGTGTTTTTAGCTTTAGAGAGTGTAGTTTTTACCTGCGTAGTTGTGATTACAGGGACTCTGCATTCTTCCTGTATAGATATGGGCCATTTAGGGAATGAGAGGGTGGTAAAGTTAGTCAGATAAAGATAGTAGGGCCATGGACAGGCTGGGCAAAAAGGTTTACACTGATGTGAATCCTATGCAAGATCAGGCGGAACTGTACCAAAATCTTTATTTACTTATTTGTTTGTTATTTATTTACATTTGTTTACCAGGAAATTCCAACTGGACACAGGTCCTTTTCAGTGGAGGCCCGGGGAGGAGAGCTCCAGAGAACAATAAATGAGCAGCAGAGTACATGAAGAACAATTGACTATACATACAATAGCAAATAATACACACTGCAGCAAACCTTATCTATACATACAATATGAAGCATATTAATGAACAGATATACCAATATCTAGCTAAAGGCTAGGAATAAAGGTAGAGTGTATATACAGATAGTACTAAGCTCAAACAGATACTGTTCTAAACTCGTATACCTAAATCTTATATACAAATATTGTATTAAACTCAAGAAGATATAAAGCAGAAGCTCCACACGAAGGTGGAATAAGCTAGAAGGGCTAATAAGATGGAGATGGAAGATAGAGGAGTAAGAGAGGAGACTGAGTGAGTAGTATATGTGGTAGTGAGAGGAAGCTAGGTGTAAGTCAGTTGGATATGTATTTGGAGTTGAGATGAAGTGAGGTAGTTAAGCATGTCATAACAGGTCTGAGAGATTGAGTGAGGAAGGAAGGGGAGAGTAAAGGGTGAGGCAGAGCCTGCAGATAAAGGAATGTAATGATCAGATGGTGGCAGGCAGGGTGGCTATGGGAGGGGAGATGAAGGGGAGGTAAAAGGAGGGTTACTAGTCAGGATTGGTGCATGGGCATAACCAGAAACTTTTTAAGTGAATTTTTAGTGCAGTCTTGAAGTGATTGCAAGAAGTTAGTGTGGTTATAGAGGGAGGATATTGTTCCATAACCTGGGTATGATGCAGGAGAATAGTGCTTCTCCTTATGAGTTCTTGGGTTTGGTCACTAGAAGTAGATTTTTACTGATGGAGCAGTAGGGCTAGAGAATATTTTAAAGGAATGGGACTTTAAGAGGATGGTTTACTAACATGTGGGCAAAGGAGAGTTGATTCAGGTGAAGTTGAGGGAGTTCAAGCCAGTCAAGTTCTCTAAGTGAGATACAGTGATGGCTGTGATAAGATGCACCAGTGGCAAATTTAGCAATTTTATTGTTGCAAGCCTTGAGTTTATATAGGTCTGTTTGTCTAAGGTAAATAAGTATAGGAGAGGTGTAGATTAAAGTGGAGATTTGGTGGGAATTGGCAGCAGAAATTCTGGCTGTCCTGGTGAGGAATTGTTTGTTTCTGTACAATGCACCTAGTTTTTTGTGAACACAATCTTGCTAATGACTCCCTTTTGACCCAGACAGCATTGATTTCCTCTTATTTCTCACTTGGCCATGGGCAATCACCACAAGTTACTTCACTGGGTGGAACATCTTATACAAGGCAAAGGATGTCTTATCCATCTTCATGTGTCCACTCTTCAAAAGGCACTGTGGGAGATATGATTTTTGATCCCTTATAGGCACCTGTTTTCTGAGGATGTGCTTTGGGTCCTGGAGGAGGCCAGGAAACCCACTACCAGGAAATCATATACTGTATGTCCAAATGGAAAATATTTTCTGTATGGTGGCTCTCTTGCCATCAGGATCCCCTGTCTGTGGAGGTTTCTCTGGTTATCTCTTTATTTGTGTGATCTGATCCATGCTGGGTTGGTATATTCTTTAATTAAAGCTTCCCTGTCAGCAATTTCTGCTTGTCTGCCCTTGACTCCTCTACTGGCCTCTAGATTTGAGGTCAAACAATTTCTTAAAGGTGCCCTTCATATTGCAGGAAACCAATTTCAACTTCCCAGGACTTACATTTTTACTTGAAAAATTGACTCCAGTTCCTTTTGAGCCTGCTTATTCAGCTTTCTTACAACTTTGTACTTGGAATAATGCCTTTCATTTGGCTCTCACTTCAGTCAAGAAAGTGTCTGAACTTCAGGATCTCATGGGTGTTCCTCCTTTCTCAGTTTTTCACAGAGGCAGTCTGTCTCTTCATACTAACCCTTCTTTTATGCCCAAGGTGGTCAATGAGTTGTCCCTTGATCAGTCTATTCACCTGCCTTCCTTTTTTCCTTTTCTGTTGTCTGCCAATGAGAAGGTTCTTCACACCTTGGATTTGCATAGACAGCTAAAATATTATTAGGAAAAACCTAATTATTTATAAATCTCGTAGCTTTTTGTTTCTTTTTATTCCAGGTCCTTGGGTTTGACTGTTTATAAGCAAACTATCTCTTCCTGGATTTTTAAGGCCATTTCATAGGATCATAGGAAGTTACTAGACTAATGGCCCTAGGGCCCTTACTAGTCTAGCCAAGTTCTACCCTTATTTTAACAATCAGCACTTATTACCCCTGTCCAAGAGGGACACAGGTGTAACCCCTGGGGTGAATTTACTGCTACCAATCCAATAATCCAGATTGCTTTTGAAAAGGGCCTATGTGGTGCTCTGTTTGACATGAAGTGGGAGTTTGTTCTAAAGGTGTGGTAACCTCTGGGAGACAAATCTGTCCCTCCATCAGGTTCTATTAATGTTGCATACCAGGTTAAGATCTTTAGAGTGAGTAACCTGTGTACCGTTTGACTTATGGAGATGCAGAATTTCCAATAAAGTAGGGTCAGAGATTGCCTTGTATGCAAGGCAGAGATTGCTTCTGAGTAGTCTGTATGAAACAGAATAAAATGATAGTGATTTCAGACCATCCATGTAGGACAGATGATGGAGACCTTAAATTTTCCTTGGAGGAACCTTTGTGGTCTCTCCAGTTGGTGCAGGTCCTTGGAAAGGTATGAGTCTATATTAGAACATCGAAGTTTCAGAACTTCGAATGTTCTAATATCGACCCCTATTCAGCAAATGATGAAAATAGCGAAGCAACAGAAAACTTAATTTTTTTCCTCGGGAAAAAAAATTTGGTTGTCCGTTCCTGTCGCTTCACTATTTTCAGCACTGTGGTGGAAAGTTACAGGTTGGGTTCAGGTAAGTGTGCAATTGTGTAGATGTGAGCGTTAGGGCGGGTTAGCTGAGTTAAGGTTAGGGCGCAGGTCAGGTAAGTGTGCAAATGTGTGGAAGTGAGGGTTAGGACAGGGTAAGTGAGTTAGGGTTAGGGAACGGGTGAGGTGTGTGTGCAATAGTGACGGACCTTAGGGTTAGGGTTTGGGTTAAGGTAAGTGGGTAGATAGTGGTGTATGTACAGTTTAGTGTAAGGTTAGATGTAAGATTTTAGGTGTATGTGTGTGGATTGCTGTTTGTTTGGTGTGCTTGTGTTGTGTGTATGTGTTTTGGAACAGCAATTTTTTTCCCTAGGAAAAAAATTTGCTGTTCTGTATGTTCGATGTTTTCAGCGTTCGCTGAATAGATGTCGATATTAGAACATTCGAAGTTCTGAAACTTTGATGTTCTAATATAGACCCGAAAGGTACATACCAAAAGAGGCATTGTATTCAATTATTGGCCTGATGAAGAATACAGGGAGGTTATAACTTCTTTTTCTGGAGGAAATGCCCTTACTTAATGAGATGAGCAATATAGAATGCTTTTCTTACCACTTTGGAGACATGGTGGTCAAAGGTAAGGTTGCTGTCAACCTGTATGCTGAGGTATCTCACCACTGAGTACGTACTTAAGGTATTGCTGTTGAAGTGGTAGTTAGAAGAGGTTTACCGACATAATGTTGAATGTCATAATGTCTAATAGTCATTTGGTTGAAAAATAACATCTCAACCCAAAATATTGAATTATCAAAATGTCTACAATCATTTAATTGAAAAAGAAATGAGATCAACTCTACTATTTTGCAGGGGGCTATGCCCCCCTGCACCCCCACCCCCATACTAAAATATATCAACTCTGAGATTCCACTACAGTGCAGAAATGGGCAAATTTGATAACTTCAACATTGTGTGTTTAGAGTAATTTTAGTTCAACATTTTGATCATTGAATATAGTGTGTTCAACTGATTCAGTTTCATCCATTTAGCATTTAATGTTATGTCAGTAAACCATTAGAAGGAACATCACCCTTACCAATAGGGATGATAATACATTTTTTTGCATTGAGTTTAAACTTTAAGACCATGACTTTGGCACAAATCATTTGTTTGTGTAAGACCATCTTGTAGGGTGTTGACATCATTTGGAGATTCTATGACCACTGCCAGTTTACAGTCATCAGAATTGCTTGTCAGCCACAGACATTTAGTTTTTGCTTGTACTTTGGAGAAAAAGATTCCAAACAGTAGAGGTCCCAGGACTGATCCCTGTGGAACAATACTGGTTATACGTCTGCTGTTGGAGGTGGATTCCCTTATTTTGACTTTATGGTTTCTATCAGTGAACCAGTTAGTGACCTATCTAACAATATAAGGGTTGATACCTAGCTGAGTGAGTTTGTCAATGATGCCTGAGTGGGGGATAGTGTCAAACACCTTGGCTAAGCCTAGGTAGAATGTATGCCCAGGTTTCCTCTCATCCATAGCCTTGATGACTATCTTGAAAAAGTCAATCAGGTTTAACAGGCATGATCTCCTTTTGACAAATACAAACCGAGTAGGGTCAAGTGTTTAGAGATTACTTATATCTTTGTTGATAAGGTCCGTCATGATTTCCTCCATGACCTTAAAGATCAGGCTAGTCAGGCTAATAGGTCTATAGTTCCTGGGGTCAATGGAAGCATCACCTTTGTGCAAGGGAATAACGATGGCTGTTTTCCATTCAGCTGGGATGAAGCCAGTGCTTAGACTATAATTGAAAAGAGTACCCAATGGTGTTGCTAATTCATGTTGGAGCCTCTGTAGGACACAGCCTGGGATGTTATCAAGTCACATAGATACTGTGTTTTTAGCCTTAGAGAGGGTATTAACAACCTGCTCTTTAGAGATACAAGGTAAGGGACAGGTGGCAGGGATGTTATGGGGATGTGTGGTGGGGACAGGGGAGTAAAGTTTTCACAGAACCTGTCGGCCAACAGGTTAGCTATGTCCACAGGCTCAGTATACGTGGTATGATTAACTACCAGTCTGGCACAAATCTGGACCTTTCCCTTTAGGTTACAGATGTAACTAAAGGATGCTTTATAGTTGTCTTTAGTTGAGGAAGCTAATTTGGATTCATAGTTTGCTTTGGAGGACTTCACAAGATGTATTATTCACTTGTTGAAGCTGAGGAGGCAGTGTTTCCAGTTTAGGGCTCTCTTTCTCTTACTCTTGGATATCAATTTCTTCCTCTTATTGTAAAGCCTGTTAATAGCAGTTGTCCACCAGGCAGGTTGCTCTTCCTTGAGGAGCTTGTTTTGGTCCTATCAGGTACGTCCGAGTCAATGTAGTAATACAGGTGTTTGTGTAAAGCATTGGTGTTGAACTATACATAGTTGCCAGTTCCATATGAGGGGGGGAGGTGCAGTGAAACTATGTATATCATCCAGTAGAAGGTTATAATCTGCTTTGGAGAAGTTTTTTAGTTCAGTTGCTGCTTGTGAGGGGGTGAGGTGTGATAGGTACTTCAAATGAGACTGATTTGTGGTCAGATCTCACCAGGGAATCTCACCATTTCTTTTTGTTTTTATTTTCATGGTGAATGTCTTTCCTCTTCGGTAAAGGGTCATTCTACCAGGGCTATTGCCTCCCCCGATGCTTTTTTCAGTGGACTTGGATACCGATTATATCCTTAAGGCTGCTACTTGATCCTCTCTTCATACTTTCACTAAGCAGTACACGTTGGAAGTTATTTCTATGGCTATCCTGCATGAGTTTCCATGCTGTCATGCTCCCAGGCTTCCTCTTGAGCTTCCGTACTCTCCCTTAGGTTACAAGTACTGCAATAGTGATGTGGAAAGATATAGTACAGGTGTTTAAAATCTTACTATAACAGTAGATGTCCTTCTCTTCACTGTTGCAGTATTTGCTCCATCCCTCCTGCCCCTTTTGGTGTAGCTTGCCTGTTTTTTCTTGCCCTCCTGGTTGAGGGGTTTCCTTTTTCTCCTTCTGGATGCATGTTTTGGTCCTTGTCCCTAGGGGCATTATGTTCTTCTTGTTTTTTTTTTATTTCTGAGTGTTTGCATCTGTATGTCACCTTTATGCCCTAAGCCTTGCATGGGGAGCACAAGCAAATACTTGTTTTTGAACAAGTTGGGAGAAAAACTTGTGTTTGTATACAAAAGTGGATGAAATATCAAAAATCAGGTTGAGGGGGGTTCAAAACACATTTTTACAACACAAACCAGAATAAAATTGAAGGTAGAAAAATATATGGCAGTTGTAATCAGTACCTATTTGTATTAGAAGGAAACACCATATTGATTAAAAAGTATCCATAGCCCCTCAATTTGATACGTACATGTAACTGTTGATCAGTCACAGCTTGAAGTTATGGGAAAGAGTAGTGGAATCTAGGTTAAGAAGGGAGGTGATGATTAGTGATCCACAGTATGGTTTCATGCCAGGAAAGAGCACTACAGATGCAATATTTGCTCTGAGAGTGTTGTTGGAGAAATACAGAGAAGGTCAGAAGGAATTGCATTGTGTCTTTGTGGACTTAGAGAAAGCATATGACAGGCTGCCTAGAGAGGAGTTGTGGTATTGTATGAGGAAGTCGGGAGTAGCAGAGAAGTATGTAAGAGTGGTACAGAATATGTACAAGGTTAGTGTGACATTGGTGAGGATTGTGGTGGGAGTGACAAATACATTTAAGGTGGAGGTGGGATTACATCAAGGATCAGCTCTGAGCCCTTTCTTATTTGCAGTGGTGATGGACAGGTTGACAGATGAAATTAGACATGAGTCCCAGTGGACTATGATGTTTGCAGATGACATTGTGATATGTAGTGAGAGTAGGGACCAGGTTGAGGAGACCCTGGAGAGGTGGAGATATGCTTTAGAGAGTAGAGGAATGAAGGTCAGCAGGGCTAAAACAGAATATATGTGTGTAAATGCGAGGGAGGGTAGAGGAATGGTGAGGATGCAGGGGTAGAGTTGGTAAAGATGGATGAGTTTAAGTACTTGGGATCAACAGTTCAGAGTAATGGTGAGTGTGGAAGAGAGGTGAGGAAGAGAGTACAGGCAGGGTGGAATGGGTGGAGAAGAGTGTCAGGAGTGATTTGTGACAGATGAGTACCAATAAGAGTGAAAGGGAAGGTCTACAAGAGGGTAGTGAGACCAGCTATGTTACATGGGTTGGAGACGGTATCATTGACAAAAAGGCAGGAGTCAGAGCTGGATGTGGCAGAGTTAAAGATGTTAAGATTTGCACTGGGTGTGACTAGGATGGACAGGATTAGGAATCAGTATATTAGAGGGTCAGCTCAGGTTGGAAAGTTTGGAGACAAAGCAAGAGAGGCAAGATTGCGTTGGTTTGGACATGTGCTGAGGAGGGATGCTGGGTATATTGGGAAAAGGATGCTAAGGATGGAGCTGCCAGGTAAGAGGAAAAGAGGAAGGCCTAAGATAAGGTTTATGGATGTGGTGAGAGAGTACATGCAGGCGGTTGGTGTGAAAGAACATGATGCAGAGGACAGAAAGAAATGGAAACAGATGATCCGCTGTGGTGACCCCTAACAGGAACAGCTGAAAGAAGATGATGATGTAACTGTAGTTCTAAAGGTCTGATTAACATAGAAATTTTGATCCGTTGCCAATATTTTCATAAGTGAAAGGAAACAGCAGAGAAGAATTTATGAATGTCTGTATGACAATGATAGAAAGAATGCAACAATGCTTTAAATACACATTAATTAGAACATCTGCACTGATGTAAGTTTAATTTTGCCATTTTAGAAAAAGTGCTAGAAAATCCTTGGGGGAGCGGCAATGAGAGACAAAAATAGAATACAAGAACCTCATCTGGCAATTGAGACTGAATGCCATAAAAACACCCAATTTGAACGGCAATATTTCCATTAAAAGTATTTTAAAACAGTGTGAAGCCAGATTATAAAGACTGATACACAGTTTTATTATATATGTTATACTTCATCTTTTTTATATTTTACATGTTGGATTGTTGTAAAATTTGATTACTTGTGGGATTGGATTAAATACTTCATATGATGGAATACACGGATGTGCGTTTCTTCTAAAAAAATTTGTATTGTTTATAATTCATAGCTGTTTTAGTGTACTATATTGACATTTGGTAGTCATGTGATCTGTTTTGCATTTAAATGGTGATATGAAAGGGACAGAATTTTTTTCTGATGTAGTCCCTTTGTTTGAATTATGTTGAACAAAAGCGCTAAACAAAATACATTTTGGAAAAAGATTTATTTCATGCTGTTGGTGGTTTGGCCTTACATTTTCTGTAGGATTCAACAGCTACTATGGTAAAATATATTATAATTTTTTTATAAATATTAATTCTAGTGGATCTCATTTTCTAACTCTTCTAATGTTAGGCAATCCAAATTGCGACCTGACAGCAATGGATTGATCTGTCCACACACATTTTAGTAAATGGTGTTTCTGTACTCTAAGACCCTTCTTTTAGAAGTAACATAAACAAATGTATATGTGCAGTAAGCAACAATGTAAAAGTCAATATTTCTAAAAAAAAAGATCTGTAGAACAGTAAACAAAAACAAACCTTTAAAAGAAAATGAAAATATGTTGAATTGCAAGAAAAGGTAAATGTTAGCCCCATTGCCACATATATACTCAGTAAAATAAGCAGGTCACTTTACAGACCTTGTGGAGTGCTTTATTTGTCCAGGTGTCCCTCCTTGTATGTGTGCTCCACCTTTTGAAAAAGTCTGTATCAACAATTTTTTTTTCTTTATTCATAGGTTCATAGGTTCATAGGTTAGTACTAGGTTAACTGCCCTTGAGGACCATTTTAAGCCTAGCCAATTACCCCATTCTCCGGACTACATTCCATTTCTTCCAAAGTATAATTCATAACCAGAACTGCAACCACACAGTTTGTTGCCTGAGGTGACTCACCCATTTGGTCCCCTCAGTATCTGTAAGCTGTTGTCATGGTGATTGCATCATGAAAACTTGTAAACTGCCATGCTGATTTTCTATGTGTAACAAGGAGTTTATAATGTATCACACTAATAACTCATTGCTACCTTTAAAAGAAAACAATTTGACAGTTAACAGCTAACAAGTTGCCATTACAGTGATCTGTCAACATGTTCAGCAACTCCTACAACTTAACATCCTGGGTAGTCGCATCTTTCTGCCCCACCCTTCCTATGGCTCTGTTCTCATCAATGCCCTTCAAAAAGGAATCATGTTTTGTCAGGATCCATGTCCAATGACCATGTGCCCTTTGATGTCACTCATCAAAGAAAGCTGGAATGCTGGAATGTGCAACAAAGTTTATTTCAGTGGAGCTGTTACTCTGAAAAAGTCTCTCTCTTCTGAATGCCAATTCTTCTAACTCCTAACTTGATAGATATATCCAACCAAAAGAGCTCAACCAAGGTAATAAAGGTGGACATCTCATTAAAAGTAACATACAGCATATGTTTCCATAAAATGAAAATTTTATTTATTTTATTTATTTATTTATTTTACATTTGTTGACCGGGCTAGTCTAGCTGGATATATGTCCATTTTCAGTAGAGGCCCGGGGAGAAAAGCTCCACACATAACATAAGCAAGACAGATTGATAAATTGTTAATAAAGACTTACACATACAAATATACATTTAAATCAACTATGTAGTCAAAATCAGCATACATTTAAGGAACTCAAAAATTTAAATTCATACACAATGTATTGTAGATTTCAAGGCAAGTTTACCTAAAACAAATGGTTATGCAGTAAGGCAACAGCCAAGAAGATTACAGTAAAAGCTAGAAGGGAAGTGAAGTGGAAGGAGTATGAAGGAAAGAGAAGATAGGGCACAAGGCCAGAATCATAAGTAAGAGAGGAGAAGAAAAAAGACAGTCAAGATGAGGTGGGAGAGATAGTAGATGTAGGTCAGAGCAAAAGAGGACAGGGGGAAGGGAAGCAGGGTAGATGTTTGGTTTCAGGCAGAAGGAAGGGTAAAAGGTAAGGAGAGAGTAAGGAGAGGGAAGTTAGCCTGGAGTACTACAAGAACAGAGCCAGTGGTTTTGGTAATGTAGTTTGATTTGTTGTTTGAAGAGAGGTAGGGATGAGATTAGTGTTAACTCTGTAGGCAGCAAATTCCATACTCTGCCTACAGTATTGGTGAAAAGAGAGTCACCAGCTAAGTTGTGGGCCTTTATGGGTTTGGTCATAAGTTTACAGGAGGAACGAAGAGAGGTGAGATTGTTATAATGGAGTAGTAGTTGTGAAAGTATAGGGGTGTTACTAGGTTGGTACAGTAGTTTGTGGGCAATTGTAAGTTGTGAAATATTAAGATAGTTTTGTAGTTCCAGCCAGCCTAACTGTTTCAAATTGAGGCAGTGATGTGTTCTAAAAGGGTTACTAGTGGGTTATTATAGCAAGTTGCTAGTTTGTTTAGGTTAGTTTTTTAAGGTTGGTGAAGATAGGAGAGGCATAAAAGAGAGTTGATATAAGATGGGTGTGAGCAATAATAGCTCTAGTTGATTGGGTAAGAAAAGGTTTTATAATGATCCAATTTTTCTGTTAACAGTTTTGATAGTGTTGTTGATGTGTTGGTCAAAAGAGATTGTTATCAATGGTAATACCAAGTAGTTTTGTTGTAGAGTCAGGAGAGATGATAGTTTTGTTGTTTGAGTAGATAGAGAAGTTAAGTGGAGAGGTACGAGTGGTGGGGGTGAAGAGGAGAAGTTTGTTTTTTTTGGCATTGAGAAGTAGATACCGTCTAGTAAACCATGTTTCTACAGTGTTGAATGTATTTTGAGTTAGAGTGGTTAGATCAGAGGAGGTGGATGCTGAACAAATGATAGTAGAGTCGTCTGCATATTGAATGCAGGTAGCTTGAGGAATTACAGAGTGGAGATCATTAATATAGAGGGAGAACAGGACAGGACCAAGGATAGAGCCTTGAGGGACACCAATTGCAATGGGAAGTAAGGAGGAGATATGGTTTTCCCAAAGAACGGCTTGTTGTCTGTTACTGAGGTATGATGTAAACCAGTTAATGGCAAGGCTGTCAAATTCTATTTTCATGGAGCACTTCACCTGTATAGTTTCCACCTTGCAATCTCTGCATGGCATTGATAGTTAGTGACACGCAGATCCATCAAATTGCAGTACATGGCTAAGCTAGACAAACACAGCTGAAAGGATACGCCAGATTATGCTGTCATGCCTACTCATCAAGTTTTCCAACTACACATAAAAGAACACATACTGCAAATTTATTATCATTCTGGGGTTGGATTAAGGTCTAAGTTCCTGTGCATAGCATTTGCATTTTTTCCAGAGCAATAGGTGCAGGGACATCTTGGTGTCTGATGATTTTCTTGCATCAGAATAAACATCAACATTTTTGCTACAATATCAGCATTCTTAACAATTTTGTCACACTTCATTACTGATTTTTATAGCATGCTTCTTGGCTTTGTGTGCCAGTTTTTAAATCACTAGAACTACATTACCCATATTCATTTGCAGCTCTCCTTGACGCAGAAGTATGATTTTGTTTATCCCTTCACTATCATCTTGCAATGTGCCAGTTCCCTTCAAGCAAGACCCACTGTGGCTAGAAATTCTTGATTGAAATAAGTTTCCCCATCAAGTTTAACCTTACACATAACACATGCCTTGCATAAAGTAACTTTTTAAAGATAATTCATGAAGCATTGCACAAATGAGTGTGCTGTGGTAGAGACTTGAGGGTATTTTTACACTGAGCTAATCGAAGGAAGGACACTGAGCAAACTCGGAGCTATAATATATAACATTAAGTATCCTGTTTTTTGTTTATTTTGTTCTTTATTTCTTTGTTATTTATAGCACTTTGTGTACTGTGTATTTTTCTAGCTAGTTTCACTGTGTGTGAGGTATTAACTGGAAATTGTCCACTTTTATTAAGCATCTGTTGGGTTGTTTGTTTCTGATAACTTGTTGCAGTTAAACTCTTTTTTCTAGAGGCTGCTTTAGCTGTTTAAAACTTTCATTTAAAGGCTCACTGCTGCTTTTCAGCTGTGAGAAACATTTCTGCAGTTTGTTTCCCACCTTCCCTCCTTGTTGGTATAGTGTTTTTATAGTTGGTGGCTTTGCAGTTGCCCGTCCCTAGTGTAAATTTGATCTGGGACCCTCGTCCCAGTCTAGTGTCATTACTTTATTCTACCCAGTACAGGGAGAACATTTGAGAAGGCCAATCAGCTTAGTTTCTGCTACTCCTTTCTCTCTTTCCACTAAAAAAAAAAAAAAAAAAAACTTTCTAAGCTTGTTTCCTGCCTTTCCTGTGGGCAGTCTAGCCTAGATATAGATTTGTGGTGTCCAGGACTATTTGTAGACTTCTAGGGCCCAAGCCTTTCTGTGTTGGAGGGAAGTCTTCTAGCTTAATTTTGTTTCTTAGAACTAGCCATTTTTTTGTTTCAGCACTTGTTCAGAACTTATTGTAAGCACTAAGTAAGCTACAAATTAGGACAGCACTCAACTTTCCTCACTGTCTAGAGGAAAACAGTTTCTAGTATTTGACAAATAAGCACCTAACCAGGCATGTCTAAGGGTCAACCTCCGGTGTTTTCTCCTGTCTACCTGATGAATCTGGGCATCTTGGGGCAATGCAGTAATTGCCTCATGTACACAGACAACCCTCTCCTCCTACCACCCAACACTACAACCTGTGAGAGATGCACTTATATAGCCAAACTGGAAGCAAAGCTCTCTTGACCGAACACTGGACTAGACAGTCAAGAGGAGAAGGTAAACACTTGCACCACACCACACTCAGCACATAGTCCCTCAAAACCTACACCACCAAAACACACACATAGAAAAACAAAACACACACCTACATTCGTGGAGGCTTTCAGCAAAAACCTGCCCAAGCAACAGGGACTTCCAAAGCATAAACACAAGCAACCTCTACCCCCCCAACACAACCCAAATGACACATAGCCCACAAACACAGTGTGCCACTCAACCACAGCCCATAAGGCATAACAATGTACCCAACACTCTAGTCATAGGTGACTCTATAGTCAGCCACACTGATGTTCCACTCACCAGGCTAAACAAGGAGAAAGTTACTGTCAGCTGCCTGTCGGGTGCCAGGATCCGCCACATAATGCATGCACTCAGGTCACTCCACAACAAGTACAAATATGACTCTGTTATTGTCCATGTTGGTGTGAATGACCTGAGACATATCTCCTTGGACTACATGAAAAGGGACATGGAGGAGCTGTCCGATCTTGTAGCCCAGGCAGGTATGACCCTAACCCTGAGTAGCATCCTGCCATCACCCAGAATGATACTACAGTACAATGACTGACTTCAACAATTGGCTAAGCTTCTGGTGTCATTCTAAGGGGATCCAGTATCTGTCTGCCTGGGATGACATGATCGACAAGCCATGATGCTTTGCCAGAGATGGCCTGCACCTGTCGCCCCTGGGATTCCGGATACTGGCTAAGGATCTAGCCACCCCTATAGTGCTTTTTTTAGGTAAGGTTCAAATGACAAATTCACCACCCTAACAGGTACAGGCAAGAAGAATCTGAGGGTATTGCTACTCAATGCTCTAAGTCTAAACCTCAAAATGCACTCTCTCGAGGCACTCCATAAAATGGAGAACATCGACATCTGTGCAGTGACAGAGACCTGGTTCAAGGCTCCAGAGAGTACCCCTGCATTACCAGGATATAATTCATACCACATCTTTTTGGCCACCTAACCTAGACCGAAACACTAAAGGCAGAGGCGTGTCCATATTCATTAAGGATATCCACACCTCCAGGCTAGTTGCTCAGCATAATGCATCCGAGATTATCCAAGTGCAACTAACTCTGGGCAAGACCGCAATCCAAATTGTAGCTTGCTACACATCCCCCACCATGCCCCAGGATTCCCACTCCTCATTTCTTAATACACTGGAAAATATTAGGGTACAACCTAACACTCTAATAATGGGTGATTTCAACTACCCTACCATTAACTGGGAAAACTACTCATGTACCAACTCTTGTGCTCAACGTTTTCTGGAATTCATAAATTCCAATGCCATGGATCAACTTATCCACACCCCCACCAGGGGCAGCAATATCCTAGACCTGGTTATTACCAACATGGGCAACCAGTGCTCCACACCAGAGGTCTATTCCTCTTTGGTCAGATCCGACCATAAGCTAATCACCCTAGACATCCAAATCCCTCCCCCACCCCCCATTAGGGAAACCACAGTAAAAAATTTCTCCAAAGCCAACTTCACGCTTCTTAAGACAGAAGTGGCAAACTTCACGACACCCATGCTGATGGACAATAGAGGTATGACTGCTGAATCCTA
This sequence comes from Protopterus annectens, assembly GCF_019279795.1. Lineage (NCBI taxonomy): Eukaryota > Metazoa > Chordata > Ceratodontiformes > Protopteridae > Protopterus > Protopterus annectens. Next base: position 682,545,480 of record NC_056739.1, on the reverse strand, counting down.
CACAAATGCACTTTATAAGCACTTACATGAGTGCATGGATCGTGCAATCCCTAACAGAACCAAGGCGCTATCTTCCAAAAAAAGGAAGCCAATCTGGTGGTCCCCTGCCATAAACAAACTCTACAACAGAAGAAAGAAACTGTTGCAAAAAAGAGTAAAATGCCATGATTGGAGAAACTTCCTGGTCAGCTTCAGTAAGAAGCTGAGATCCCTTATAAAATCCTCCAAAGCTAGTTATGAAAACAAAATTGCCACGGACTCTAAAGACAGCCACAAAGCATTATATAGCTATGTCAAGAATCTCAATGGCAACACTCAGATCTGCTCTGAGTTACAGCACAATGGCACTAAATATACAGAACCAACGGATATTGCCAACATCCTGGCAGACAGGTTCAGTGCTAACTTTAACCCTCTGTCATCCCCTAAAGGGCCCATCTCTATACCAGTAGAATGCAAAGTTCCTGTAATCACGGCTGCACAGGTAAAAAACACACTATCCAAAGCCAAGAACACAGCATCCATAGGACCTAACGACATCCCAGGCTGTGTTCTGCATGAACTACAGAATGAACTGGCACCCCACCTAAGTACCATGTTCAATCATAGCCTTACCTCAGGCTGTGTGCCCACTGAATGGCGCATAGTGACAGTTATCCCACTCCACAAAGGGAGAGCCACCACAGACCCCGGAAACTACTGCCCCATTAGCCTAACGAGCCTGGTCTGCAAGGCTATGGAGCGTATTATCATGGAACTTATAAACAATGACATTGGTAATCTCCAAACTCAGGACCCCACGCAGTTCGGGTTTGTAAAAGGCAGATCATGTCTCCTAAACCTGATAGACTTCTTTGAAGCAGTCACCAAAGCCATAGATGAGGGTAAGGTGGTTCACACAGCCTATCTAGATCTCGCCAAGGTTTTTGACACCATCCCCCACTCTGGAATTATAGATAAACTCACTAAACTAGGTATAAATCCCTATGTCACAAGATGGGTTGCCAACTAGCTCACTGACAGAACCAACACTGTGAAAGTAGCAGACTCCAAATCCAGCTTCAGACCAGTGACAAGTGGAGTACCACAGGGTTCAGTCCTGGGTCCTCTCCTGTTTGGTATCTACTTCTCTGAAGTACAGGCCAACACAGAAGGCCTTTGGATAACGAAGTTCGCAGATGACTGCAAACTAGGAGCCATAATCAAAACTCCAAAAGATGTAGACATCCTACAAAAGGGCCTTGCTGAGACAGATGCCTGGTGTCAAAGCCATGGCCTCAAGCTCAATGCCAAAAAGTGCATTGTCATTCCTTTTGGTAACAACTCAGTAAACATGAACTACCACATAGGTGGTAGTCTACTTAACACCAAAAGTGTGATAAGAGACCTTGGGACACAGGTGGACAGTAGTCTCTCCTTTGATAATCACATTGTCACAGTAGTCAGGAAATCCTTCTATGTGGCACATCTCATCACAAAAGGTTTTTCATCTAGGAAAAAAGAGGTCATTGCTCCCCTCTACTCGTCACTCATTAGACCCATTATAGAGTACAATGCCCCTTTTGGTATGTACCTCACAAGACATCTACAACAACTGGAAAGGCCACAGAAATACCTCACAAAGAGGATTGCCGGCCTCAAAGAGATGCCCTATGTAGACCATCTCAAGAAACTGCAGCTTTACTCCATTGCATATCGCCTACTCAGAGGCGATCTCTGCCTAACACACAAAACTATATCAAACCCAGAGCTTTTAGACATGCTCCACTTAATGAAATCCCAATCCCTACGAGCTACATGCTCTAGGGACCTAAACCTCGTCACCACAATAAACAGAACATGCTGGAGAGATAGATTTCTGTCCCAGAGACTTCCCATACTCTGGAACAAACTACCTATTTATATCAAACAAAGCTCCTCAATAGCACTGTTCAAGAAAAATCTTGATGATTGGATGGGAGATAGGAAATTCACCCCGGGGATCACTTCTGTGGCTCTGCTCGACAGTGGCACAGGAAAATAATTTTCTTGGGTGGCGAAAGCCAGGGTACCTTTGGCTAGGCTTATATAGGCCCTAGGGCCAATAGCCTAGTACCTACCTATGAACCTATAAAAAGTGTAATGGGCCAAAAATGTTGCTGGGACTGAGCCTGATAGCAATATTTCACATATGTTAAGTAGTTCTTTTCTATAAACAAAGTTAGATGCACATATAAACATTAATGTCCTCTAGGACAGACATATAGAGAAATAATGGACCATGCAAAAGGTTTGTGAAACCTAATTTCACAGTGCCTCTCCAACCCTAGAAAGTCCATTATATCCATACTGTGCAATGGGAGTATGGGTTATTATTGCACATAGCAAATTGCCTCTGCATTCTTTGTGAGTTATTTTTAGAGTGCAGCTCTTCAGAGTTTCATAGTATAAATAAAAACAACTTATTTCTGCCACCAGAATACAAGTGATGGCAGAGTACAATACACAAAGGCATGTCCTCTGCTGTGTCCAGATGTAATACTACATGTATATCAGTGTTTCATAATGTTCTGTTTCTTTATCCTGTTCGATGTTTCTACAGTTTAGCTGTATTATTATTAATAATAATACAGTTTAGTATTAGTAAGATTGTTAGCGTTCAGTGTTGCTTGTTCAATACCATTCTTAGATTTTTCTTGTAGATTATCCTAGTCCTGCATATATGCAACACATTATGTTACATTGTTGCTGCTGTTGGCATATTTATTGCTTTTGTTCCATGTCAGGACAGCAGGCAGTCAAATTTTATTTTCAAATATGCTTTAACTTCTTATTTATGCATGCATCACACAATCTGCATCTTTCTCTCTTGTAGCAGTCTCTAAACTATGTGTACAGGTTCATTCTATTTATATTGGTTAAATTCCAACACACTGTACAACAGGAGATGAGGTAATGTTGATACAGTATATGCATCTAATTCCTCTGGATTTGTGAAACATTACATAAAGTCTGCATAATTTCAGTTTAGTCCTATTTTATACCATAATTGTGTACATGTTATAATGTGTAACCAGGGCTGAGCTAAAACTGAGGATGGTCTGAGGTTCAGGTATGGTAAGAATGCCCAGTTATATATTTAATTATTGTCTAGATGGTCTGTGTTGTATTGCAGTCACATTGCTGATGTCATCTGCATTTTCTCACACTTGGCATTATTCTTTCTCTTTTAGTCCATATGTTTCTTTCCTGATTGGAATAGAAAGATGTAAGAATATGGTTCAGATGTTATCATCCCATCCCATCACATCAGTGAGTCAATAAATAAATGACATGTAAAGATTCGACTGTCTGCCCACACAGCTGTGTTGCTGCTGGGTATTTTCCAACTTTTAGGTTCAGAGGTTCATAGGTTCATACTAGGCTATCTGCCCTAGGGCATTTATAAGCCTAGCCAGAATGTGTGTGGCTTTCACCACCCCTTAGGATGAGAATACTATACCCATTAGTTTGCTGTGTCTCTGTCCATTTTCACAATATCTTCACAGCTGCATTCAAAAAAAGACTCTGTGTGACATGTGGATAAGATTATTAATGAACACTGACAATGCAATACTGGAAATTAGGCTCTTTGATGATTTGTCTGCACTCTTCCTTTCTAATTTCTGTTTATAGTATAACATACATTCATAGCATGGCAGTGACTGCACAGATACATACACCCGTGCAGTCATGCAAATATATTCACCGCCATACACTCATACATACGACTTAAACACTTCTTCCCATTCTGTGTATCTGTATGTCTTCATTATCCTTTGATCTCTGCCTGACCATTTATTTTTTTACCATATCTTCTTCTTCTTTCGGCTTTTCCCTGTTAGGGGTTGCCACAGCAAATCACCTGTCCACTCATGATTGGCAGTGGAGTTTTACAGTGTCGAGTTGCAAACTTCCACAGAAGGCACACACATGCACGCACTCATGCCTATGGCCAATTTAGAGTGCCCAATCCACCTACAGCATGTCTTTGGGATGTGGGAGGAAACCGAAGCACCCAGAGGAAACCCACGCGACCACAGGGAGGGCATGCAGACTCCGCACAGAAGCCACCCCAGCCGAGAATCAAACCCAGTCATATTTTCTATTCCAACATTACCAGCAGAGACAGAACTTTGTATATCATGATATACCACAGAACTATGGTGCTGTGACTAGCAAATTCACCACATATGGTGGATGTACTGCTATTTCCATGAGGCATACCTCAACGTATAAGAATATTTGATTGTTTTTGATCAACAGTAGGGTATTTACACACAGAAGCCTTTTGCATTTCTGCCAGATGTTGGGCAGGATTCATGATGGCTTGCACGGAGTCTAAGATTTGTGTAAGACTCCATGCAGCCATCGTGATTCAGGAACAGGCCGAAATCCCGTGTAAGAGACAGCTAAAATGACTCTTACTCAGGCAGGGCGTGGATATGCTAATCACCCCACTTGCAGCCGAAAGGCATGCAAATGAGGTAGATTAGCGATTCACGAAGCTGAAACCAGCCCGTGTAAGAGTCGTGTTAGGTGCAGAAATGTACTTAGTTGACAACTGAGTACGTTACTGCAAATAACACAACGGAGCCATGACAGCTCCAAATAAAGTGTGCAAATGTTGCAGTCAGCATGCCAATGGCCAAATATGTGGCCATTGGCATAGTAACCCGATGCAAACATGAAATAATTTTTTTTTTTTTGGAGATCGGCGATGTTTAAACGCAGTGCAGCCCCGCACAAATGGGCTGCGCTATATTAAACAGAAAAATAAAGGTTTGAATCCCACAAATGTGGGTTTTATGTAATGCATGGATTTGCAATGCAGGGACTAGCAGACTAAAAACAACATGGCCACCGTCTAGTGGTTGCTAAAGGGGGAAGCTGAGTGTAAGACATGTAACTAAGCATTAGTAGGCAATCCTATGTAAATGAGTGGTAGGATAGTGAATCCCACTGTCACATAGCAAATGAGCACATTCCGTGTAGTGTAAGAGTTAGATAAGAGGGAGTAACAGAGTAGGAGATAGGTGACATCACAGGGGGGAATGTCAGGAAGAAATCAAGCTCATTGGAGCAAAGTGGTATGTGAAAGATGTCAATCACACAGCATAAAAAGAGGAGTGTCAACAGATAAGCATGGGAAAGTCAAGAAATGGAAGGTGTACACTGTGGCCAACACCAAAGTTTCTTGCTGTGAGTGCATGCACGCGTGTGCGCTCTGGGAGGCGCGAGTAAGACAGAGTGCGCTGTAAGGCAGAGTAAGCATGTAGGAGCTTGTGTAAAGATCTATTAACCTGTTTGCGCTGGTGTGCACGCGTTTTAACCCGAATAAGCAGATTCTAGTCCGTGTAAGCATGTGTGCATGCATGGTAGCCACTGTGAGCGTGTTTTCGCTGGTATGTGCGCTGCTCCCCCTTGAGAAAACAGAGAGGAAAAGGAAGCAGAAGAAATAGTAGGAAACTAGCAGGGAATACTTGTAGAGGTAGCAGGTGAAAACAATTAGAAGCAGGCAATTACACAGGCAGAATACAAGCCCAGCCCAGCACTTAAAACACTGCAAACAGCATTGCAGTATGTTTCTCTCAAGAGACACTGCAAGACAGGAGTAAGCTAGTAGAAGTGAAAACTGAAAAAGCTGCACTCAGACCAAACATGCTAAGGGCTGCCATAGCTGTCATAAGGAGACATAGGAGACTTGCTGAGGGTGGTGACAATGGAAATGCTGCCAGACAACCCACAGTGAGGAGACGGAGAAAAGTGTACAGGCCCAGGGTCACCTACCAGGGGTTACATGAGCTGGAGATAGCGGAGCGCTATAGAGTGGACAGAGACTTCCTGCAGCAAATTGTTGAGCTGTGCAGGCCACGTCTCACACACAGAACCAACAGAGGGGAACCCATCCCAGTGGAAACCAAGGTATGTGTTGGCTTAAGAATGCTAGCAACAGGTACCTTCCAGAGACCAACTGGTGATATGATGAGGATATCACAGGCATCAGCCTCCAGGGTACTGCACCAGTTTCTGGATGCCCTGTCAGCGCATGTCGGTGAGCATGTATATTTCCCCAATGCCTGTGAGGTATTGGCCAGCAATATGCGTCTCTTCCAGCAAATAGCGGAATACTCTGAGGTAGTGGGTGCAATAGACTGCACGCACATACGCATCAAAGCATCAGCCGGTGAGTGGGGTAGGGCCTACATTAACCGGAAGGGCTTCCCCTCCATCAACTGCCAGGTCATGTGTGATGCCCAGGGCATAATAATGAATGTGTGTGCTGATTGCCCTGGGAGCTACCATGATTCCCATATCTGGCATTTGACGCAGCTGTACCAGACATTTGCCAATGGGGACATCCCACATGGTCACCTAGTGGGGGATGCAGGTTATGCACTGGAGCCGTGGCTGATGACACCCATCAGAAACTCACACACACCTGAACAGGAATGCCATAATGAGGCACACGCACAAACATGTAATGTAATAGAGCGTGTGTTTGGGCTGCTCAAGTCACGGTTCCAGTGCCTGGACACATCTGGTGAAGCCTTGCAGTACTCACCAACTACATGTACCCAAATTGTCATGGTATGTGCTATGCTACATAATATGATCCTGCAAAAACAGCTGCAACAGGACCAGCATAGGGCTGGGACAAACAGCCCCCACCATTGCCAAGGCCATCACAGGCAGAGTGTGGCTCGGAGGAGGAACAACCTGAGCCTGCCCCAGTAGGCAGAAGGAGGCGTGCCCAGTATGCCCTGGCCTTGGCAAAGAGGCAACGCATAGCACATACACTGGCTCGGTAGGAACCCTGGGAATGATACCCCTCTCTGACTCACTCATATAGTAACAGGGATGCCTAACATGACACAACCTGCTCTCAAACATGTACAGGAAGTGTAGTATGTGCATCCGACAGAGGCAGCCCTGCAGCACCACCAGAGGCATGATTGCCATGTGTTAAGCAATGTAACACCATCTAGTATATGCAAACATGAAGACCAAACCTAACATCTCACCCTCACCAAGCATGATGCCACACTATGAAGACAACAAGATCAAGTACAATAATTGGCTGAGGTATTGCAGTTAGCAAGGGGGAACACATGGCTGACAGCCTGGGCTGACATGCCGAGCAAGACATGATGCCCCACCTGCTAGGGATGGCGCGCACCCAGCACACCTGCCTGTGTAGATACTGGTAAAGGCTGTTGTCTCCCCCACTGTGCCTGGAATAGCTAAGTCTGGAAACACAAACCCACCACCATAGGTAGCACAAGGGATAATAACCTGGACGTAATGCTACCCAACTCCAGAAGTGTAACCTGCAAGGTGCATGCAGACCAAACCCACCACAGCATGGAGAATGGTAATATGTGTTCTGTAACAGAAACCTGGGCAAGGCCCAGAAGAGCACCCTAATACTACCAGGTTATGCCTCATACCATGCTCTACAGCTCCAAAACATGGAACACATGACAATAGGAGTGTGACTACCAGTAATTATCAAGAATAACCACACCCCCAGGTTGGTACCACAGCAAGAAGCAGCATGTACTATCCACGGGCAAGTAACACTGTCTCAAACTGTGTACCTGTTTGAAGCCTGCTACAGACCACACACACAAACCCAGGTACCCCAGCCAGCCTTCCTGAAGACACTTCAGAGTATGAATGTCTCAACAAATACCAAACAAGGCACACACAAAGTATGACATAGGTGGCAATCCATTATGTATGGAAGAAGTAATCATGGACCTAGGGACACAAGTGGACGTTAACATGTCATGTGAGACTCACATTGCCGAGGTGGCCAGGAAGACCTGCTATATTGCCCACCTTAATATGGAAGGATGCACATGTAGAGCTACAGAGGTCACTGTGCTTCCATACTCTTCCCTTATCGGGCTCATACGTGACAACAATGCCCCAGTTCGGATGTACCTTACCTTACACATGTAGCAGTCAGAAAGACCACAAATGTACCCCACCAACAGGATAAAGGGTCCAAACATTGGACATATGCAGCCTGGCTGAAGAAACCACAGCCCAATTCAGAAGCATACTGCACAGTCAGAGGTGATGTATGCCTGATGTACAAGGCCATGTCCAATCCAGAATGAATGGACATGCTCCACTGCAGAAACCCCAAATCCAGCAGACACACCACAGTGAGATATCTGAACCTCCACACATAGATTAATAGGATGTGCTGGAGGGACAGATCCATAACTCAGAGGCTCCTGACACTCTGGAACAGAATCCCAGTCCATGATAGGCTGAGCTCCGCACACAAACTCAACAAGAGAAATCCGGTGAAGTGCATGGGAGATAGTAGGTGTACACTGGAGGCCATCCCTGTGTCACATCTATAAAAGTAAACCCTACGTGGGCATAATATGCACATTGCAAGGGGTGTTGAGACCCACACACAGTCTGTCCATGCTCAAACAAGGCCAGGGCAGATAGCCTAGTATGAACCTATGAACCTATGATGATACATATTGTGCAGGACAAAAAGGATTATCACACAGCTGTCCTACCTGATGGTAGGAACCATGGTGATAATCCACAAATATGCTCTGCAGCACTCTAATATCACAAACAATACACCAAACCCACACACATTGCCAACAGCCTACCAAACAGATTCCTTCCAACCTCCCCACCAGCAACTAACTGCCAAATATCTATCCCAGGAGAGTGCTGGCCCACTGACATTGCAGATGCTGAGGTAACAGCCAGCATCCACAAAGCACAGCACACAGCATCAATGGTACCAGATGGTGTCCTGGGTTGTGTCCAACAAGTACTGTAAGAAGAATGGAACAGCAAATAGCATTACTGTGCACTATCAGTCCTACCACAGGATATGTACCCAAAGAGCAGTGTACAGCAACAGTGGTCCCCAAAGGGGGTGCCTGAATGGATACTGAAAACTATCACCCCTCAACCCCGACTATCTAGGTTGGTAAAGTAATGGAAAGGATGATCATGGATTCCATGAATAACGAGATTGGGTACCTACAGACATTGGACCCTACCCAGTGTGGCTGTCATAGGGCAGATCCTGCCCCTTACACATGTCTGACTCATGTGAAACGTGCACCAAGCCCATTGATGTGGGGAATGTTGATCACACAGCCTATATGGACCTTGCTAAACCCTTCCATACAATACCCTAGTTGGCAGTACAGATAAGCTCACCAGCCTAACTATAAACCCCTATGCAAGTAGATGGGTTGCTAACCAGCTCAAGGACAGAACTGACCTGGCAGACATGCTGTAGCCATGGCAGACTGCAAACCAGGTACAACTGGCTTCCCACAAGGCATGGTCCTGGGACCTCTCTTGTATGCTATATATGTCACATAGGTACAGGCCAACATGGACAGACTCTGTCTGAACAGGTTTGCATAGGACTACAAACTGGCCACCATATTGGACCCTCCAGCTGACACAAGCAACCTACAAAAGGCACACATAGAAACACACAAGTGGTGCCACAGCCATGTCAACAAGCTAAATGCAGAATAGTGTATAGTCAACCCCTGTGGAAACACAGTACATGACCAGAAATTACTACATAGGTGTTAACCCAGTAAGTACATCAGGAGCAATAAGAGACCTGGGGACACAAGGTGATAGATATCCTGCATGTGACAACCATGTGTCTGTAGTGGTTACAGAAACATACCATATACCCACCTAATCATGAAGGTAAGCACAGCTTAGTTAGGGTAGGTCAATGTGCCTCTCCAGTCATCCATCAGCAGCCTCACAATTGTGTACAATGGCCCTTCAGGGATGTACCATAGCAGACACCTGCAGCAACTGGAAAGACCACACAAATACCCCACCAGGAGGATCACAGAGCTGTAACAGATGCCATGTGTCACCTGAGTAAAGAAACTGCAGCTCCACAGTGCCATACTGCCTGGCTGGAGGTGAACTGTGCCTGATGTATAGAGCCATGACCAACCTGGTATCAATGGACATTTGGCACCATGTAAACACTGAATGCTGGTGACCTATGCAGCTGACAGACCTGAACCCCAGCACAGACATAAACAGGACATGCTGTACCGATTGGTCCATAACCCAGAAGCTCACTCCACTCACGACTAAACTCCCACTACAGGATATCCAGGGAGTCCTTCAGTGACTGTCATCCAGAGGAATCATGATGACTGGATGGGAGATGGTAGGTGTACCCTGGATATCACCTGTATGTCACGGGTAGACAGAGGCACAGCACACTAACCGTGACATATGTCATGGCAAACACCAGTAAATGTGTGTTGAAGGACAAACACTCTCTGACTAGCATTACAAATGGACTAGGGCACATGGCCATTGTTTGTCACTGTCCACACAAGTTGTGGAATACATTAACAATGTCGGACAATCATGTACTATGCTGTCCATATCTGAACAAAATGCAACATGGTCATATCTGCACAACTGGCCCTCAACCAGTCTGGTGTGCTCACTATAAATATTACAAGCAGTGATAGGACTGAAACCGATTATACTGTCCACCACAGTGAAAGTTCTGCACCAGTACACTATACGACAATACAACTGTTTGGTCAGCAGGAAAGGATGATGACAACTGTATGCAAACTATCCCATGGTGACCCTGCAGGTACAGCATAATGCCTGTTAGGTTCAGACACAAAGCAGTTGGGCAGTAAGAACACAACCTGATGTCCAACACTCAACTGTACATGTGATATATAGATGGCGTCCACACACAAACAGAAATGTGGTGGTCCACAGATCCCAACATAAGGAAAGGTCACACTGGGCATGCTCGCACACTTAGATAAGTGAGACGTGGCAGTCAAGAAGCCATACAAACTGCGAACTGGGCATGCTCACACACTTAGGCCATGTCACAGTTCAGCAGTTGCACACACATATCTGGCATTTCTATGTGTTAACACAGGAACCTCCCACAATACAGACATCTGCCCAGTGCACACAGTGAAGTTACAACAGAGACATAAGTAAAGTACTGGATCCCACTCATATGCAAACATCTCCCACAGTACACACGTTGTTTATAGAGATAGGGAAGGCTATGGAAATAAAGACCCACAAACAGTATATGAGCAGCACATACTTGCATCTGACAGGTAAACATATGGCCGCAGAGTGCAATTCCTGACTGTTGTCCCTAGGGAATACAGAAGGCTATCCACAGTGTATTTGGCATCTGCCTCCACAGTACAGTAGGCCACTGTGCCTGTGCAAAGTTAATGCATAGATATGCTCACCCCTGTACTGATGGATAGTCACAGATGTACATACCTCTTCATCCATAATGATGTCAGCACACTATACATATGTCAGGAGCAGAAATTAAACCCAGTAAGGTAAATAGCTGCTCTGCTACTGCATCTTTAACAAGTGTCATAACATAGTTAGGTAGGGGTTTGAATCCTGCAAGTGCTCAGTGTGTGTGTGAATGTGTGGGGGGAGAGTAGTGTGTGCAATTCCATGTGTATGAGAAATGTCCCTTTTGGCAACTATTACTACACAACACATGCTGCATATTCCACTGTCTAAACACTGATGATATCAGCACCCTATAAGTACATCAGGAGAAAGCAATCCCCCCAGTAATGCAAATAGCGTGCTCCGCTAATGCTTCTTTCACAAGTGCCATAACATAGTTAGGTAGGGTTTTGAATCCTGCAAGTGCCTAGTGTGTGTGTGAATGTATGTGGGGGAGTAGTGTGTGCAATTCCGTGTGTATGAGAAATGTCCCTTTTGGCAACAATTACTACACAACACATGCTGCATATTCCACTGTCTAAACACTGATGACGTCAGCACCCTATAAGTACAGCAGGAGAAAACAATCCCCCCCAATAATGCAAATAGCATTCTCCGCTAATGCGTCTCTCACAACCATCATAACATAGTGAGGTAGGTGTTTGAATCCTGGAAGTGCTCAGTGTGTGTGTGGGGGAGTAGTGTGTCCATTTCCATGTGTATGAAAAATGTCCCTTTTGGCAACTATTACTACACAACACATGCTGCATATTCCACTGTCTAAACACTGATGATGTCAGCACCCTAGAAGTATAGCAGGAGAAAGCAACCCTCCCAGTAATGCAAATAGCACACTCTGCTACTGCGACTCTCACAACTGATCTAACATAGGTAGGTAGGGGTTTGTATCCTACAAATGCCATGTGTATTTTTGTCACACAGTTTGTCCATGTGTGTGGGGTGTTGTTCCCATTATTGCATGAGATACATTATATCAGTAATGTCAATGCACACATGATGTATGTGTGTGCCACCTACACATATGTACCTGTGAACTGCAAGAGTTCCCATGCCCGAAGCCTGCCTCATTTGAATACATGGAATATGCATCAGACAACTGTATGACTGTGGTGTTCTATGCAGGGGCTGCATGTGGTATGTGACTATAGAGTGTGGGTTGTAGATGGTGTCATCCCACCAGTGAGGGATACATGATTGATCTGGAGCATATAGTCCACATGTTGGTGATGAACAGGTGCAGCATGTTGTCACCACTTGTGGGAGTGGTAACAAGTTGTTCCATAGCAATGCAGGGAATGAATGATAAGAACCCTTCATATAGGGTCTTGCAGCTAGAATAATGCTCACACTGTATGTTTGGTTAGTCGCAGTACAACCATATAATGGTGTGTGTAGAGACTATCATATTCCCAGTGTTGTCAGGAAGGCTAAGTGGGTTTCCTGGGTATGGGAGTGTGGTGTGTACCAGGCTATGAACCTGAAGGCAGTCTAACCCACTGTGTGTTGCACATGGAGAGGCTCTGATGCTTTGTGCAGTGCTACCAACCTAGGGGTGTGTGTATCTGAGGTGCCTTTGGATACATCCCCCCTATTCTGGTTTGGTGCATGTGTAGGGGATGACAAGCATGGTATCAGGAATGACCTGGCACTGATGGTGTGCACCTGGGAGCCTTGTACCAGGAGTCTGTTACTGCACGGATATTGCTGTACCCCATGCTAAGGACAGTTTCCACTGCATGCATCTTGAGGTTTACACTGCTGCTGTTGAGTAGCATTGCTATTAGTGTCCTATCCCGTGTGATACCTGTGTAGGTGGCTATGTAATGTCAGCCTTGCATACAAAGGTGCTATGTGTGTAGCAACAGCCTCTGCCAATATACAACGGCCCATGGGTGACAGGTGCAAGCTGTCCCAAGCAAAGCAATGTGGCTTGTCCAGCATGTAATCCCACACTGACAGGCATTGGATCCCCTTCGAATGTCACTGAAAGATACGTTAATTGCAGAAACTGATGATCCTGTCTACATATTGTGGCAGCATTCTTGGTGAGGGTGAGATGCAACTCAAGGCCAGGGTCATACCAGCCTGTGCCACAAGCTCAGAGAGCCCCTCTGTGTCCCCTAATATGTAGTCCAGGGAGGTGCGTCAGCGGTCATACACACTGGCACAGACAATGACTGAGTCATATTCTACATAGCTTGGAGTGACCGGTATGTTTGTGTTATGTGGTGGATCATAGTGCCCGATGGGCAGCTCAGCGTGACCATCACCTTGTTCAGCCCGGGAGCAGGACCTCAGTGTACGTGATGATAGAGGTACCTCATACAACTGTAGCAGGTGTGTTGTCAAGCCGTATGGCCTGTGACTGTTTGGCACACAGGCTTTGTGAGCTATGTGTTGCATGTGCTCTGCTCTGGCTTAACGTTTGCTTGTGTGTCTGCTTTGCAGGTGTCAGCTGCTCAGGCAGGATGCTATTCTGAGAGCCCAATAATGTACCTGTGTGTTTCTGTGTTTGGATTGCGGTCGTGACAGGTCTATGGGAGACTGGTACTGTATTCACTGTAGTATCCCACTCCACCTGACAGGGAATGCCAGTGCTGTGTTAACAGAGCTTAGCCCCCAGTTTGGCTATGTGGTTGCATCTCTCTCATGTGTTGTATGTGTAAGGGAAGGGGAGAGGGTTGTCTGTGTACATGAGGCAGCTGTAACATTGCCACATGACTCACAGATTCACCAACTGGACCTGAGAGTAGATCGACAGGTGACCTTTGCGCATTGTGACTCTCATACTAAGTAACGACACATAGGGCCAATGGGGAACAAGGTACTCAAGGTGACTATGTGAGGGTGTAGTGCTCCTGATTTGTTAGTGCTGGCATATATGAATGCTGTCTTGAGCAAATGTGAGGTAAGTCATATGCAATGTGTTACAGGCAAGCTACATGCAAACAGGACAAACAGTGACGTTCTGTCAAGTGACACATGGACATCAGTACAGTAAGCAATACAGATGTCACTAGGGATCCACAGAGGCACTGTATATCTGCACTGCAGGTGGAATTAGTGTTTCAGGAGCATAACAGGCAAACATGCATACAAACAAAGCTATAGTCAGCAGGCCTGTATGTAGACTATGCTACAACAAACAAGGTGTATGACTTCCAGTAGGTAACAGTGCATATATGCAGGCACTATAAGCCAGTACCCAGACATTCACAGATCAGACGGGCTGGGTCCAGCCGCACCTCACACAAGTGTATAGACCACGTACCTCCGTAATGTTGAATAACTGGCCTGATACCCAAGTTCTCATACCTGTAATAATACACATGTAAAATAACAGACACTGAGCCCTCACTCAACAGTTCCAGACTTAGTATGATGTATGCTACCTGTCCTGGCACCACAGTATCCTTGACATGTATGGACACTCTCCCTCCTGTCATAGTTTGTTCTGTGTTTTGGTGCTGTCATGCATGGTATGAGGTGTGACCTTGTAGTGCTAGTGTGCTCTTGTGAGCCTTGAACCTGTTGTGTAGTACTTCACAGATATCAACATCCTGAAACATCTGCATTGCAGAGTCGTGAGTGGACAGCATGCAACTCGCAGTTGACATGGCTATCATTGAGTATCAATATGCACATTGTTGTATCCCCTGTGCTACCTATGTAGGTGGCCATCCCTTCACAATCTCACCACCAGTATGCAAAGATGTGCAGACAGAACACTGTGGTAATTACTGTGGGTGTACAAAACAATACAATGACATTCATACTGTAACTGCATCAGGCATGCTGGTATATACCCACAATGCTATCATTACACTGTACTGTTGTCAACATCATACTATTACAATATGTCTATGTACTCACCCTGTGCATCAGCACCATGTTAACCTGTTCCTGCACCGATTTTACAGATTGCAGGAGGTGGCACAGTTTCATCATATGCACAGGTTGTGTACCTGGTATGCCTGAGTCTGCCACTGATACAACCAATTGACATGTCTGTGTGTGTGTGTTGGTGAGGGACAGCAGTACAAGATGGGGCAATGTTGATGCAGTGTGTGCGTGTATGCGGTAGCCCTAGGTGTTATCACTTTGCATGTGTGTATGAATGCACACAGTCGCACCTCATGGCTGCCATATACAGGTGTTTGCGGATAGCCACAGACTGTACCTGCCAGGTCATACAGATCACTGTCTGTGGCCACGGACAAGGTACCTGTGCCTGGCATGGGTGCTACAGACCGTATCAGGTACTAAGCCAGACTGGGTACTGTCATCAGAAGCAGGTGGTTGGTGACTGGAGACAGGTCCCTGTTGGGACTGTCCAGCGCCACGTGCACATGGTCTACTGGGGTGGTCTGATGACAGCACAGACCCAGCATTGCTGGGGCTGCTGCTGGCACTATGTGAGCGGCTGTGGGCCTGTTGTCGTCCGTAACAGCTGCCAGCTGCTGCTGTTGCTGGCATACGGCCACGTCGACGCCTCAACTGTCCACCATTGCCCTGGCTCATGGACATGCAGTTGTGGAACAGATCTAATGTGTCCCCCCAATGTCTGTCAATGACCTCGGTGAAGTTGCGGATGGCAGCCGCAACATCACACATACTGTCACTCATGGCTGTGTGACATGCTCTCAGCTCCCTCAGACCCTGTCTGGTGTACCGTTCCATATGTGACTGTGCTTGCATTAAAGCCGGAAACATAGCTGAGGTTGAAAATCCTCTGTGGGCATGTCTGACAGGGGTGGTACGCCCATGGATGCTCCCAAGAGAACCCATGGACATCTGCCTGTGTGGTACCATGTCAGGACCCTGGCCATGGCTGCTGTGTGGGGATACATGTGCCACCGGTACCACATTACCCTGGTCAATGCCCACTGTATCCTGTCCATCACCTAGGGACATTGGTGACAAAGGATGTATTGGCAGGATGACTGTGTGCATTGATGGGGTCAACAGCTGTGTAGTGTCAATTGGCTGACCAATGATGGACCCTGGCACACCTACCTGTGCCATTACACAGGTATCATCATTATCACTATCCACAGCAGCTGATTCAGGTTCCCTGCTGCACGGCACCAGAGCAGCACCAGAACCTGTGGGAGTAAGACAGGAAACACAGTTTACAATGTGTACACAACGTCACCACTGATGCACACATGCACACATGCACACATGGGCACATGCACACATGGGCACATGCAAACATGGACACATGCACACATGCACACATGGGCACATGCACACATGGGCACATGCACACAGGCACACATGCACACATGCACACATGGGCACATGCACACATTGGTACATGCACACATGCACACATGGGCACATGCACGCATGCACACATGGGCACATGCACACATGCACACATGGGCACATGCACACATGGGCACATGCATCCATAGGCACATGCACACATGCACACATGGGCACATGCACACATGCACATATGGGCACATGCACACATGCACACATGCACACATGCACACATGGGCACATGCACGCATGCACACATGGGCACATGCACACATGCACACATGGGCACATGTACACATGCACACATGCACACATGGGCACATGCACATGCACATATGGGCACAGGCACACATGCACACATGCACACATGGGCACATGCACACATGCACACATGGGCACATGCACACATGCACACATGCACACATGGGCACATGCACACATGGGCACATGGGCACATGCACACATGGGCACATGCACACATGGGCACATGCACACATGCACACATGGGCACATGCACACATGGGCACATGCACACATGCACACACCTCAGTATATGAGATATCAACCCACAGACACAAACACACCTGCAATCAAACACATAGCACTACTGCTTCAGCCTATTATTACTATTAGTATCAAGAGTATTGAAGGTAATGGTATTACACACTCACCAGCATGGATAGGCTGCCTTGCTGTTACACCAGAGGGACCTGCAGAAAAGAGACATTTATTGTCAGTGGGCACAACTGTGTCATTGATACTGTGGGCATGATACAGTTGAGTTGTGCAACAGTTAGCTTCCACAGGTGTACTGCAGATATTGAGGATATCACTCTTGCACAATAATTACCAAGATTACAGCTACAGGATGAGGACACACCTCACACATGCATAACCTAACAGTGTACAGAATGGTCAACTATACACATGGCATGTTACCTGCATGCTCTGTGTCCTGCTGCTGTGTGGCTCCAGCCTCCATCATTACACATGTATGCTGCTGCTGTTGCTGTTGTGCTGGAGCCACAACACTTAGGAGTAGTCCCTCCTGTCTAGTTAGGGGGGATGTCTAGCCACCCCACCACCTGTGGCAAGCTGCTGCCTGTGGATATCCGACGCACGCTGATGGACATTTCTAATTAAATCACTGCAGTGATGGCGTACCTGCTCATATGTCCAGTTATGTGTGCCTATGTCATTTAACCGATGGACCAGGTGTTGCCACAGTGCAGCCCTCTCCTGCTGGTTCTGGCTGGTGTGGGAAAAGAGTACAGCAAAATCCCACACCAGGCTCTGGTGTATCTCCTCCTCCTCTGCAGCAGAGTAGACAGGGTTCCGCTGGTGAACCATAGCCTTGAAAAGGAGAAGGAAAATATGTCAGCAATATCTGTCAGCAAACTATGGCACACATAATACACATAATACTCGACTGCAGTGATATAACTTAAGCACCATATATAGCATCTGTCTGTCTATTGGGGGATACACATGTAAATGACCAGATATCAGTGCTCATCTGATAACTGTGCAAGAGTCCCTGGCACACTCCATATGACAGACTAGTATACTGCAGCAGTCAACACACTGTTTCAGGTACAATACACAACCTCACACTGGGGGGTTGTATCAAGGTACTGTATGTGGAACATTATCAGCCCATGCACTGCACACAATGCACGTTACATATTTCACTGGTAATGCACACTACTCTGACTTGCCACAACCCTACCTACACCACAGTGACATACAGGGTAACACAGCACAACATATGGCAATGTAGTATGTGTTGATCGCAATACCTCACACACTTGTCTCTGGCCTCACACCAAGGACACACACTACCATGACAGACAGACAGTCATGGTGAGCAATCACACCAGTACACAACATGCACTCAGTCACTAGCACACTCATTCCACCTCACATATTCCATTTGCAATGTGTTTATGGGTGTGCATTGTGTCTTAGGTAGGTAGTGTGCTTTTGGCCCTGGGCCTACAGCAGCATACTGTTATGCTACCCTGCCCCTTGTGACACATGTGTTATGATCGTACCTGCTCCTTACAAACAGTTACACAGGGTGACTCATATGGCATATTACCTATCTGCATAACATTCAGCAGGGGTATGTCTGACATCTACTCATGGGGAGCCTTGCTTCTTAATTCTGTGTGGTCTACTACAAGGTATGTCATATCTGTGGGTAGGGTCCTGTACCTCCACCATGTGCTCTATACTGCAGTGACAAGGACGACAGACATAGATAATTTGTGTTGTGGATGTTGGAGGTGTTACCATGGTTGTTAGACAACTGTCATGAGTGTGACCAAATTATGTATATCCAGCAGTGGTAACCTCTATGTAGGTAGTCTGTGTGCACTCTGTGGGGTTTGAGTGCATTGACACAGTTACTTGCATATGTCTGTGTCCTTCTCCATGTCTGGAGCTGTCATGGGAGGTACATACCGTGTAGGACATTGTGGGGTGTGGAGGGGTACAGTGACCTACATGTCCATAGCTGACACACCATGTCCGCTGACACATTCCATGTACAGGTATTACAGGACTAGTGTGCCACTGTGTATATCAATGTGGAGCCTATTGTACACTTGTTGCCCCTGTTCCCCCCTGACACATGCAGTGGTGGGCAGGCATGTACATATGTGGTGGTTACTGGTGTCAGTGTTTTTGAATGGGGTATGGTACTCCAGTATCCACACTGGTGTTCACTCCATGCCTTTGACACCAGGCACCTGTTGCAAGACATCTGCACACATGTGCCTCACACAGTCTATATATATATATATATATATATATATATATATATATATGTGTGTGTGTGTGTATATATATATATATTGATATATTTATATCTGCATATATATATATATATATATATATATATATATTTGTATAAATGTATATAAAATATGTATATATAGATGTAGATATATACATATAGATGTGGGGAGAGAGGGGGAGAGAGTGACACAGGGAGAGTGAAAGTGTGAGGGGGTGGGACAGAGAGAGAGAGAGATAGTCATATACAGAGATATCTGTTGTCAGTCAGATCTATCTGTATATGTATATGTCTCTACAGATATCTATATATGTATGTGTGTATTACATATATCTGTACGTACATATTCTACCAATCTCGATGTGTGTGCAGTAAGTGAGAACCTGGTTCAAGGCTCCTGAGAGCACACCAGCGGTACCAGGCTATACCCCGTATCATGCTTTTTGGCCCCAGGACTCGGGACAAAACAAAAAGGGAGGGGGTGTGTCCATATTCATGAAGGACACCCACACCTCCAGGTTAGTGGCAACACATGAAGCATCACAGACCATCCAGGTGCAGATAACCATAGGCAAACCTGCTATACAACTGGTAGCATGTTACAGACCACCCTCCCAGTCTCAGGAACCACAGTCAGCCTTCCTGAAGGCATTGGAGGATATGAATGTCCCACCACACACCATCATATTGGGAGACTTCAACTACCCTAACATACACTGGGTGCATTATTCTACCCCAAACACCCTAGCCTAATGGTTCCCGGAATTCATTAAGTCAAATGCAATGGAACAGCTAGTCACCTCTCCCACAACAGGAGATAATATACTACACCTGATCATCACAAACATGGGGACAATGTACTACACACCGGAAGTATACCCCTCTCTAGTCACATCTGACCACAGACTAATCCCCCTGGATATACATATCCCACCTCCCCCACAACACAAAAGACTACAGTGGGAAACCTCTCACATGCCAACTTTACACTTCTTATAACTGAGTTGGTATCCTTAATGCCCACTGGGCCAGTGGAAACCACTTCTCACAATGCAGACACCTTCACATATACTTTCTACGGACATCTCCAAGAATGCATGGATCATGCAATCACAAATAAAACCATGACCCTCTCCACCAAGGGCAGGCATCCTGTCTGGTGGACCCCAGCATTGAACAAATTGTATAACAACAGAAGGTAGCTACTGCACGGCAGAGCATAATTCCATAGAGCTATGGCATCTCTGATCAGCAGTAGTAGAAAGATATGTTTTGTCGTACAAACATACAAGGCCAACAATGAGAGGGACGTCGCTATGGACATTACAGATAACCACAAGACCTTCCTCTGCTATGTTACACACCTGGGTGGGAACCCTCAGATATGTTCACAGTTAGTTTACAGTGACAAATGCTACACTAAACACACAAATAATGTCAACATTCTGGCAGACAGGTTCAGTGCAGATTTCTCCCCTCCCTCACCCACACATGAGGAATTACTTATCCCAGCTGACTGTAACCTCCCTGTCATCTCAGATGTCCAGCTGGGAACCACCCTCAGCAAAGCTGTAAACACAGCATCAATGGGACCCGACGGTATTGCAGGTTGCATGCTACCTGAACTCCAAGAGGAGTTACACATGCACATTAAATGCTATTCAACCATAGCCTTACTACAGCATATGTACCTGGACACTGGCATACATCAACAGTAGTCCCACTCCACACAGGAGGCACCTCTACAGACCCTGGTAACTACTGCCCCATAAGCTTAACCAGCCTGGTCTGCAACACTATGGAAAGGATCATTATGGAACTCATACACAGAGACATTGGGGACTTAGACACTTGATCCCACCCGGTTTGGCTTTGTAGAGGGCAGATCCTGCCTTATGAACCTGGTTGACCTTTTCAAATCCATCACTAGAGCCATTGACGAGGGCACAGCAGTCCATACAGTCTACCTGGACTTGCCTACGGCTTTCGACACAGTACCGCACTCTGGCATCATAGACATGATCAGGAGCTGAAATGTAAATCCATATGTCACAAGATGGGTTGCAAACCGGCTACCGGATAGAAACCCTACAGTCAAACTCACTGGTGCCATGTCAGACTCAGAGCCAGTCACAAGTGATGTCACACAGGGCTCTGTCCTGGGACCGCTCATGTTCGGCATATAATTCTCAGATGTGGAAGCAGACATGGGAGGGTAGTGGCTGACAATGTTCAAAGATGACTGCATACTAGGCACCATAGTCGATACACAAGCTGACACAGACATCCTACTGACAGGCCTCACGGACACCGACAACTGGTGCCGTAGTCATGGCCTTAAACTGCATGCCACGTAATGTATACTCATACCCTTTTGAACGGACAAGGTACCCACATATTATCACATAGACAGTAACCCACTGAGTACAGACAAAGTAATCGGAGACCTGGTGACACTGATTAATGCTGACTTCTCATTTGACACCCACATTGCCAAAGTGGTTGGATACACTTCCTACCTTGCCCACCTTATCATGAAGGGATTCACATCCAGATCAAAAGGGGTCATTGTACCCCTATACTCCTCCCTTATCAGGCCGATGACTGTGTACTATGCCCCATTTGGTATGTACCCCACCTGGCACTTGCAACAGCTAGGAGGACCCCATAAGTACATCACCAGGAAGATCAAGGGTCTCCAACAACTTTCATATGCTGCCAGACTAACGTAACTCATGCTCTATTCCATAGCATACTGCCTATGTAGGGGTGATCTGTGCCTGATGTAGTAGGCCATGTCCAATCAGGTATTGATGGACATGTTCCACCTCATACAATCCAAATCCATCAGAACCACAACAGCTATGGATTTAAACCTCAGCACATATATGAATAGGACATACTGTAGGGACAGATCCATCACTAAGAGGCTTCCCATACTGTGGAACAGGATCCCAGTTCATGTTAGGCAGAGACCCTTACTGACACTCTTCATGTGCATTCTTGACGAGTGGATGGGAGATCATAGGTTTACAGCAGGGGTCATCTCTGTGT
Organism: Protopterus annectens; assembly: GCF_019279795.1. Taxonomy (NCBI): domain Eukaryota; kingdom Metazoa; phylum Chordata; order Ceratodontiformes; family Protopteridae; genus Protopterus; species Protopterus annectens. The sequence continues at coordinate 682,523,027 of NC_056739.1, read as the reverse complement.
CACTACTAGACAGAGGCACAGTAAACTAATGCTATTATGTAGGGAGGTCTTCACTGTGTCACTACTATACAGAGGTGCAAGTTTATAAATCTATTCTATACACTGTCTGCAGATAGCCTAGTACTAAACTATGACACTGTGAAACTATATATGTCTATGTATTTCTACATCCCTCTCTATCTATGTATACACATATGCATATTATATATATATATATATATATATATATATATATATATATATATATATACATACATATCTCGATATACATACGTATACACATGTTTTATATATATATATATATATATATATACTCCTTTTTAGTTCCACATATGTATACACACAGTAACGTACTGTTGAACATCCATTACTGTACAACCTACTTGTACATTGCACTACAACCTACATTGCTATGTGCACATAGCTACCGTCACATACATATGTATGTGGAGCCTTCAGTGACAGTTTAAGTATATCACCATCCCTATGCACATCATCATATACATAGATACAGACCAATAACACATCTGGAGGGTTCACAGTATGTAGAATATTATAGTAGTACTTTACATTACCTGTGTTTGTTGCAGCTGTTTGCGTAGGCTTGCAGTTACTTAGCCTGCTGTCAGCCTCTTTGTTTTGTTGTTACAGTTTTTTTCTCTTTCTTTCTTTCTTTCTTTCTTTCTTTCTTTCTTTCTTTCTTTCTTTCTTTCTTTCTTTCTTTCTTTCTTTCTCTCTCTCTCTCTACCTCCAGCGGGTGCAATGAAAGTATTGCATGTGTGGACTGTGAATACAGGATGCTTTTGTAGTTATCTGCACATGTCCATGTGATGGCCTCTGCACCAATTGTTAGCCAGCATTCACTAATTGCATGCAGCCTGTTGTGTAGTGATTGCAGTTCTCACTGTGATTACAGGCCTGTGCTATAAAAAGTTCTGTTAGGTAGGTGTAGCCCTTTCAGATTATCAGGGTGGGGACCATGCTGGTTTGCTGTGGACACTGTTCTGTGAGCGTAAGGGTTGGTATGTCTCTCATATTTCAAGCTGTGTTGTAGACACTGCAATGCATGTTGTTCTGTAAGCTGAGTATTCCTTCCTCCAGTGTCCTCTTCTCTGTGTGTATGTAAACTGACACCTACGACTAGTAATACTGTGTATATGGGTGTGTGTGCTTTCCTGTGGGGATTGTGGTGCAACTGGTATATAGCAGTGACTCTTGCAATCTGTTGCTATGGCTTCAACATGTTGCCTTTACATTCACTTTTTGTATGCCTGCTAGGTGTCTTTCCTGTAATGTGTTGCTATGGCTTTCCTATTTTCCATTTACATTCACAGCTTGTAATGCTTGCTAAATCTGTTTGGGCAGCAATTCCCTATGTGTTTGTTGTGGTAGGGTGTTACTGCATGCAGTGTGGTCTGGCCATGTTGTGGGCCTTGACACTTACAAGGGTATTTGATCATGCTGCTGAGCAGGCCTCAGATACTCTCCGGAGCATATTTTATCAGCCTCATGTAATGGTACATAGCAGTGGGTTACTCCAATGACATATTCTGATATTCTGCAGTTGTGACTGTGGGTTATTTCAAGCATATGTATTAGTACACCATTTGTGACGTGCAGGTGGTGCATACCTTCAGTCAGTCATAGTTACCATTGCATGTGTAGTTACACCTTTCTGCCTACTGTTAGTACATTTGACAGGGTGTCAGTGGGGCACAGTTGACATTTGTTTTCACATTAGGGACATCCCTGTAACTCAGTCACAGTTGCTATGTCTGATCTCTTTACTATTCAACTATGGCAGTGTTTATCCTGCTCTGAGTATGTGTGTGGCTTGCCATATGCTACTGTGGCATTATTACCTAGTAGCTACCAACTAGCATGACTGTTTCTCAGCACACAGTACTATTTTACAAATCCACTAGATTTGACAGTAAATATACATGACATGCTTTGTGTACTAGACTTGCTATATTCCCTTTACGTTAATTCCTACTATTTTATGATATATTTCTTTCAGTACAATGTTCTTGTATAGCAGTCATGGCTTGGTGGTAAGTCATGCAGACTAGTGCTTCCAAGGTCCTGGGTTCAAGACTGAGGGAGGTATTTTATTTTGCTGCTGAGAAAACTACAGGCCTTGTCATTCAGAGTGACTAAGGCACTTTTAAGCAGTTGTAAGCGGGTTAGCGCTGGTTTGCTCGGAGGTCACGCATGCTCACTGCCGCTTAGCTTTGCGCACACATGCTTAGCTAAGCGCACAGAAGCGCACTCCCACTTACTACTGCTTAAAAGTGCTTACTCTCGCGCACACCCACCCTATTTTCTTTTAAAGAAAAGAAAATGGGGAGATAGAAAAGTGGTGAAAAAGGGGGCACAAAGAGGGTAGCACAGTAGAAAAACAAGCTTGGGTTTTGCAGGAGGGATAGTATAGTGCAAAAAATGAGAACAGTCACCACGAACAACACTCTTGAGTAGGCAAATTCCAAAGTAGTCACAGTTCAAAAAATCATTTCCACGGTAAAGATATAGAAAATCTTTTATTTGGACAAGGATGAGCGCTTTCGCATAGTTAGACTATGCTTCATCAGATACAATAATAAAACAATGCTAGAGCAAATAAATAGCCCAGCTTTTGGCGGGCTCATTAAGCTAAACCTTAATCACCTCTTAATGAGATTCAGCTCATCATGACATTTAAAAAACAAACACACTATTTCTACACTTCATTACTAAAAACCGGCACATGACATTACAAAACATTACTAAAATTTGTTGGAAGACAAGACACAGCAAAATTCAGATAGTCATTGAAAATGAAGACTGTAAAAACATACTGCAAAAATGCTCGTTCATTAGGGTTGCTTGACAAAAACGCTAACTTCAAAACGTACATTATTCCCTTGCAGTCTACAACACTTGCTTACTCTTGATTATATAAACGGATGTTTCCACAATACTCATAGTCTTATAAAACATATGCATAGGAATTCCATACCTTAATTGTCCAGATTTCTAAAAGAAGTAAGTCCTTGCTCATAATTCCATCCACGGGGTAAACTTCACTAAAAAGACATTGACATGTTGTCAACTCCATTACGAGCTAAACCTCACTCCATTCGCTAGGTGACGTCACATGTCTTAGATACTCTACAAGGAGTGCATCCTGCTCTAAAAGTTGTCCCCTCGGTCCTAGTGCAAGACACTTTAGTTCGCACACTAAAGAAGACAAAGTAAAACACCACAGTGTTCATGTGTATACGATCTTGCAGATCACAAGAACCTTGTTAATACTGCATAAATATGTGGAGAATTCCTACTTTTTAAGCCATACTTATAAGGAAAATATATTGCAAGACCCCTTAATTTACATACTAAAAAAGACACAATAAACACTACGATATTTGTATGCATACGATCTTGCATATCAAAAAGATCTTACGAATACTACAAAATTGTATGAACAATTCCTACTTATTGGACTATAGATATGAATAAAGAATGTATATATTGTAATGGGTATACAAGATAGGAGAAAATGAAGCCAAAATCATTCAAGGCATATGTTATTGATGTTCCGTTTATATACCGGAAGCAATCCATGTAGCCTCTATAAGTCTCATTCACTACCTTGTATAACTGGGTATGACATACTACAGTGTGCTTGTTCAAACTTAGGATAAGCACAAATACATTATTAAGTTGAACTATATAGAATCATCAATTACATTATATGTTTTATATTTTAAAAAATTTTTTAACCAAAAAATCCATCAATCAATACAATATTTGTGTCTATACCTCACTTCAAAAACATGTATATAAAATATTTTGACATAAAAATATATATATAATAATATCAAAAACATATAAATATATATCCTTAGCAGAAAAAATACATAAATATGTGTATATATATATATAAAAATAATATTATGTGAAAATATACATATATATAGCAACATAAAGGTACATGATTCAAGTGCACACATAATTCTATATTAAAAAAACGATATTAATACTATATGTCAATATTGCAACATTCAAGGCAACTGAACTTGCCCTACATTAGGCTAAAACATATTGCCCTAGCAAATTCTTAATCTTGCACCTAGACAATAGGTTGATGCGCGATCAAGAGTCTGTACAGTGATCTATATATACACTTAAAACAAAACTTCATTATAACAAATCTATGCCCTTACGATATACATGCTACCATATTGTTGTATAAGAGTATGTACACAACCATACATAGTATTGTAGAGTATATACTATGTTATTTAGCAAAAGCAGTCATCAGATGGTACAAACCATGATATCAAAAGCAAATTTTCAAAAATGCAGATATGCATATCATTAAGTACTCATGTATCAAAACTTATGTAGAACTGTGAGTAACCAAAAGGCACACACCCATGAGCTGCAAATCTACAAAATATGACCTAGTGCTCAATAGTGTCCCCATGATCACTATTAGATAAATTACTCAAATGTCATGTAGTATACTACTACTTCATCTACGTTCAATCAGCACGGGTTTTAGAGAGATGGAATTATTCAGCCCTGGTGGAATGTGTGCCGCTAGCTTCAGTATCCAATGTAATTCTACCCTAGCCAATTTTTGTTCAATACTACCTCCTCTTAAAGTTGGAATAATTATATCCAGGACTCTAAATACAAATGAGTGAGAGGGGTATTCATTCACATGCCTGGCCAAAGCATTTGTAACTTCTTGTTTACGGATCTCATAGAGATGATCATAGATACGATCCCTTAATCTTCTCTTAGTTAGGCCCACATAAAATGCTGTACAAAGAGAACAGGTTGCCAGGTAAATCACATTCTTGGTATTACAGTCAGCATAATATACAGGTCTAAAGGCAAAATTCATACTCGGATGTTGGTAAATCTGTACCCTACTTATACTGTTACACCTAGGACAGTCTAGGCAAGGGTATGTTCCTTTTTTCACTAAGTCCCCTAATATTAAATTGGTGGACTTTTTTACATTCGTAATCTGTCGGTCATTACAGAGCTGCCTTTTGAGATTTTTACTATTACTATAGCAAAAAGTTGGTATGGGGCCTACAATGTTATTGATCTCCTTGTTGACTGTAAGAACATTCCAATGTTTCCTTATCACACTCCTGACCATCTCCACCTCATTAGTAAATTTAATAACATAACCCAGCCTCCTTCCATGAATATTAGGGCCAGAGGTAGTTTCCATCATACGCATACTCGGATTATAAAACCCTGAGTGAATATCATGTTCTGGGTCACCAATAACTTCATTCCTCACTCTTTTAACCATATTCATATCATACCCCCTATCTCTGAATAGAGATTCCATAATGCTGGCTTCTTTCAAAAGATCATCTCTGTGTTGACAGAGTCTAGACACTCTAATGAATTGACTGGTAACTGTGCCTCTAAAAGTGTATGCTGGGTGCATACTATCTGGTGCCAATAACGCATTTTTCCATACAGTTTTTCTGTATATCTTAGTGACAACCTTACCTTCTTCTGTCAATCTGAGTGTGACATCAAGGAAATTAACTTCATAGCGTGAAGTCTCTACAGTGAACTTCAGGAAATCAGTTGTGGTTTGTAGATGACTAAGGAAGTGATGGAAACTATCAGCCGTGCCTTCCCATATTATAAGTATGTCATCTACAAACCGTTTGTAATATCTTATGAATCTAAAAGATTCATGCGTGAAGAGAAACAACCTTTCCCACCAGTGTACCACCAAGTTAGCATATGTATTGGCACAGGGGGTGCCCATGGCAACCCCCCATGCCTGTAGATAATACTCATTCTCAAATATGAACACGTTGTTGTTAAGAACTAAGTCAAGTAGCTGAGCTATCAGTATTATTCTATCATTTGAAAATTGTGTTTCTTTATGCAAAAGCTCTCTGATATACTGTAACCCTATATCATTTATATTTTGCAGGAGGGATGTAGGAAAGGCCCATAGCTGCCCATTTCTTCGTCAGTAACAGCTGTGCATATGTTTGTAATTTGGTGTGAAATTTGAAACCTTCCACTCCCGAGAGAGGTGTGAGGACAACAATAATATTTGTTGTACAGCCAATTGTAATTGCCAGTTTACATGTCCATCAGACATGTGTGCAAAATGGGCAGCTATGTATGGGGCGTCATTTTTTTGTGGGTACAGAGTGCCCTTTTTTTTTTTTCAGGTGAGAGTGGTATGTCAGGTACAGGAAATCGGTATAGCTGGGGAGGTAGGTAGGGGAGGTTAACAGACAAGAGAAACAAGAGGCATACAGGGGTGGTGCATGACACATGTGGGGGGGGTTACACAATCGACGGGGACAGATGTTTGGATATCTCGAGTCCATGAGCCCACAGATGGCGACAGTGGAACTGAGATCCCCACCCATGGGCAGTTGCCACTGTGCCTTCACTGCCCAGAATGGGGATGTGCTGGGTGCTGTGTAGGCCGGGCAGCAAGCACGCCCATGAGTTGTGCCACCCGTGCCTCAAGCTGGCATAGGGGCCCAAGCACAGCGTGCCGGATCTCCCTATGCACCACAGTCTGGACACTATGGAGGGTGAGTGGATGTTCTCCTCCGGCCACGCTTGCAGAGGGGGGATGAGCCCCATCCCCTGCAGCACTTCCACCCACAGGTGGCACAAGGCCACCAGAGGAGGGTCCGGCCTGGGCACTACTGCCAGGTGCACTCGCCAGCTGAGGTGGGAGAGGTGGGTCCGCTGGAACTCGCCTTCCCTGTCGTCCTATGTTTTGCATTATTTTATAACAGTTTGGGTTAGTAACGTACAATACCATTCACAATTAGTTGTAACAGCATGCATTAGTATTCCCATTAACCAAACACCCATAAATTCAAGCCATTGAACAGCAAGCATAACACATGCATAATTTGACCAACAATACACAATTCAACAACATGCAGGGTTGATTGATGGCAACAGGCCATCAGGTTTGGATGTATGAACAGAGCACATGCATCAATGTACATGCAAATATGTATGAACCAACAGGACAAATGTCCAGGGGTGTTAGTTGTGAATGCACATACCCATTTCACGTGGAATGGATTATTTGTGGTTATAGGGTAGGGTGAAGAAATATTTCATTAACAACTTCAAATACCTATACATATGCTGTACATTTCTACTAGATGCAGATATATACACACTACAGGTATGACTACAGTTTCCTATGTGACAACTTATTCAGGTTGGTGATAGGAATGTTACTGCTACATCAATATACATTTCATATTTATACATACACATTCATATCTGGCTCTGTTCAGCTACATCATCCTGCTACATTTGCTTTATATGGCTATAGACAACTGTGGAATGTTTGGTATTTCATACAACCATACTATCTGCATATTTCAAACTGAGAGCAACATATCCAGATTTTGGGACACACATTCCAGCTTCAGTACTTTTTTCAACACATGTTGCTGTTTGGTTCTGCCTGTCACATTAATTTCATTCTGTACTGACTGCAGTATACTTTATTCAGCAGTTATTGCTACTTTATTGGTGGATTCATACCTCTTTCTCACACTCTCTCACCTGTTTTATTTTTACAATTCAGGATGGTACTTAATTCTAGGCTTTATTGACATGTTTTACTTTTAGTTATAACAATCCTTTCCAACAGTCTCACTTGTGTCATGTTTCAGAATTTAAACAGGGATATATGTCACACGTGTTTTACTCAGCTTCTGTAGCTGTACTTTTCAGCCTGCTGCAGGTTATGTACTATTATATTACAGGTGGGACATCTTTATTTCAGACTTGTTTCATTTTTATTTTTGTATTACAGGCTGCATCACACTTTTGTAATCAAACAATACTTGCAAACTCTCTTACACTGTTACTTGCACATTTTATTAATAAGTGACTACACTGCACTCTTTTGCAAGCTGTCATACGTATATTTTTTTACAGTTACAGGGAGAGAATTACTGACCTGCCTGGTGGCGCAACCGCAAGAGCCTATCGGCATAGGCTCGACGGTTTGCAGAACGAACACCTGCAGCTGCAATATAAATGAAGTAATATTGGAATACACATCTCCATAATATCAGCTAGGTTACTTTCTTACATAAATAATTACATGTAACTTACTCAGTAGTGGGGCCTTTGGCATTTGCCAGGCCTCCTGGATCCAACGGTTCAGTTGGTCCTGCTTATGTCTCTTCAGGTCATGGTAGTGACAGACCTGTTCACCAGTCCTTGGTATTCCTGTGGCACTGGTGAGATCATGTGCCAACTGGTCCCACGCCTCAGCCCTATATGCTCCCCACAGGACCTGGCCCTGCATGAGTTGGGCCTCATTATCATGGACGAGGAGCCAAACCATATATTTGGACTCCTCAACGCCCCACCTCTGTGCTCGGAAGCAACTACCCTCTCCTACACCTGCCATCCTGACTGCAAGTCGGTTCCACAATCGGTTATGCTGTGTATTCCCACCTATGGGGTTTATATATGCCATCTTTCCCGCACTTATCTGAGATTGGCCATTTTGGAATTGTATCAGCTTCCCAAAACCTGCTTTGTCATGCTCCTCTTTCCATTCATTCCTATATATGCTATTACTGCATTTCTAAGAGCAACTGTCATGGCTTAGTGGTTCAGTACTTTGACTATGGTGCATGGTATCTTGAGCCTGGCCATTGCTTTTTATATTTTATGACTGTCTACACAGGCTAGGAGGTGTGTCTGTGTAAAGGCAGTTTTGATACAGCTTGCTCAATGTTGCCCACCGGTTAGCTTGTTGGCGTGGTGCGCAGCTCCACGCAAATGGGTCACGCTGGTTTACGTGTCGTTTGGCTGTCAGCACGCATATTATGCTCAGCTCACCTACGGGCACACAGTTTCAGCATGTTAGAACTTTGCTCAACCCCGGGCACTCATTTTACACCTGTTAATCCACTGCTCACCTACGGGCACTCATTTTACACCTGTTAAACCACCACTCACCTACAGGCACTCATTTTACACCTGTTAAAACACTGCTCACCTACGGGCAGATATACTCAACTTGTTAGAGTGTAGCTCAGCTATAGGCACATCTGACATTTTGTTTATTTTTTATTATCTCACATTTCTTCAAAATACATGGCCCATTTCATTACATTTTACATAAAATATAATTTTATATATGTACATATATGTCAGGGAATTGTTTCGTGCTTATTTCACTAAAAATAAAAATTGATGCTGTGGGGATTCGAACCATGACTGCTTCCTCTTCAGCCAACGTCTCTACCGCTACGCTATTGCTGCTTGGCTTACTTTGCATATTTAGTTCTTATATGCTTTTTCACTGACTGCTAACTGTGGCTAAGCACCGGGCACGCCTGTGCAAACGAGCGCACTCACGGGCAAACATCTTTACAACTTATAAAAAAATATATAAGATGTTCATTTATACATTTTATGTTCATATTCTGTGGGGGCATGTGTTGTGTTGTGTTTATTCACATTTACACGGACTCTGTCATGGGGGTTTACTTTCTGGACTTTTACTCTTCTGGGGGCGTGTCCGTTTGCAGGGCTCGCCCTACGGACATGCCCCCTACTGTCTTACAATGGACCGTGTTAACCTTAGGTGTGATTCAGCATGCCCTCATGCATATGCATGGCATGCTGACGTCACACCATTTAACTGCAGCCTCCGTGTAAGCCTTGTAACTCTTATACGGAGGCTTTGTGAATCCTGCCCGTTATCTTTTACTCACTGCTATCCAAGGCCATTGAAATAAAAAAGTACAGTTATGCATTAATCCAACATAACAATAGATGGATTTACAACATTACTACAGGATTTGTCGTAGGTCAGCATCAGACCATGGCTGGATTTTTGAGGAGTCAGATGTTCCTTGTTCAATTTCATTCTATAACCAATGCCATTAGGATACAGGAGAAGATTCTATGCCACTCATGTCTGCTCATTTTCTATTTTCCCTGACAAATAGGATAGGAGATCGCACTAATAAATGCAAATGTGTCGGATTAAGCAGGAAATCTAACAGAACTGTGCAGGGAATACTGCTAAAGACAATCCAAAAATATGCACTATGGCAAACACAATATTCAGTTATTTCTAATGTACAAAAACTAAAACTCCAGATATGTATGTGAGGAAATATTCAACACAGAATGCCTCAGAAGAAAAGCACATTATCAAAAAGTCCAGTAAAACCTATTGTGATGACCAGTACCAAGGTCAGGAGTGCAGGAACTTGTCTTGCAGCAGTGATTCTGTTATTTGTACATTTTTCCCTCCGCGGTGAGTCTTGTAGATGTTGCTGTTATCTTTCTTCAGTTTGTATTTGTACATTTGTTGTTACAGTGAACTATCATTATCATATTACAGATACCATAACAGTCACCACTCTGTGACTCATATGAATGGGCTAGAACTAAACGGCACAGTTTATAACCTGTATAAGGGTGGCTTGTGTACGGATTCCCATGAAGTACTGCAATAACAAAGCCAGTTCTACCTTTAGTTTAGATTTTTAAGTTATAATGCTTTGAAACTAGTTAGAAGAATGACAGTGTGGCAGTCTCTCTCTAATCCTCTGAGCAGAAACATTTCTGAAGATGTCCGCAATCATAGTACCTGAAATATTAGAGTGAGCCCTAACACCTCCAGACAATGTTTTGCTAGATGTATCATAACAAAAACAATGCAATTAGGTAAATATTTCTAAAGGTTTCCTTTTTATTATTGAGTGACTTTGCTTCTGCTTCATGAAACAGCCAAACACAATCATTCTGGCTAACAGGTTCTGCCACTGGCATATAACACTTCAGAAGGGTTATTTTATGGTATGGAAATCTCTTCCCCCCATTCTCAGGTCTTCCATAATATCCTTCTGACCAACGTCTCATTTTTCTGGGGTTGTGCAGGAATTACTGGGTCAAGGCGCTATCATATAGAGTTGTACAAGCACACGTGTGTGTGCTCTCACACACACACACACACACACACACACACACACACACACACACACACACACACACACACACACAAGCACAAACAAATATAGATAAATATAGCTATGCAATTATATTGTATGTTCAAAGAGTGTTAGAGGAGCAGAGTCATATTAAAAAAGGCTTATTGTATGCACCCAAAAGGAAACAAAAATAACATCACTTCTCAGCTTCTCAGTTTAAGAATGAAATGAAAATAACACAACTTTTTTTTTAGTAAAACTATCAAATACAAGAAATACAGCTGTTTGACTTACAGTTCACAAGAAGTGCAGTTCTATTATGTTTATACAATCAACACAGATTATCTACGAAATCACAGGAAGATCAGCTGTAGGCTTTGCTCTGGCCTCAGTTGCAGCTCTATGACCCTCTCAGGGGAGGATCCAGCACAATGGAGGCCCATCCTAGCATTAAACAACAAAATAAAAAGGAGGTGCAGCCAGAAACAACAGCCTATGAGATCTGTTCCTTGCTGCACTCAGCAGAAGTGGAATATGTGTACTTCAGCCTCTCCCAATCCTTGATGCGTTGTCATGCTGGTGTTTTCATTGCTTGCATCCTCTGAGAGAACCTCACCTGCAGCTTCCTGATGTTTTGTATTGCAGTTAGAATGTATTTTCCCATCCATCTTTTACTACATGGGACATCAGTGGGAGATTTATACTGCTGACCAGCCTTTCATGCAGGGGATCTTTTCTTTGCAACCACTAGGAAAGGTTTGGAGTGTGTGCACGGCTGTGGGTGTGTGTGTGTGTGTGTGTGTGTGTGTGTGTGTGTGTGTGTGTGTGTGTGTGTGTGTGTGTGTGTGTGTGTGTGTTTTCCTCCAAGTTCTCAGTCCCATGACTGCTCTCTATGTATGGAATTACATCTCTGCTTCCAGGAGGAGGTTGATATAAAATACAATTTCAGATGAATCACTGGAGAATACAATCAGTCAGTGATACCAGTCATTAGAGTGCCACTTAATTCTGATCAGTGAATACATATGTTCTAACCATTTTTTTATTATTCACCTTTTTTTTGGCAAGGCGCTGTGAGTGGTTAAGTGAGTTTGTCTGTCACATAATAGGAAATTTGTGCTGGAAAGAGTCAGACTTTGTAACCTTGACTACAAGAAGCATCTCCTTCGAAATGGTAATCCAGTGCACTATTTGCCATACCTTCCTTAACTTCATTTTCTGATAGATGACTGTCAGTCAATAATGCTAGTCATTGGAGTTTCATAGCCAGTGTTCATAAAATGTATTTCAAGTTATTTCAAGTTGTCAGGCACTTAAGGCTCTGAGCTATTAACAGACTGCTTCCCCTAGTCAAACATACAAGGTTTGAATCCTACCATCTCCATTTACCGGTACTTTTCCATTATCAAGGCAACACTTTAAATGCAGTAGCTGGTGGTTGAAATCATCGCAAGGCTGCTTATGTTATGTGTTAGAGCTGTGTACTGTAAACTAAATCATCCCAGGGAATAAATTGGGAGAAATTGTGTATTTTTAGGCTAAGTCAACAAAGAGTACTGCACATTATTAATGCTTTCGTACACATTAAAAAAATAAGAACTGCTTCAGAGCTAACAGCTGTGCGAGAACTCCATCTGCCAGCTACCACCTTTAAAATCTCCTTTACATTACAGAGAGATAAAATAAAAAAGCACAGAAGCAAGTAACTTTGTATAAATAAAAAACACAGAAAAGATATCCACCCATATCCAGGACAGAATTCTTAAAAACTATAGTCATCTCACCAGAATGCGCTTACTGTATTAAAGGTATATCCTTCTGGTCAAACTTCAAGGTTCACAGTTAAAGAAGTTACATGATTATTTTATTTACATGTCCTGTACATCTGGAGGAGTTAAAAGTAAGCCAAGGTTTAATCAGACGAAAACGGCATGCGTGGAACCTTTTAAAGTGTTTTGTATTTTTTTTGGGAGGGTGGAGTTGCACCCTTACTTATCTATCCCATTGGTAAACTGGATGACTGGACAGTCACAGGTCCAAAGACTTTTTTTCAGTCACTAACTGTGGTCTGATGAAAAGAAACAAAAGAAAAAGAACAACATAATACGGACATACAACTTTAAGTGCAGAAGGTACTTAGTATGTAAAATTATGCATTATAACCATGCACATTAAAAGTGTTGCCCCAATAATGGAAAATTACCCATTTGCCTACTGTGTACCTTTAAGCAAGTCACTCAGACAATGCTCCTGGGTCATCCCTGAAAAGGGACACTTTTTTAGGTTCATAAGTTAGTACTAGGCTAACTGCCCTTGTGGGACATTTTATGCCTAGCCAATTACCTATATGAGAATAAAAATCCTGCCCCCTGTTTATTTAAGGTAAACATCTTAACCATTATGCCAACCTCCCACCCTTTTGTACAGTGAGTTTACCTGGTTAGCAAATAGATAAAAGAATGGTATTTAAAAATTTCGCCTTTGTCTACAGAGTTCTTTAACAAAAAAGATGAGACAATTTTTGATCCAGTCTTAATTTTTTGGCTTTCTGGGATTTTTATTTCCTTTTTTGTTTATTTATTTGTTTGTTTGTTTGTTTGCGTGTTTATTTATTTATTTTGTGGATTACAGTCATTAAATAATGACAGGTATGCATTTCAGACTTATTATACCTCTGAAAATGCTTGCTGATGCAAAGCTTTTTATTCTAGCAACTTTCTAAGCAGAAGCATGAAAGATTTAAAATCTGTCCCTGTTTCTTGGGTCTTTGTCTTTGATTTGAGCTAAGAAGTTAAGATCTGGGGGCTTGCATTGGGTTTCACTGTAGGGCTTTGATGGGTAGAGCTGACATACATTCCTGTCCCATTTTATATATATATATATATATATATATTCATTTCACTAGTTCATTGGTTCATTGATTAGTACTAAGCTAACTGCCCTTGCGAGCCATTTTAAGCCTAGCCAATTATCCTTTGTGAGACTCAAACCGTGCACCTTGTGTTTGTAAGGCAAACACCTTAACCATTAGGCCACCCTCCCAACCCCCATGCAGATACCTGTGGTGTGTACTAGTGGCTGTAAATTTGTGTGTGTGTGTGTGTGTCTATGTCTATGATACTTCAATCTTGCAACCCACAGTTAAGGAGTAAAAGAGGGAATTAGTTGTAAACAGGAACTTCATCATATTAGTCATGCTCTTTGCTGTGGTTGTTGGTTTCCTAGTTTTGTTCACTATTTACAATTTGTTTATGATTTGGCTGTGATTAAGATACACAGTATGACGTATGTATGTTTATCTGTAGTATTTTAACTGTGAGTATATTTTTAATTAACCTTGTTCTTTTGTAGGTATACTGGTGTGACATGCACTGTGTTGAGCTTCAACAGCCTGTCTGGTAGTGCTGATGAGGAAGGCTATGATTTGTATCTGTAGTGCAGGCTTTGATTGTCAGTCTTCATTTGTATACTGTGCGACTCTGACCAAATCACTTCACTACACAGTGCTCTTAGGCTGCCCTGAAAAGAGATACTTGCATTCATTGAGCTACGCCAGGCTATAAGCAAATGCAATGCAAATATGTCTTTTGAATTTCTGTGGCCTTCACACAGTTACTAATTAGTGCTTTGCTATATGCAGTTTGAATCCCAGCATGTCTTTTAGTTTAATGGGCTGTCAGATGTATTTTCAATAAACGTGAGTTTCAAGCTAAAATAAATTTACTGTTTACAGTATGACACAGATTTGTTTTGATTAGCAAATGGCTGTCAGTATTTTTGCTGTAAAATCTGAAATAAGAGTTTTAAATTAAATTCATTTCCATGTGATTATTGTTAAAGTAAAAAAAAAAAAAAAAAGGTGTATGAGCACTGATAGGTTTGACCATTGTTTTATGGTAAATGAGGAGAGACAGACAAGTATTGAACAGGGGAGTGCGTATTCCATTATACTGCCTTAGACCCCATTTGACATTGAGAAAGCTCTGGTCACTGCTCCTTCCATTGGTTCACTCCAGTACAACTCTAACTGAGCTGACATACCCTGGACTTCCAGGATCCTTATTTTAGAAATCATCCAAATGAGGAACAAACTTCGTGAAATCTATGGGGCTAAGAGCCTCCTTTTGTAGCCTGGTAGGTGGTAAATAACAGCTCATTATTGACTCATAGGGTATTTTCTAGATTAACAGTTGTGAGAATGCTCCCACAATACACACTGTCGCACACATTTAAAGTCACATTATCATTTTACCCATTTTCTATATCCATTTTTTTTTTAATTTCTTCAAGTCTTTTGGGTTTCTATTACCATGATGGGAATGGACCCCATTCCTAAGTCAAGGTATAATTAAAGTTCATAAAATTAGTATTGTTTCAATCTTTGATGTTAGCCAGAAGTGCACTTTGCAGCATCTGCAATGTGCCCCATAATGACTCATCCTGCAATTCGTACGAAGTTACATGTATCGGTGACATATCTAAGTACGATTGTAAATTATTTTTTATAAGGCCTGTTGCTCCTTCTGCTACTGGAATTGTCTGGTTATCTTTCTTCCACATTGTCCTTGTTTCTGCCTCTTATCCTGGTACTTTATGGCATTCTGTCTCTCTGTACGTAAGACACTGTAGTCAATAGGTATAGTGATTTCAATAATCAATGCTACTCTTGTCTTCTTTTCATGGACTACTATATCTGGTTTTCTTGCATCTGTTTTTTGAACTGTTGGTAATAGATCCCATGTGATATAAACTTCATCATTTTATATGATGCTTTGTGGCTCATGTTTCCAGTGTTTTTCAGCTACTTCTATATTATAATGTTTGCACAATCCCAAATGCAACAGTCTTGCTACATTATTATGTATTTCGTTATACAGTCCTTCCGCCATTACTATATCACAACCAGCAGCAAGATATGCAACTGTTTCCAGTTCTGGTTTACAAAACCTACATTTGTCTGTTTCAACCACATGTTCAATAGACTTTGTAAACCAATGTGTAAGTAGTCCACTATGTTAGGCCGCCAATATTAACTTTCATCTTTTAGTTGAAACACACCTCTCCTTAACCATTCCTGCATTTGATCCTGATCAACATGAGGTTGTTCCAAGAGTTACCTATATTTGCAACTATGTTTATGCATTTTCCAAATTTTTTGCCTTCTCATCTGATCCTTCACCTTATATTCTTTCGTTTTTTTTTTTTTTTTTGGACATTCAGTTGCTGCCTGATTGTTATCTACTTCTGGTCTGATTTCCATTCCTGCTTGAAGCTGATATGCTTCTGCTAAATTAATCAGGGAAGTCATCTTAGACTTGGTCTCCTCATGTTTCAAAACTTTCATTACATTTGGGTCTTGTGAGGTCAGCAGATATGTATGCAGTCCCACTATTGCAGATCTATACATTCAATCAATTTCGAGGAGGCCCATACCTCCTTCAGAATGGGGAATATATTGGTATGCACTGATTTTTATAAGTCATCTGATGAGCATGAGGCATCCTTAATGCTTTCCTCTCCAAACTATCCAACACTTTTTGGGGCCAGTCAGTCACTCCAAGGATGTAAGTTAGGAAAGGAAGAGCAAATTGGTTTATAGCTTGGACTTCATTCCTAGATGTTAATACTGTTTTTAGTATTAATTTAAGCCTTCTAAAATATTCCTTACTGAGTTTTATTTGCATTTGTTCATGTTTTATTGTTGATCATTCCTCATTTCCTAAATATTTATACAGCTCAAGTTGTTTTATATCACATTCCTGTCCCAGACTGAAGTTTTCTTTGTGCTGCAGCTTTCATAGGTTCATAGGTTCATAGGTTCATACTAGGCTATCTGCCCTAGGGCATTTATAAGCCTAGCCAGAGTATGTTTGGCTTTCGCCACCCATTTTAAATTAATTTTGCTATGCCCTTTTTCGAGGTTAGTATACTGTGCCTCTGTCTAACAGTGACACAGAAGTGATACCCATGATAAACCTACGATCTCCCATCCACTCATCAAGATTCCTCTTGAAAAGAGTCAATGAGGGACTCTGCCTAACCTGGACTGGGATTTTATTCCAGAGTGAAGGGAGCCTCTGGGTTATGAATCTGTCCCTCCAGCATGTCCTATTTATTTCAGTGCTGAGGTTCAAGTCTCTCAAGCGTGGAGCTCGATGGGATTTGGATTTTTTGAGGTGCAGCATGTCCCTTAATTCCGGGTTGGACATGGCCTTATACGTCAGGCACAGGTCACCTCTGAGCAGGCGGTATGCCACTGAGTAGAGCTGGAGTTTCTTTAACCGGGCACCATATGGCATCTGTTTGAGCCCTTTGATCCTCTTGGTGAGGTACTTTTGGGGTCTTTCCAGTTGCTGCAGGTGTTTGGTAAGGTACATCCCAAAAGGGGCATTGTACTCAATTATGGGCCTGATGAGGGATGAGTAAAGAGGCACGATGACCTCCCCTAATCTAGATGTGAATCCCTTCATGATTAGGTGGGTTATATAAAATGTTTTTCTAACCACTTTGGCCACGTGGTTGTCAAATGAGAGATTGCTATCAACTTGGGTCCCCAGGTCCCTAATTACTTCTTCTGTACTTAATGGATTACCACCTATGTGGTAATTTGTAGGGCACTTTGTTTTTGCCAAAGGGATGACTATACACTTTTGGCGTTAGCTTGAGGCCATGGCTCTGGCACCAGTTGTCTGTTTCTATGAGGCCCTTTTGGAGGATGCTTGTGTCGGCTGGAGAGTCGATTATGGCACCCAGTTTGCAGTCATCTGCGAACTTGGTCAGCCACAGTCCTTCCGTGTTGGCCTGTACCTCCGAGAAATATATACCAAACAAGAGAGGTCCCAGGACTGAGCCTTGTGGGACGCCACTTGTAACTGGTTTAGAGTCTGACATGGCTCCAGCAATTCTAACCATGTGGGTTCTGTCCTTGAGCCAGTTTGCAACCCATCTAGTGACATAGGGGTTTATATTTAAGCTGGTGAGCTTATCTATAATGCCCGAGTGGGGTATTGTATCGAAGGCTTTTGCGAGGTCCAGATAGGCTGTGTGGACCACCTTCCCTTCGTCAATGGCCTTGGTGACTGTTTCAAAGAAGTCAACCAGGTTTAAGAGGCAGGATCTGCCCTTAACAAAGCCAAACTGGGTAGGATCCAGTGTCTGTAGGTCCCCAATATCTTTATTTATGAGGTCCATGATGATCCTTTCCTGCTTTAAAGGTTGCTTTTGCACATTTATCAGGAACTTTTGACCACTTGCAGTTGTGCTTTCAGTTCCTCATCTAATGAACTATACAATTGTAAATAATTTACAAAAAGAAGATAAAAAGTCTTTACACTTTTTTGTTTTCTGGGAACCAATTATAGCCATAGCATAATCGGTTAAGTAGACAGCTTAATGACTTAAGGGCAAGACAAAAGCAACTGTGACAGAGAATCACCCTAGAATACCCCCTTTGAATTTTTATCCCTGGAATAATAATTTCTCCTTTTTTCATGGCTTAACTAACTGTAAAGTGGTTTGCCACTGTTTAATGTTCACTGTAATGTAATCAATCAATGTAGGATGTATCTTATACATTTTTAAGCACTCTTTTATTCATGAATGTGGGATACTATTAAATGTTTTTTTGTAGTCTGTCTATGCCATACTTAGATTCCTCCCTATTTGTAGTTCTCCATGACTCTATTTAACATCAAATGATCCGTTGTTTCAAATGGCTTTCTTTTATTACCTTTTTGTTCTATTGCCATGATTGAGTTTTCTTCTAAATGACTATAAACTCTGTTAACATCAGTTCTAATGTATAGTTTGTACGTCATAGGGAGGCAAGTTATTGGTCTATAGTTTTTAGGATGGCTTGCAAGTTTGCTTTTAAGTAGGAGTATTGTTTTTTCTGTTGTTAGCCAGGCTGGTGTCTGTTCAGGGTGTGCATATAAATAGTTCTTACTCATGGATAAATCTTCATGTAAAGATATTAATACTTTTTCTATAGCCAGTATGTGACAAGATATATGTACACACAAACATACACATGACGTCACCACCATCAACCCCCTTTTTCCCATTTTTTTCTACACTGAGTTGGGGTATTGCATCAGCTGTCACCATTCTCTCAATTCACCGCCTCTCCCCTACCTTCTTTGATGGTCATACTTGATTGTTGCAGGTTTTCTCTCACAAAATCCGTCTCCTTGATAGATGCCTTTGTTTTCTTTTGCCTTCTTCCTGTCTCTCCCAAATCTTCTTCAGCAGATTTTTTTAAATCTTCTCTTTGACCTACTAGCAAATGGAGCTAATTGGGCTTCTGCTCTGATAACCTCATTTCTTCATATGTCTCACAGTTTACATCCCTCCATCTATCTCAGGCACTTCATCCCCATTACCTCTACCTTCTTCAACAACTCTGTCATTATTGCCTAGGTTTCTGAACCATATAGTAGAAGTGCTCATGCCATTGTTTTGTACAAATACCTTTTGCAGCTTCTTTGGCATTCTTCTGTCGCACACGATCCCTAACTGTCTGTGCCAGTTGTCTGAACCCCCCCTGATTTTAGCTTTGACTTTTCCTCATTCGGACTTCCCTTATCCTCAACAGCCTCTTCCAGATATTTGAAGCTGTTCTGTTCTGATATTTTCCCTTCTTTCTCAGTATTCACCTTCTTATAATTCCCCGCATTTGCTGCCATGGCAACTGACATATATATACTGTTCCTACAGTCTACCTTCTGTTTTGCATTCCATTCCCCTAACATTTGCTGCTCTTGTTCAGAGTCAGCTTCTAATGCCTCATCATCTGCATACAGCAGCTTTTTTGCTCTGCCTCCTCTGACCTGTTTGCTAATGTAGTCCAACACCAGTGTGAACAGCAGTGGTCTCAGAGTTAAACACTGATACATACCCACTCGTATTGGGGCCCCTCTGTGAGTCTGAACACTATTTGTACTTAAGTCACTGGGTCCTTGTATGCAACTTGCACTAATTCTACTAATGTTTCTGGGACTTTCAACCATTGCCTTCTTGGGACCTTTTCATATGCTTTCTCCAAATCTAGGAATGTACAGTCTGACTATTTCCTCTTCTTTAGCTTTACAACTATCTGTCTCACTGCAAGCATTAGGTTAATAGTTAAGCACTAGGCTAGCTGCCCTTGTTAGGTATTTTACACCTAGTCAGTTTCACTTTTTGTGCTTAAATTAACCTAACCCATTTGGTTAGAGAATGGACTTACCCATCCCATGGTTGATAATTATATATTGCCCTTATTAAGAATAACTGGATCATGCCATAGGTAATCTGGGGGGAACCCATGCATGGCATAAAGTATTTTTGGAGCTGCCTCTGTCTATTAGTAGTACAGGGAGAGTCCCTGATTAGAATTTCTGTTTCCCCTTCAATAGATCAAGTTGCACTTGAATGTGGATAGGGATGAACTTTCTTTTATGTGGATGAGGCATCTGTTCCAGAGATATACCTGTCCCTCCAAACCATTCTGATTATATTGCAGTTTAGGTTTAGATCCCTAGATCAATTATTTCTGCTGCCATCTGACTTGTTGGTGTGCAGTAAATCCACCAGTAATGGATTGGAGAATGCCTTATATGCCAGACACAGGTCATCTCTTAGCAGTCTGGAGGATACAGTGTACAGTAACAGGGCTTTGAGTTAGCACATATAGGACACTTTTAGGCCTTATATCCTTTTAGTAAGGTATCTCTTGGGCTTTCCAGTTGTTGCATATGTCTGGACAGATATATGTCAAAGGGGGCATTATATTCAATGTTTGGGCTAATGAGTGTTGAGTAAATGGGACAGTGACATCCCTAGATCTAGACACAATCCTTTTGTTTAGAAGCTGTGCAATACTGATGGATTTTCTTACAACAATGAACACATATTGGTCAAGAGTTATGTCACTGTCCACATAAGTTCCCAAATCCAAAATAACTGGGTCAACTCTTAGGGGTTTATTGTTAATGTGGTAGTCCTCTTGCATACATGGCTTCCCAAAGGAAACAATAATGCATTTTTTTTGGCATTTAGTTTCAGTCCATGATTTTGGCACCAATTATTTTTTCAGGGCAAACCTTCCTATGCATGATGACTAAGCCATTTGGGGATTCAATGATTGCTCCTAGGATGCAGCCATCTGCAGATGTAGTCATCTAGAGCCCTTTTGTATTGGATTTTACTTCAAACAAGTAGATGCCAAACAAGAGAGCCCCTGGCGTGGAATTTGGGGGGACTCCACTAGTGTCTGGTCTCTTTGTGGAAGTAACTCCCCCAGTTTTGATTGCTTCATCCTATATGTGAGTCATTTGGCAATCCCTCAGGTAACATAGGGACTTATTCATAGTTTAGCTTTTCTACTATGCCTGAGTCAAAATTGTGTCCAAAGCTTTGGCCAGATTGAGGAATGCAGTGTGTACCATTTTGCCTTCATCCATTGCTTTGGTAACATTTTCAAAAAATCCACCAGATAGAGAAGCATGACCTGCCCTTGATGAATCCAAACTGAGACTGATTCAATGTGTGAAGGTTCCCTATGAGCTGACTGATTAGTTCTATGATGCATCTTTCCATGGCTTTTCATATGAGGCTGGTCAGACATAAGAGTATATGGAAGGTCTTCCCTTATTCATGAGAATGACTGTAGCTGTTCTTCATTCACTTAGCACAATACCTGAATGGAGGCTGACACTGATCAGTTTATTAAGGATGGGGCTAATTTTTGCTTCATGCTATTTAGGATGCATCCAGAGATAATGTTGGGAGCCATATTTGCAGTATTTTTAGCTTCTTATAGCAGTTTTAGGACTTATTCTTTTGCAGTAGCTGGAGTTGAGCCAGTTTTAAGTATATCTTAAGGGACAGGCAGAGGGGAGAAAGTGGTAAAGTTAGAGCTAAATTTATTGGCCAGTAGGTTCTTTATATCTTCAAACTCATTGTAGCTAACATTGTTCGCAATCAGCTCAGCACATTGCTGTATTGTGCTTTTGAAATTATGAACATAACTAAGAAATGCCTTGAACTTTCTTTGACTTGAGTAGCTATATTTGCCTCAAACTTGGCTTTGGTGGATTTTATTAAGATCCTAAGGAGATTGTTTATTTCAGTGACAAGGGCTCTAACATTCTAGGAATTACTCTTCTTACTTTGGTCAAAATTATTTTCCTTTTATTATAAAGCTTATTGATATTATAGTTTCACCGTGTGAGTTTGTTTCTGGGGTTTGCCCTGCACTATTTCAATTGGTTGTTATATTCATAACAGATAAACCCTGTATCCGGCCAGTGTACCAAAGCCTTTAATTCTTACCAGTGTCATTCATCAAATGTATGCTCCCTGCAAGAGCACAGGGCACATGGCATAAAAGTGACATATAGTCACTCCCTGGGAATCATGAAGCTTGGCGCAAGAATGGCGGGAGGCTTGCGCCGACAGTGTGGCGTGAAGATGGCGCAGTAGCGCCAAATGCATATTAATGAAGGCGTGCTGCCGCCACAGCCACGTGCACAGGAAAGGAGCGCGAGTGCATAGGGTGTGTCAAAGTGCCGCACGGAGGCATGGAAATGCCAGCTGTCGACGTGCAACCTAAAATGCCTGCATATAACAAGTTGCAAGATAGTAATCACATCTGTCAGGGTCCGTGGATACTGAAACGTATGCAAAGCATGCAAGAAAGTTCCTGCGAACACAAAATGAAGAAGCAAGCACAAATGCACAGTAGGGAATAACGGGTCCCTATCCCGTGAACAAATGACATGGAAGACCGTGTGGCCGTAGTCCAATGCAGTGTAGATAGCTATACCAAGTGGAAGTGAAATGCATCATATGTTAGCGAGCCACCAGTAGGTATGTCCAGCCCAATGGTGAGGGTCACCAGGTGACCCATAATGTGAGGGAGGGTACACAGCTGGGCAGATGTGTCCATAACAAAATACACAATAAATGTACATATCTAGCGACTGTATGTACGAATCATATCCTACAAGGCATGTAACAGTCACATACAAAAGGTATGTCCGCATTTCACATACCAAATGTGATAGGAAATAGAATAAGCATGTAAATGAAACAGAAGGAGCATATAAACAGCTACAACAATAAGGAAACATGTAGGCTGAAAGGAACAGTATTATCCATACCGTTGACTCTGGGGACGTGTTGTTCAGTACAGTCGGATATGTGTACGGACTATATCCCATCCTGGACATAGGAAAAGGTGGCATCCTACCAATGAGTAGAACAGTCTGCCAAAATCCGGAAATCAGCGGTACAAGCCGAACTTGTTCGGATGTGTCACAGTTTAACGGGTAGTACCTCGGTATACCAACCATGTAATGAAAGTTAAGTATGGGCGTTTACTTATGTGCGTGAGGTATAGCATGTGGAAAGCAAACATAGCAGGGTAGTCCACACAACCATACAGGTACCCGACACATGTAGGGTATTCAATGTGTTACTCTGGCCGTGTCATGGGCCAACAACCAAAGCAGTGATGTATGGGGTGTGAGGAATCTGTGTGTGTGGGGGGATGGGTAATGGTACAATCCTCCAAGGCGATACCTTGTCATATGCAGAATAGGTGAACTGGAGGTATGAGGGAGCAGTGGGTGAAGCTGAAAGAAACACAAACACATGTATAAACAGCTGCAATACAATGAGACAGGCCATACTGTAAACACAATCCCACAAACATATGAATATTGAAATGTGCGATACAAATGTATAGACATGTCACCAGCACATACTCACAGATTGGTCCTGATGGAACTGGCCATAACAAATGCAACACACCTGGATGCATAATGGACTACCCAGCATCCCCTCCACATCACACAACCCGAACCCGTACCTGAACGTCCACCAAATCCAGCCATACTTGGCCTACTGGTTTGGTGCAGCCACAGTTACACATAGTGACCACTATGCATATGTAGTAGGTAGTGTCACCCTAGGCAGTTGCAGGATTGCACACTATGTATCCCTTGCATGTAAAACCCCCAGCACATTTTCGTAAAGCCATAAAAATGTTCGGTATTCGTCTTCTTTTGGACCAGTCCAATTTTTGGGATATCCCTCATGGGATACGTAACCTTTGTAAACATTAGAATGGAAGACATGAAGTCCAGTCGTGTAGATATCTGGACACAAGTTGGAATGAACATTAGAGGTGCACGATACTGTCCAGCCCTAAATAGTCATGCATAACCTACTACCCAGGATCAAACACCTGCCCTTGATGCACGTGTCCCGACATGAATAAGCGGGAGAATATATTGCACACATCCGCATAGTGGCACATGGTATAAGGGTGATGAAGGCACTGACGTAAACAGGATACCCCTGATCCACTGTGTGAGGGACAATTAATGTGTGTGTAGGTGTGACCTGACCAACAATGGTACAATGCCAAATGTCTTGTGACCGTAGGGAATAACTATGCACCATACTGCATGTAACAGTTGCCGAAAGCAGTCACGTCAGGATAGAATAAACATAATTCATACAAGAAACAGGCAAACAACAAAAGTGCCAAAGGTATAAGGCTTACAGCTAGGAAACAAATGACTGTTCTAAACCTGCAGAGACCATGGCTATGTGTTGGGCCAAACAATCTGATGTCCACAGTAGGGTTCTCATCTGTCCTGCTTTGCGAGGGATAGTCCATCGTTGGACAGTTGTGTCCTGACAAAAGACATTGCAAATGGCAAATGTCCTGGGATTGTAGGACATAATCATGTCCCATATGTTATGTAATAGTAGCAGAAAATAATTATTGCAGTATCTACAATACCGAAATGTTACAAGAAACAGAATACGCAAATAAACCGCTACAACAATAGGCTTTAATGTAGGAAAATAAGTAAAGTTCTATCTGTTGTACTGACTATGGTTATGTGTCGGCTTGTAAAACCTGGTGTGTTCCAAAAATGTCCCAGCTTGGCCATTTGAAAAGGTGCCAACCCTAGTCACCAGAATACAGCACACCCGTACATATGACAATGTCAACGATACCAATGGTCAGAGCATTCGCACAATAACTGGCCAGACCCTTAAAAACTCACAAAGCCAGTGCCCTTTGGGGGAAAGGTGTTGAATGAGAATGACTACTTACAACAATGAAGAGTGCTAGATGCATTTAACTGCAGACAATTAGTAGTATTATGAATCTGTCAACATGTTCCAAGTTAATAGTACTAATATGGAAGAAGTGTCCGTGATTGTCCCTGAGTTGTCATAGCCTTGTCCCTGTCACTGTAGACATGAGTCCCCGAGTATCAGAGAGGTCCATACACAGAAGGAGACCAACCAACTGTCCCAGCTGTTGACAAGACTATTGCATACTTGTAGTGATTTCATAACAGATGTCCAGAATAATATTCATTGTATGTATACATGAATGAAATAGTCAAATGGGAAGGGAAACCACCCCCCTAACCTGCATTATGTAGTGGAACCACTCCCTGCCCTAAATTATGTAGCGCCAACCCAATAATGTGGTCAGAGGTGCCCAAACACCTGCGTCTGTAAATACAGATAGAACGTTAAACTCTGGGCTAACTCTGTCCATGTGCTATGTCTGATCTTTGAACAGCGCCAGGGCAGTGCTAGTCACCAGTCAGCTGAGCCTAAACACGGACAAGCACAGGAAAACCCTGACAATCAAACACGTGTATCTGCGAGAACTATAAGCGTATGGGTTATGAATATCCTTGGAGTGAGTAGACTCGCAGCACAGGTCCAGAGCAGTAGGAAACAGGGAATGTCCTAATTGTAGTACTGTGGTTTTCCCAGCAGAGAATGGATGCCTGCTGTGTAAGGGAAGCGGTGACGCGTACGTCAGAGTAGCTATGAACCATGGGTATACATATAAATGAGCCAGAACACCAATTGTGTAGTGGTTACAGCATCCGCCCAACGTAAAGGCATTCCCGGTGCAAGTACGACTATAGCACATATTAATTGTGTAATGAATGCCTTTGTGCTGTAAAGCCAACAGTTATACATGTAAAGGTGACCGCGTTCGCATGGGTACGTTAACCGGATTCCATCAAAGTGGTACTGTCATAAGGAATAAGGCACATGTAATCCTAAAGACGTGCCTGTAAACATATGTAACTCAGAATAAGTAGATGCAAGTGGGCCTGCGTGGGTGTATGCAGCTATTAGCATAGCAAATGTATGTTGTCTTCTACAGCTGTAACTTTCATATATATATAGTTAGATAGATGTGTGTATAGAGAAATATCCACAGACATAACAGAAATATGCAATTATATAGCTACATATCTATCTATATACACACACACACGCATATATATATATATATATATATATATATATATATATATATATATATATATATATATATATATATATATATATATTTATGTACATATATAGATATGTTAAGAATGCTGAAAGATGAAAGCAAACCTAAGGATTGTGAAGGGAATCCAGAGCAAGTTAGGAATTATGAAGTGCTCGCAGCATATGTCACATAAAGCTGCACAAGTGTGGGTAGAGCATCGCTCTCCACAACAGAGGCAGGGCTATACCAGTGGTCATAACATCGTTGAAGTGCTACGTTAACAATGTAGCATAATTGTAGTTAACAATGTAGGACATGTTGCGACCACCTACACATGTAACCCGCAAATCGTTCGTAATCCATAACACCAGGAAAGGCACGCATGTGCAAATATGAATGGATGGTGAGCCTGTGAATACATGAGGTGGTACAAAATGTGTGTAGGGCCCCAATGCTCATGAGAGGGCAATGTGTAAAGGTGTTTCATGGCTGTGATATCAGGTGTATAATGTCTGGTATGCGAGGAAACGCAATACGGGTGTGCAGGAGAAACCATGGATATGCGAGTATGGACACAGGAGTGATAGGGTATGCTGCGCTGGGTGCAATGGAGCAGCCCGTGGAGGACAGCTAGTAGGGTTACCACCTTTACAAATGCTCAAAGTGGGACATTTTCTGTAGAAATGTCAGATTTGCAGGACAAAACATACCCATGACCAGTACAAAGGATAGAACTTCATATTTTTGCCAAAATAAAAGCTTATTCGTGTAGCATTTGAGTTGCTTATGCTATTTCATATAAAATTTAGGTCTATCAGATAAAAAAATAACTGTTTTATGAAACTATAAAAGAAAACTTAGGAAATATGTCCGTACAAAAATCTCAGGACATCTGCCATTTTTTCAGTTTTTTCACAGGACACAACTGCCCAAAGAGGGACTGTCCCTCACAAAGTGGGACAGGTGGTAACTCTAGCTAGTACGTAATTACAATTCCCAGATAGAGCGTCGTTTGTTTGGAGACATGCGTGAATGGGCGTATCGTTGTCGGACGTTGTGCGTCAGGTCTGGCAGCCCAGCATGTAAAACCTATACGCCACCCATGAGCGGAACGGAGTTCTGCTGTGACAACCCCAAACCAGGAAAAGCAGAAAGACACAACTACATGAAGACAACAATTTGTCGACGTACAGTCACAGTAACACAAACACACATCCTATCAACAGTAATAATATGAATGTGTACAGAAACAAACACAGTAGCAGGAATAATAGGCTGTGCATACGAGGAATAGGTCGAATGACACTATCACAACCCAGTTAGCAGCGGCACGCCAGACATGAAAAACCTGTGACATCTGTCCGCTGCATAACGTGCAATATACTGAGTACAAGTTCACTGGAGTGAAGTGTCGGTGTCAGAATGACTAAGGCAATAGTATGCTGTTGAAGCAGGGATAAAACCAATGCGCATGTGTAAGTGTCCATGTCCGGGAAATGTATAGGTTAACGAACACACAGATGTATATATAGATAAAAACATATATATACACATAGCTATAATAATTTACATACACATATATATCCATACTGATATATATATATATATATATAGTGGTGCAGTGGTTAACATTGTCACCTCACAGCAAGAGGTTCTCTGGTTTGATTCTCGGCTGGAGTGCCTTCTGTGTGGAGTTTGCATGTTCTCCTGTGTTCAAGCGTTTCCCTCCGGGTACTCGGTTTCCTCCCACATTCCAAAAACATGCCTCTGAGCATTTCTCCCCGGCCTCCGCTGAAAACAGGCTCTGTGGAACCTAGTGGACTTTCCGTCAACAAATGATTAAAAAAAAAAAAAAAATATATATATATATACACACACACACACAGACACACACAAGGATATACTATGAATATATATATATATATATATATATATATATATATATATATATATATATATATATATATGGGTCTACTTCTATTCACTGACAGCCCATTTCACTGAAACCCATTTGGTTGACAGCTCATTTCATTGACAAACATTCTAGGTGGGGGGCTGCACCCCCACATCCCCCCATCTATATATAACAACTCCACAGTCGCACAACAGTGGGGATGGGGGCAAAACCCAGGTTTTTGCCTTGAATACTTTTGTCAATGAAATGAGCTGTCAACCAAATGGGTTTCAGTAAAATGGGCTGTCAGCGAATAGAAGTAGACCCATATATATATATATATATATATATATATATATATATATATATATATATATAGATACACACAAACAACAGGTAGTGATATATACACATACACACAAAACAAAGTATATGTCAGTGTAGATATACACATTCACATAAATAGGTTACTTCACAGCAATTGGGGTAACATATTTACAGCCCAGGCATTTGTGACTGGGAGGTCCAATAAAGAAACGTTGTACCCCCCCCCCATCACCCAGCTAGGCCGGGCAGACATACAGACAGGCAATACAGATCAATACACTGCCACTGTCCAAAACACCGGTAGGAAAGGACCAGTGGGAGAGTTCTGCAAGGTCTACACTTTAAACATGGATAACAGTGTCAATTGCGGGACCCGAAAAAGTCAGGTATGAAAGAATCTGCCGACACTAATATGAGCAAGATGTAGGTGTACATGGAACAGTAGGTTGTGCAAGTGAGCTAATACATGGGTTGACAAAACGTACGACATGTGTCCCGAGATGGGAAGAGTGGGCAATGTGTAGGGGTGTGCTTATACCCCAGCTGTGCTCACAGTAAGTATTTGTCACGACTGCTGTAGAGGGGTGCCAGGTAGGTGGACCATGGGTATGCATTAATGGGCTTAAGTGTGCAGGTGCTGGTTGGCAGAGATGTAGTAGGCCCGCCCAGTGGAAGTCATTAATATTCCTATGTGGGCATAGCATACACCTACATTTCCCAAACCTGAAGAGCACATCTACCGGATAGTTTGTAAACCATCGTGGAATACATAGAGATCTACACAGTGCCGTGTACCCGAGTAGCATGGACATCCATAGTTATGTATCAGAATGTAACAAAGTCCAAATAAACACTGCCAGAACTACTGACATTAGGTGAACAGGTGGAGGAATACAGGTAATGACAGATGACACCATGTATGAGTCATAAGCAGCATGTACCTCGACAAACGTGAATGAATACATATGTTCTGTGACTGTGAATGTGTCTGGTTAATAGAACCAATCATCTAAATGTGTCCTGCAGGGTGTTATGCATTGTTCCTGATACAGTGTTCAGTCACACCCATTGGTACGTGAGTTCTGCTACTGATGGAAAGTGCATAAGTTGCTGACCACTTCAGGTAGCTAATAGCATAATAGAAGAGGTTAAACACCCGTACGCCTGTGAGGGACACACCCATCTGGGCAGTTGTGTTTTGCAAAATGACAGTTATGGCACATGGCCTGTGCATACCTCTCAACTGTCCCTGATTTTCATGGACGTCCCTGATTTCGACTCAAATTTTAACTCCGTCTCTCTTAATCCCACCTAAAACTAGTGATTTTTGGAGGAAAGGTGGTGAACTACACTTGATGAATAATGACAATAATTAAGAGTTATAAACTTCTTTTACCTTTTGCACACTATGTATCCCTTGCATGTAAAACCCCAGCACATCTTCGGTAAAAGCCATAAAATGTTAGGAACTGATATTCGTCTTCTTTTGGACCAGTCCAATTTTGGGACTATCCCTCAGGATCACGTAACCTTTGTAAACATTAGAATTGAAGACATGAAGTCCAGTCGTGTAGATATCTGGACACAAGTTGGAATGAACATTAGAGGTGCGACTTGCAGTACTGTCCAGCCCTAAATAGTCATGCATAACCTACACCCAGGATCAAACACCTGCCCTTGATGCACGTGTCCCGACCACGAATAAAGCGGAGAATATATGTGCACACATCCATAGTGGCACATGGTATAAGGTGATGAAGGCACTGGCGTAAACAGGATACCCCTGATCCACTGTGTGAGGGACAATTAATGTGTGTGTAGGTGTGACCTGACCAACAATGGTACAATGCCAAATGTCTTGTGACTGTAGGGAATAACTATGCACCATACTGCATGTAACAGTTGCAAAGCAGTCACGTCAGGATAGAATAAACATAATTCATACAAGAAACAGGCAAACAACAAAAGTGCCAAGGTATAAGGCTTACAGCTAGAAACAAATTACTGTTCTAAACCTGCAGAGACCATGGCTATGTGTTGGGCCAAACAATCTGATGTCCACAGTAGGGTTCTCATCTGTCCTGCTTTGCGAGGGATAGTCCATCGTTGGACAGTTGTGTCCTGACAAAAGACATTACAAATGGCAAATGTCCTGGGATTGTAGGACATAATCATGTCCCATATGTTATGTAATAGTAGCAGAAAATAATTATTGCAGTATCTACAATGCCGAAATGTTACAAGAAACAGAATCATAAATAAACCGCTTCAACAATAGGCTTTAATGTAGGAAAATAAGTAAAGTTCTATCTGTTGTACTGACTATGGTTATGTGTCGGCTTGTAAAACCTGGTGTTCAAAATGTCCCAGCTTGGCCATTTGAAAGGTGCCAACCCTAGTCACCAGAATACAGCACACCGCACATATGACAATGTCAACGATACCAATGGTCAGAGCATTCGCACAATAACTGGCCAGACCCTTAAAACTCACAAAGCCAGTGCCCTTTGGGGGAAAGGTGTTGAATGAGAATGACTACTTACAACAATGAAGAGTGCTAGATGCATTTAACTGCAGACAATTAATAGTATTATGAATCTGTCAACATGTTCCAAGTTAATAGTACTAATATGGAAGAAGTGTCCGTGATTGTCCCTGAGTTGTCATAGCCTTGTCCCTGTCACTGTAGACATGAGTCCCCGAGTATCAGAGAGGTCCATACACAGAAGGAGACCAACCAACTGTCCCAGTTGTTGACAAGACTATTGCATACTTGTAGTGATTTCATAACAGATGTCCAGAATAATATTCATTGTATGTATACATGAATGAAATAGTCAAATGGGAAGGGAAACCACCCCCCTAACCTGCATTATGTAGTGGAACCACTCCTGCCCTAAATTATGTAGCCAACCCAATAATGTGGTCAGAGGTGCCCAAACACCTGCGTCTGTAAATACAGGTAGAATGTTAAACTCTGGACTAACTCTGTCCATGTGCTATGTCTGATCTTTGAACAGCGCCAGGGCAGTGCTAGTCACCAGTCAGCCGAGCCTAAACACGGACAAGAACAGGAAAACCCTGACAATCAAACACGTGTATCTGCGAGAACTATAAGCGTAGGGGTTATGAATATCCTTGGAGTGAGTAGACTCGCAGCACGGGTTCAGAGCAGTAGGAAACAAGGAATGCCCTAATTGTAGTACTGTGGTTTTCCCAGCAGGAGAATGGATGCCTGCTGTGTAAGGGAAGCGGTGACGCGTATGTCAGAGTAGCTATGAACCATGGGTATACATATAAATGAGCCAGAACACCAATTGTGTAGTGGTTACAGCATCCGTAACGTAAAGGCATTCCCGGTGCAAGTCGACTATAGCACATATTAATTGTGTAATGAATGCCTTTGTGCTGTAAAGCCAACAGTTATACATGTAAAGGTGACCGTCGCATGGGTACGTTAACCGGATTCCATCAAAGTGGTACTGTCATGAAGGAATAAGGCACATATAATCCTAAAGACGTGCCTGTAAACATATGTAACTCAGAATAAGTAGATGCAAGTGGGCCTGCGTGGGTGTATGCAGCTATTAGCATAGCAAATGTATGTTGTCTTCTACAGCTGTAACTTTCATATATATATAGTTAGATAGATGTGTGTATAGAGAAATATCCACAGACATAACAGAAATATGCAATTATATAGCTACATATCTATCTATATACACACACACACATATATATATATATATATATATATATATATATATATATATATATATATATATATATATATATATATTTATGTACATATATAGATATGTTAAGAATGCTGAAAGATGAAAGCAAACCTAAGGATTGTGAAGGGAATCCAGAGCAAGTTAGGAATTATGAAGTGCTCAGCATATGTCACATAAAGCTGCACAAGTGTGGAGTAGAGCACGCCTCCACAACAGAGGCAGGGCTATACCAGTGGTCATAACATCGTTGAAGTGCTACGTTAACAATGTAGCATAATTGTAGTTAACAATGTAGGACATGTGCGACCACCTACACATGTAACCCATAAATCGCTCGTAATCCATAACACCAGGAAAGGCACGATGTGCAAATATGAATGGATGGTGAGCCTGTGAATACATGAGGTGGTACAAAATGTGTGTAGGGCCCCAACGCTCATGAGAGGGCAATGTAAAGGTGTTTCATGGCTGTGATATCAGGTGTATAATGTCTGGTATGCAGGAAACGCAATACGGTGTGCAGGAGAAACCATGGATATGCAGTATGGACACAGGAGTGATAGGGTATGCTGCGCTGGGTGCAATGGAGCAGCCCGTGGAGGACAGCTAGTAGGGTTACCACCTTTACAAATGCTCAAAGTGGGACATTTTCTGTAGAAATGTCAGATTTGCAGGACAAAACATACCCATGACCAGTACAAAGGATAGAACTTCATATTTTTGCCAAAATAAAAGCTTATTCGTGTAGCATTTGAGTTGCTTATGCTATTTCATATAAAATTTAGGTCTATCAGATAAAAATAACTGTTTTATGAAACTATAAAGAAAACTTAGGAAATATGTCCGTACAAAATCTCAGGACATCTGCCATTTTTTCAGTTTTTTCACAGGACACAACTGCCCAAAGAGGGACTGTCCCTCACAAAGTGGGACAGGTGGTAACTCTAGCTAGTACGAATTACAATTCCCAGATAGAGCGTCGTTTGTTTGGAGACATGCGTGAATGGGCGATCGTTGTCGGACGTTGTGCGCCAGGTCTGGCAGCCCAGCATGTAAAACCTATACTCACCCATGAGCGGGAGTTCTGCTGTGACAACCCCAAACCAGGAAAAGCAGAAAGACACAACTACATGAAGACAACAATTTGTCGACGTGCAGTCACAGTAACACAAACACACATCCTATCAACAGTAAAATATGAATGTGTACAGAAACAAACACAGTAGCAGGAATAATAGGCTGTGCATACGAGGAATAGGTCGAATGACACTATCACAACCAGTTAGCAGCGGCGCCAGACATGAAAACCTGTGACATCTGTCTGCTGCATAACGTGCAATATACTGAGTACAAGTTCACTGGAGTGAAGTGTCGGTGTCAGAATGACTAAGGCAATAGTATGCTGTTGAAGCAGGGATAAAACCAATGCGCATGTGTAAGTGTCCATGTCCGGGAAATGTATAGGTTAACGAACACACAGATGTATATATAGATAAAAACGTATATATACACATAGCTATAATAATTTACATACACATATATATCCATACTGATATATATATATAACTGCGGCGCAGTGGTGCAGTGGTTAACATTGTCACCTCACAGCAAGAGGTTCTCTGGTTTGATTCTCGGCTGGAGTGCCTTCTGTGTGGAGTTTGCATGTTCTCCCTGTGTTCGCGTGGGTTTCCTCCGGGTACTCCGGTTTCCTCCCACATTCCAAAAACATGCCTCTGGAGCATTTCTCCCCGGGCCTCCGCTGAAAACAGGCTCTGTGGAACCTAGTCGGACTTTCCCGGTCAACAAATGATTAAAAAAAAAAAAAAAAAAAAAAAAAAAAAATATATATATATATACACACACACACACACACACACACAAGGATATACTATGAATATATATATATATATATATATATATATATATATATATATATATATATATATATATGGGTCTACTTCTATTCACTGACAGCCCATTTCACTGAAACCCATTTGGTTGACAGCTCATTTCATTGACAAACATTCTAGGTGGGGGGCTGCACCCCCACATCCCCCCATCTATATATAACAACTCACAGTCGCACAACAGTGGGATGGGGGCAAAACCCAGGTTTTGCCTTGAATACTTTTGTCAATTAATTGACCTGTCAACCAAATGGGTTGCAGTAAAATGGGCTGTCAGCGAATAGAAGTAGACCCATATATATATATATATATATATATATATATATATATATATATACACACAAACAACAGGTAGTGATATATACACATACACACAAAACAAACTATATGTCAGTGTAGATATACACATTCACATAAATAGGTTACTTCACAGCAATTGGGGTAACATATTTACAGCCCAGGCATTTGTGACTGGGAGGTCCAATAAAGAAACGTTGTACCCCCCCCATCACCCAGCTAGGCCGGACAGACATACAGACAGGCAATACAGATCAATACACTGCTTCTGTCCAAAACACCGGTAGGAAAGGACCAGTGGGAGAGTTCTGCAAGGTCTACACTTTAAACATGGATAACAGTGTCAATTGCGGGACCCGAAAAAGTCAGGTATGAAAGAATCTGCCGACACTAATATGAGCAAGATGTAGGTGTACATGGAACAGTAGGTTGTGCAAGTGAGATAATACATGGGTTGACAAAACGTATGACATGTGTCCCGAGATGGGAAGAGTGGGCAATGTGTAGGGGTGTGCTTATACCCCAGCTGTGCTCGCAGTAAGTATTTGTCACGACTGCTGTAGAGGGGTGCCAGGTAGGTGGACCATGGGTATGCATTAATGGGCTTAAGTGTGCAGGTGCTGGTTGGCAGAGATGTAGTAGGCCCGCCCAGTGGAAGTCATTAATATTCCTATGTGGGCATAGCATACGCCTACATTTCCCAAACCTGAAGAGCACATCTACCGGATAGTTTGTAAACCATCGTGGAATACATAGAGATCTACACAGTGCCGTGTACCCGAGTAGCATGGACATCCATAATTATGTATCAGAATGTAACAAAGTCCAAATAAACACTGCCAAAACTACTGACATTAGGTGAACAGGTGGCGGAATACAGGTAATGACAGATGACACCATGTATGAGTCATAAGCAGCATGTACCTCGACAAACGTGAATGAATACATATGTTCTGTGACTGTGAATGTGTCTGGTTAATAGAACCAATCGTCTAAATGTGTCCTTCAGGGTGTTACGCATTGTTCCTGATACGGTGTTCAGTCACACCCATTGGTATGTGAGTTCTGCTACTGATGGAAAGTGCATAAGTTGCTGACCACTTCAGGTAGCTAATAGCATAATAGAAGAGGTTAAACACCCATACGCCTGTGAGGGACACACCCATCTGGGCAGTTGTGTCTTGCAAAATGACAGTTATGGCACATGGCCTGTGCATACCTC
Source organism: Protopterus annectens (assembly GCF_019279795.1). NCBI lineage: Eukaryota > Metazoa > Chordata > Ceratodontiformes > Protopteridae > Protopterus > Protopterus annectens. The sequence goes on along the minus strand of NC_056739.1, from coordinate 682,487,339 downwards.
TCAACTGTCCCTGATTTTCACGGACGTCCCTGATTTCGACTCAAATTTTAACTCCGTCTCTCTTAATCCCACCTAAAACAAGTGATTTTTGGAGGAAAGGTGGTGAACTACACTTGATGAATAATGACAATAATTAAGAGTTATAAACTTCTTTTACTTCAGAAAATGTGTATTAATTCATATGCTCTGATTCTGTCAATGTTTCAAGTTAATAGCACTAATATTTTAAAAGTGTCCCTGATTTTTTCCTGACTTGTCCCTGATTCTGTTGAAATTTGTCCCCAATTGGTTGAGAGGTCTGGGCCTGTGAGTTCAGGAATGGAGGCTATATAGTGTGTGTAGTGGTGTCAGACATCAATTTGTTGTATCAGTAACAGCTACATGTAATAGGAAACAGTATTATCAATTATAATGCTACATGAATAACTTTAACGTATGCAAACCGTGGAGGACGTCCGTGTACTACGGGCTGTGGGTCAGACCTCTCAACCAATTGGGGACAAATTTCAACAGAATCATGGACAAGTCAAGAAAACACAAGGACAGTCATGGACACATTTAAGATATTGAAGCTATTAACTGGAAACATTGACAGACTCAGAGCATATGAATTAATGCACATGTTCTGAAGTAAAAGAAGTTTGTAACTCTTAATCATTGTCATTATTCATTAAGTGTAATTCACCACCTTTCCTCCAAACATCAATAGTTTTAGGAGGGATTAAGAGGGACAGAGTTAAAATTTCATTCAAAATTAGGGACGGCCCTGAAAAGCAGGGACAGTTGAGAGGTATGCTGTGGGTATGTGTTGCCTCAACACATGTGATAGCTCTACATATAGGGTCTATAGGGCTGCCACCAGTCAGAACGGCCAAAGTGGAACCTGCTCTGTAGAACTGTCAGATGTATCAGGGCAGAACATACTTACAGCCATGCATAGTACAGAAATATACATATCGGAGCAAATCAAAGTATAGTCTAGCAGCAGTATAGTTGCTTATGCTACTACATATGACATATCGACGTGTCAGGTATACAAGACCTGTAAAAGGCAACTAGTACAGACACCTACAACATGAGAAGGTCCCCTAATCAGGACAGCTGCAATGGCTAGAGTATTGTCCATACCACTCAACTGTCCCTGAATGTCAGGTACATCCCTGAGTTTGACTGAAAGTCTAACTGTGTCCTTCTTAATCCCTCCTAAATGTAGTGGCTGTTGAAGGAAAGGTGGTGAATTACACTTACTGACTAATGACAATAAGTAAGAGTTATAAACAACTGTTACGTCAGAATATGTGTATTATGTCATATGCTCTGATTCTGTCAATGTGTCAAGTTAATAGCACTACTTTTGTAAAAGTGTCCCTGTTTTTCATGACCTGTCCCTGATTCTGCAGAAATGTGTCCCCGATTGGTGGAGTGTTCTGGTATTGTCACATGTGATGTGTGATGAGGGACTGTCCCATGCAAAGTGGGAAAGGTGTCACTCCTACCGTCTCCCTTTGTGTATTCGGAAAGGTGGTCAACGTGCAGTTGGTATGTGGTAGCATGACTCAGCAGACAGCTGCGTTAACAAACTCAAGTCACATGTCAGCATTGCAGAGTATCAGTTCCCATGTATCTGGCAGATGGGAGCAGATCATATGAGGAACACGCATATAATATGATTACGTCACTGGACAGGCTGCCGAGTCCATACAGTCGAACGGCTGCCATTGCAAAATGGTTACACATACCCAATACTGTAGTCATGTAGTCTGATGTAATACGCATCACAAGGGATTGCACACATACAGCGTGAGTGACAAATGTAAGCAGAAATGTTGGAGAGTGAGCGGCTGTAAGTGTGTTTGTCTACCAGTATGCCGGTAGTGCCCTGTCAAAGAAATGTGGAGTGTAAACGTGTATAAGGTGCTATGACCAGAGGTCAGCAGTGCTTAACACTGTGCAAACCCACGCACAACAGCTCCCACCTGCTGGACTGTGCCTTACCCGGTTTGTATCCAAAGGAGTCGGCCTGTCTGCAAACAAAGAACCGCCCTATACACGTGATGGTAGAAGTACCCTGCACACATAGCTCATGTGAATGAACAATAGACCATGGCATATGTACAGACAATAGATTGCAAACACCATACAGTGCAGACATCCAACAGTATAGCAATGTACTGGCAGATATGTCCGAACCACTGGTGTGTGCATGCCTGGCCGTCCTGTGTTTCAGTGTGTGAGCATGCCCAGTATGACTGTTGACATGTTGTAGACTGACAGTACCGTCATGTGTGTGAGCATGCAAAGTATGGTCAACTGTATTGCATGTGTCACATGTCCAGATAGTTAGTACTGTGTTGCTGACCTCTCCATTCTACACAGACAGGTGACATGCTGTGTCTGCAGGGTAGCTAATGGTCATGTGACATTGACAGTTGCTACATGTCTGTATAGCGTGGGGGGACATGCAAACACAGTCCTATACAGCACCGTGGGTGGTGCACATGACTCTCACATGTGTAGGTGTAGTAGTAGTTGTATACATCTGCCGCTACTGTACTGGTCTGCCGGGTACTCCATGTCAGTGTGTGGACCTACCTAAATTGCTGGTTGGAGGGATACCAGGGTACGTCAGTTCCCAGCATTAATTACCAACACAGTGGTGTTGGACGTCCTATTACATACACATCCTACGTCAAACAGCCTGGCCTGCTGTCGTCTGTGTGTGTCATACGGGGTTGGGGGTCAGTCATTGGGCATATCCATAGGCCATCGTATATCATTTCTCTGTATTGGTCCACATCTGTCCAGCTGCATGGAACATGTGTGGGCTGTAAGGACACACATAATGGTCAGCCCATAATCTGCAGTGGGTAAGACACCCTGTGTACTACAGTCTACCACTGTGATCCCTGTATGTGCTACAGAGGTCATGGTGCCACTATGGATGTGTACTGTCTGCTGCCCTAACATTTGGCCACCACAGTCACTTGTATGCTCACATACATACCAGAGCAATGGGTAAGTACACATTCTAAAACAACCACCACTTGTTAGGTCAATAAACATACCCTGGTTGTGTTACGGACTTGAGGACAGTGCTGGAGTGCTGCCTATGTCGGATGCACACAGTGCACCTCCCATACATGGCCGAGCACAGGTACTGTCATGTTTGGCATCCATTGTACTGTGTGTGGGTCAGAAACGGGAAATCTGCTGGTACCTACTGTGTCAGTACATATGTTGTGTGTTGCCTCTTTGCCAAGGGCAGGTCATACTGTGCACGGGCTGTCGGCGACTGTGCCCTACTCAGGTAGTTCCTTCACCAAGTCACACTGTGCTTGTACAGGCCTTGGTAGTGGTGTTGGGCTGTGTGGCCCTGCCCCATGCTGTTCCTGCTGCAACTGTTACTGCAGGTTAACATTGTGTAGCATAGCAAATAACATAACAACATGTATGCATGTAGCTTGTGAATACTGCAGAGCCCCAACAGATGTGTCCAGATACCAGAACTGTGAACAGAGCATCCCAAACATATGCACATGTATATGTCTTGCCTGTGCATCCGCCTCAGTATGGTGTGAGTGTTCAGGTGTGTGTGCATTGCTGATGGGTGTTATAAGCCACTACACCAGTGTTTACCTAGCATCCCCCACTAGGAGACTGTAGGGGATGTCCACATAGGCATTGGTGTGCTACAGCTGTGTCAGACACCATATATTGGACACATCACAGCTTCCAGGGCAGACAGCACACACATTCAATCTCATGCCCTGGCCATCACATAGGGCCTAGCTGTTGGAGGGTATGCCCCTGCACTGACTGTAGGCCCTACCCTGCTCCCTGGGTGGTGCTACGTGTGCAGGCTACAGCACCCAGTACCCCAGGGTACTCATCCATATGGGTGACCACTAATCATGTATGTGGAGGACCTGTACATGCTCACTAACATGTGTTGATATGGCATCTGTGAACTGGTGCAATACTCTGGATGCAGATGCCTGTGAGATACCCATGATATCACCAGTTGTGCTGTGTGAGGTACCTGTACAACACATCCCATGGCATCCACTGTGATGCATTCCACTCGACCTGTGCAGGTCAACAAGCTGCTGTAGGAGGTCTCTGTCCACCCCATATTGCTCCAACATCCCCAGCCCATGTAGACTCTGGTAAGTCACCCTCGGTCTATAAAGTCTTATGTCACCCCAGTAAGGGTTGTTCAGCAGCATACACATCCGCACTGCCCCAGCCCCCTGCACATGTTGGTATATGTTGCCTGCTGCAGCCTGTGTCATTTGGTTGGACTGTGTCGTGAAATGTCCTTGAAGGTATACACTGGTGGTGTAGAGTGTGGATGAAACATGTGTGCATGCTGCTTGCTCGCATTAATGTACTGTTTATGTGTGGGCTGGCCATGTCATATTGTGCTGATCAACACCTGTTTGTGCAGCCTGGACACCCTGACTACCCCACCACTGCTGTCATCCCTCCCAACATCACCAGGCAGGTATAGACACACCCCTAGCTTAAGTTTGCTAAGGCAGGAGCAGTCCGGAGGCACAGTTCTGCAATACACGTACAGTATGCCTGACCCCGCTCCCATGTTGTCAACTATATGCGAGACCGGCACCTGGATGACTACACACATACACTCCAGGGACCGGCAGCACACCCTGGTGATAAATGTGATACACCATAGTCAACCTCATCTGCATAGTATAGTCTTCTAATGAATAGTTATATGACCCATACCGAATCTCCAGCATATTAACCACTGCTCAGTGCCGCTCAGATCCACAGACAACTGGCAACGTGCCTTACCATCACCATATTCGATGTCCCATGGTCTTCCCAGCAACAAAAGAACCGGTGTCTACACGACTACAACCCGTGGCCCTGCACACCACAGATGATGTGCATTAACACCACGCCATGGCAGATATACATAGATCCCAGGTTATCACGTACAGATCATCCGGCACAAATAGTCAATAGTGCTGAAGTCCCCAGACATATGTTCACATCTATGTCCACCTCTACATCTACATATATCACATATATTATTTGTAGACATATATACATGGACATATATATATATATATATATATATATATATATATATATATATATATATATATATATATATATATGTATATATACATACACACATATACATGTACACATATGTAGATATGGCATTTATGTCACAACAGTGAACCACATGACAGCAATGCATTAGACAGGAATGGAAAGGAAACTACATGTGCACCTGCATCATGTAGTGTTGTTAATATCAAGGCACGTGTGATATGTTGCGTCACATGGGTCAGACCATAGCAAGGGTAAGAGTAAGGCTGCTGTCAGTTACCAGACCTATTGGTGACTGTATGTGTTGACAACCCAGTGTCTTGGCAGAATATGTGGGCTGTGGACATTAAATAGGTCAGCAACAAAACAAACTGGACGCATCCTGCAGCTAGCCACCCACAGATACCAACACATATGGTATAACTGCCAAACACACACCTGCCATGCTCTGGAATCGAGCATCTACCTGTCTAGTCTACCACACTACAGCATTATGCAGTAACAGAACGCGCTACTGAGTACTGGCATCACCGCACTCCCACAGGCATACTTCTAGGTGAATTACATCATCCGCAAAGGCAAAGATGCCGATAGGGAATGCATGTGGTGTGAGCTGTCTTAAAGCATTACTCTGTCCCCAGGCAGCTGGAAACACACACACACAGGCACACACCTGGCAGGGTTGGGAGTCGAACATACACCTAACTACCTAATCACACTACAGCAATACGCACTTCCAGAACACGCTACCGAGATTACTGAACACAGCACTCCCAGAGGCATACTTCTAGGTGGATGACCTCATCCGCAGAGGCAAAGATGCCGATAGGGAATGTATGTGGTGTGAGCCATCTAAAAGCATTACTCTGTCCCAGGCAGCTGGAAACACACACACACATACAGAGGGACACACCTGGCAGGGCTGGGAGTCGAACATATACTTAACTACCTTATCACACTACAGCAATACGCAGTTACAGAACGCGCTGCTGAAAATACTGAGCACAGCACTCCCAGAGGCATACTTCTAGGTGGGTGACATAATCCGCAAAGGCAAAGACGCCGATAGGGAATGTATGTGGTGTGAGCTGTCTAAAAGCATTGCTCTGTTCCCAGGCAGCTGGAAACACACACACACACACACACACACACACACCTGGCAGGGCTGGGAATTGAACATACACCTAACTACCTTATTACACTACAACATTACACAGTTACAAAATGCGCTACTGAGATTACTGAACATAGCACTCCCAGAGGCATACTTCTAGGTGGATGACATCATCCGCAAAGGCAAAGACGCCGATAGGGAATGTATGTGGTGTGAGCCGTCTAAAAGCATTACTCTGTCCCCACGCAGCTGGAAACACACACACACCTAGCAGGGCTGGGAGTCAAACATACACCTAACTACTTTATCACAGTACAGCATTATGCAGTTACAGAATGAGCTACTGAGATTACTGACCACAGCACTCCCAGAGGCATACTTCTAGGTAGATGACATCATCCGCAAAGGCAAAGACGCCGATAGGGAATGTATGTGGTGTGAGCTGTCTAAAAGCATTATTCTGTCCCCAAACAGCTGGAAACACACACACACACACACACACACACACACACACACACACACACACACCTAACTACTTTATCACACTACAGCATTATGCAGTTACAGAACGAGCTACTGAGATTACTGAACACAGCACTCCCAGAGGCATACTTCTAGGTGGATGACATCATCGGCAAAGGCAAAGATGACGATAGGGAATGTATGTGGTGTGAGCTGTCTAAAAGCATTACTCTGTCCCCAGGCAGCTGGAAACACACACACACAGCTGGGAGTCGAACATACACCTAACTATTTTATCACACTACAGCAATATGCAGTTACAGAACGCACTACTGAGATTACTAAACACAACACTCCCAGAGGCATACTTCTAGGTGGGTAACATCATCCGCAAAGGCAAAGACGCCGATAGGGAATGTATGTGGAGTGAGCTGTCTAAAAGCATTACTCTGTCCCCAGGCAGCTGGAAACACACACACACCTGGCAGAGCGGGGAGTCGAACATACACCTAACTATGTTTATCACACTACAGCAATACACAGTTACAGAACGCGCTACCGAGAATACTGAACGTAGTACTCCCAGAGGCATACTTCTAGGTGGGTGACATCATCAGCAAAAGCAAAGACGCCGATAGGGAATGTATGTGGTGGGAGCTGTCTAAAAGCATTACTCTGTCCCCAGGCAGTTGGAAACACACACACAGGCATGGCTGGGAATCGAACATACACCTAACTACCTTATCACACTACAGCAATACGCAGTTACAGAACATGCTACCGAGATTACTGAACACAGCACTCCCAGAGGCATACTTCTAAGTGGGTAACATCATCCGCAAAGGCAAAGATGCCGGTAGGGAATGTATGTGGTGTGAGCCATCTAAAAGCATTACTCTGTCCCCAGGCAGCTGGAAACACACACACACAGGCACACACCTGGCGGGGCTGGGAGGCGAACATACACCTAATTACCTTATCACACTACAGCATTACGCAGTTACAGAACACGCTACCCAGATTACTGAACACAGCACTCCCAGAGGCATACGTCTAGGTGGATGACATCATCCGCAAAGGCAAAAACACCGATAGGGAATGTATGTGGTGTGAGCCGTCTAAACGCATTACTCTTTCCCCAAACAGCTGGAAACACACACACACACCTGTCAGGACTGGGAGTCGAACATACACCTAACTACCTTATCACACTACAGCATTATACAGTTACAGAACGCGCTACCGAGAGTACTGAGCACAGCACTCCCAGACGCATACTTCTAGGTGGTGACATCATCCGCAAAGGCAAGGACGCCGATAGGGAATGTATAGAGAGTGAACAGTCTGAAAGCATATTACTGTCCCAGGGTAGACGTAGACACACACATGGCAGTGGTGTGATTGGGGCAACTAAATATCTATGGAGCACTCCAAAAACACTACATAGATACGGGATGTGCCACAGACAGTACACCCTTCAAGACAGTCAACCAGTGTGTTCAATGTAGGCATCCATCGTGACGTTGTAAATGGACATCTGTTGCCTGGATGACCACCATCGCTATACAGGATGTCAATGGCCATGCCCATACACAGAAGCACATCACCGACACAAGGTGCCACTGCCCACACGCTTAGTATCACATGTCCGTTTGGAATGTACTGTTTGTCCATCTACACAACGGCATACTGGGCATAATCACACACTTAGCAGTTGCAAAGTGCCGTCTTGCATGCACTCGGATTCTAAACACAGAAGGGCGCAGTTTGGAATGTAGTGTGTATCCATCTACACAACGGCATACTGGGCAAGCTCACACACTTAGCAGTTACAAAGGGCCGTCTTGCATGCACATGGATTCTAAACACAGAAGGGTGCAGTTTGGAATGTACTGTGTGTCCATCTACACAAAGGCATACTGGGCATGCTCACACACTTAGCAGTTGCAAAGGGCCATCTTGCGTGCACAAGGATTCTAAGCACAGAAGGGCGCAGTTTGGGATGTACTGTGTGTCCATCTCCACAACGGCGTACAGGACATGCTCACACACTTCGCAATTGCAAAGAGCCGTCTTGCATGCACATGGATTCTAAACACGGAAGGGCACAGTATGGTGTTACTGTCACCATGTACATGAAGGCCACTCACATGTACTGACCAGTACACACTCAGGAGCCATCACAGATGTCTCAGGTGCAGATCACAGAGGTACACACTGCAGTCTACAATGTAGCCCTCAGACATCACCATGTGGTTGGACCAGCAATACACAGCCATATATTACCACAACACTGTGTGACTCATGACCAGTGGACTGTACATAGGTCTACAGCAACTGTGCAGACTACACATGCACCAACAGGGTTCCATCATGTGTTATGCATTGCAATGATAGCACTGTAATAACCAGGTCGGCTCTACACATACCAGGGGCCCTGGGTCTTACCACAGCTGTGACAGATGACTGTCGCTGTACACCCAAGAACACACATGTTTGGATATGACATACATGTAATCACAGTGGATATGTGCATGGACCATACACACAGGACATATGTACATAGCATAGCTTTTGCTGTCCTCCATGCAGACAAGTGGCTACAGCAATCACACGCACGCAAATGGAAGGTGGATCCATGGCTGTTGAATGCTAACAGTACATGATGTAGCAATGTTGACCGAGGACACATTCCCTCTGTATTAGTTACTCATGACACCCATCATATCGTACAACAGTCCATGTGTTATGTATGTTATCACACATGTCCACCAATTGCAATGCATACAAACATGACTACATGACAGGCATGTAGGACCAACACACATGTACAACTTGTAGTGCACATGCAGCTACCATGCATGTGCAGTAGCTGATGTATGTAACTCATCTGTGCCTAACTACAACATGCTGTTGCAATGTAGCCCCATCATTGACACCTGTATATGGTGACATACTGACAGTACGGTAGGATGTACATCAGGTATGGATGGATGTGTGTACATAAAGTGGTGATCCACCTGTGCAGATGGATGTTTGCCGGGGATGGCTCACAGGTGTGCCACACGCCATCCTACCATTACATGTGCAAACAGTATGCTATGTTACTGTTACTTGACGGTAAAGACATAAAACCTACACAGTGTTCAGGTGTTACTGGCTGTATGTCACTTGACACCTGTAACACTTACATCCTCCCATGTGCATATAGCAGCACAATTGCCGGACGTAGCGTTGGTACACATAATGCGGCCAATACTGCTGCATGTCTGTCAGACGTATCATCATATAGCAGGTGTATCATTCACAATACTGCCATGTGTGTTTGCTTGTGTGACAATATATGCCACATATGGTGGGGAATACATCCCAATTGTTACACACCCCTGTACACTGTTGTAGAGATCTGTACATACTGCAGTGTGGAAAGCATGATGTAGGCAGGGGTGGTGTGTGTATCACACACATCAGCTATCCGTATGTGTATAACATTTGTGGTCTCCACAGTGTGTGTATGTGTGTGTGTGTGTGTGTGTGTGTGTGTGTGTGTGTGTGTGTGTGTGTGTGTGTGTGTGTGTGTGTATGGCTGTGTGGTGCATGGAGTGAGGGTGTATGCTACCATACAGAACACACAGGATCCCTAACCCCTCATGGTGATGCAGTCTACTACCCTGTTGATGCCATCGGTCTCAGCTGTACTGGCTACCTGTACATGTTCTTACTCTGTGTTGCATCGTGTGGATGCACAGTACTGTGAGGGTGATGACCACATAGGCAGAAGTGCTCACCTGAACACTATGGGGTGTGCGTTATAGTGTTGTTGACCCCATGAGTGTGGGCATGTTCCTGTAATGTGAAAGGGTATTACTGCTACACAGTGAGGCCTCATGCTATCAAGTGGCCTCTAACGTTATCATCAGCCAGACTGCTGTGTACAACCCCTGCACCATGTCAACATACCTGTGATGTGACCTGGTATGGATGTCACGTCTCTAGCCACTTTAGCCTATTAAACTGCCCACATGCTTCTGGATCAGTATATGTGTGGACATCTGTGGTATGTTAGCCTTTCCAACAGTCAGGTTGAGGCTACGTATAGCATGCTGATATTGCCATACGTGCCTGTGAATACTCCACAGTTACACATGGGAGACTGCAAACACTGCTACCTGTAGGCACATGTAAGTAGACCATAAGGAGGGAACCAGGGCATCATTACCAACATGCTGTTACTGTTGTTACCGAGACACATACTGTGAACATATAACAATGCCTGCTAAAGCTGTACTACATGTTATGTCTGGTGCATGTTAACAGTACTCAACTAATGTAATATACACGTCTTTCACTATTCTTTTCACCCTATGCATCAGACCATTTGAGCAAGTCCCTGCACCGATGGTGTAGATGACAGGGATGTGGCACAGGCTTCATCATATGCACAGGGTGATAATGTTTGCCAGGGGCATAGGCTGCACCAATGGATGACATCATGTGTGTGGGTAAGGGCCGGTGATATGATTGGACATGTCTGTTCAGTATGCATGTGGGTGTTGTGGTGCCCTACAGATGTGTTTGCTGTGTGCGTGTATGTGTGCACACAATTCTGCCTTTTGTGAGTCCTACACAGGGGTATTATTGCCAGCTCCAGATTGTACAGACCAGGTGGTACAGCTCACTGTGTCCAGCCACAGCCACGTGACCTGTGCCTGCCAGGGGTTGCACAGGTACTACCAGGCAGAGGTACAGATTGGCTAATGTCCGACGACACATGTCCACTGGAACCGTGTCCCCGCTGGGAAAGTCGAGGGCCACGTCCACATGGCCTGCTGTGTCCAGGTGTGGACAGCACAGCACCAGCTGCACTGCTACTGCTACCAGCACTATGGGAGTGGGCATATGAGGTGGCACGCTCATGTTGACCTACATTGGGTGGTGTAGCTGGCCTACATCCATGTGGCCTACACCTCACTCCTACCAGATGTTCCGGCACAGACAGCTCACTCTCGCAGATTGCCATGCCACAGTCAAGGATTCTGACCATGTCACCCAATCACCTGTCCAGAACATCAGCAATCTGCTGTTGAGCATTTGCCAATGCCTGGATGTTGTCGTTTAGGGTACAGATAGCAGCCCTCTGCAGCCTCTGCCCTTCTCTGCTCTGCCGTTCAGCACGTGCCTGTGCCACCATTACAGTTTGGAACATGCGTCTGGTGATACCAGCTGCTGCGCTCTGTCCTGCAGCTGCATGTCTGCCAGAGGTCCTCCTATGAGCAGCACCGGCCACATGCCTGTGTTGCACATCTGCAGTCATTACACTGACACCATGGTGTGGAGACACATCTTCTGTAGCCACCACACATTCCTGTTCCATGCTAACAGACGCTGACTGTCCTTCCTCTATGGCCACTGGTGATGCGGTATGTGTTGGCAGCAGAACTGTGTGCGTGGAAGAGGGGGACATGGCTGGTATGGCAACCATTGGCACAGATTATGCCCTTGACAACCCTGCCTGTACCTCATGCATATGTTCATCACTGCTAGTATCTGTGGGGACACTAACATCAGATGGACCGCAGGAGGGTAATGCACCTACATCACCTGTGAATGCAAAGAAATTCTCTAAAGTACAATAGACACACACACACACAGACACACACACATAGACACAGACACACACACAGACACACATGCAGACACACCATGCATGTGATTTGACAGACGGCATGCAGCATGCCTGTGATACAGCAGATGGCATGCAGCTCAGACATTAATAGTGTTAGTTAGCATACCTCCCTGGGGTGCACACTATAGCAAGCAGGTGTCATATCAGTAGCCATGCAGTTCACACAATCATGGTAGTATGCATGCATCCCTGTGATACACCATTAGGACCAGAACAGGATAACAGTACACATGGCTGACGTGACCTTGACATGTAATTTGCTGACGTGTGCATTAACATGCATACATGTCTGACACAATGGTGCCCTGACACATGTACAGCTTCATAATGGGCATCACATTGTGGTGTTGTCTGTATGCCCTACAGATAGAATGCATGTTTAGCAAATGTGCATGAGCATGAAAGGGTAGTGTGAGCCGTTTACATTGCTATACAGTGTGAAGTACAGACACTGTGCCATTGCATGGCATCATGAGGCATCTATATTGATATACAGTGCATAATATGTACACATTTCATAGCCATAACTGCATGCATACCCATGACATAACTGTGGATTGTGACCCACGATGCTGAGGTGTATGCACACCAAACCATGCTGTGTCATGTGACAGGTCACTGGAGGACCTACAGATGACACCCCTGCACAACTACTACAGAGTCTTAGCTACCTGGCAACCATGTCCACACATAGCAGACTTGTCAATTCACCATGTTCCACATGACATTGATGTACCACACACACGAGGTGCACAGCTAATGGTGATGTCCTACAGCAGCAAGGGAAATCTACAGTATCTGTGGCCTGATGTGGTGTCAATGTCTGTGGAAGCTGTAGAGGTGACTACTGTCATGCTATGACACATCTTATATGGTAGACGTCAGTGACACCTCCACTAGCTGTGCAGAGGCTTTTAGGATGTCCAGTGTACCACATCAACTGTATAATCAGTCAACTAAGGCTATAATTGGACCATGTGTGGGCAATGTGCAACAGGGTGTATACACATCACATCTACTGTGTGGCTATGTGTCTCAGGCCATCCCTCATGGCCATGTGTGCACATGTGTTGGCCAAATGTGTGTGATGGCCGTCAATCTCACGTCTGTGTTGTCCCATATGACATACGCCCATAGATGTCCGATATGTCACCATCCACAGGGCTATGCAGACAACAGGTTGTATATTTGGTATGTGGGGTATGGGTTATGGGATAGTGTGACAATATTGCAGCCAGAACACTACGTGTCTGGGACATGTCAGATGGCACATCACAATGTGTGCACCCATTGCTGGGGCATATAACACAATGGTGTCTCCTGTGGGCTGCCCATATCACAGCTCACTGTGTGATACTGTTTGCGTACCACACGTGCTGTTCCAATGTATAGTAAATACGCCTACATTGTACAACACCTCAACTATTGTATGCACAGCTGTCCACACATGTAGCAATGACAAATACTGTGGTTTCATGTCCGTGTATCATTTCATTTGTATATATTGTACATGGGTGGCCAGTGTGAATGATGGGTGATGCGACCTGTATATCGTGACTGGACCGAACATCAAGTGTACAGGTGTTAACTGGCCACATGGCAAATAGAACTATGCTTTAACATGCTTGATACTGATGACAGTCTCACCTGCAAAGGACTGATGTCTGTGCGGCACACCAGAGGTACCTGTATAGGGATGACACAGCAGTTTGAACATTGTCCATGACTGTATGACAGCCACAGGGTGCACTGTGCATTTTAACACATTCGCCTGTACAATAGCATATAGTATGCACATGTGTGCATACACAGGTTAGCATACTGTAGTATGCAGCATGTGTGTAAACATACCTTGCATATGATGTTACATTACATAATGTACAGTGACACATGCAACTAAATGGGATATAATAGCCATATGTGCAGTAGTGACTTACCAGGCAACTCCAGGCTCATTGGTTGGGAGACACCCACCTCCACAATGGCAGCTAGTGTTTGTGGATGCTGTTCTGAGGGTGTCCCCAGACTGGCCAGTAGCTCCTCAGTGTGCGTGAGTGGGGGCTGGGTTGGTGGCCCACCACCTGTTTCACCTTGTTCCCTGGCGATTGCAGTGGCACGCTGTTTTGCATGTCGTATCAAGTCTGTGCAGAGTCTGCGCACCTGCTGGTAGGTGCGGTTATGGCCACCCACGTCATTCATGACAGGTCGTCACGCTGCTGGGCATGCTGTGGCACATGGCTGAACAACACCTCATAGTTCTCATGGAGGTACAGGATGAGGACATCATCCTCCTGGTGGCTGTATGCTGGCAGGCATGTACGAGGCATTATCTGTAAGACATAATGATGGTGACAGGTCACAGTATCAGAGATGTACAGAGATACTGCTGCACATACATTTCTGGTAAATCTAGTACATCTGCACAGCCATCTTTGCAAATCATCATGACACTGACACGACTGACATGTTTGTGTCACACACATGTAACACCCGTTATGCATTGGATACCATTACCATATATGTGTGTCACCTCATTACATTGTTCATACTCCATGTGACTGCTGTCTTGATGTGGGCATGTCTGTTTGCCTGCACTGGTGTTCTTACCTATCAGCACATGACTGGATGTGTCCACGGTAATGCTGTTGACCTTGATGCTGTGTATATGTCACATATCAACACAGACACTGCCTTAATGGACTTGATCAGTGACAATGCACACATACACATGGAAACCTTTACATGCATGTGTTTTGCCATATACATCTACACGGCACTGTACAGCTGTTCAACATCCTGCCACGGATCGCCTGTGTTGCACATGTGATACACATGGGACAATGGCTAGTCAGACGTCATTCGCAGGGATGGTTATCAACTATAGCATGTACGGGCAAGGTTTCCAAGCTGTATCCTTCAGCCATTTTGCCACCGCAAGATGCATCAGTGCCACATTACTGATCCAAACAGTTGATACTACATCTACCATGTTGCCGTCACACCATGTACGACAGAGATGACATGTGCAGCTTTGATGGACAGGGTTGCATGGTATGGCAGGAGTATGCCATATGTATGGCACAGGGATCTGTCCAGCATGTGGAGATCCTAGTAGTAGGACGGTGGCTGTCCATGATGTATGTCTTTCAGATCAGGATATGGACATGTAGCATGTCCAACATCATAGTGTAGCACATGTCTTTATGCAAGGTAGACAGCATGCTGCATAGTGGAGGTGAGGATTGTGAAGGCTGGTATCGCCCATCCATGCATGGCCAATACCCCTTAAAGTGATATGTGATCCAATATTGGTCACCCGAGTGCTGTGTATGCCTGTCCAATGATCTCCATGCTCGTGGATGGCACCCTGTAATGACATGGGTGCCTCGTATGACTACCTAAGGGGCCTGGAGATGTCACCAACTCAGGGGGGTGAACTGCAGAACACCATCCCTTACACAGTGTCCATATTGTTGACCGCAGCCTAGGTGGCAGTTAATGGGTACAGGGAAATTCACCTAGAGGTGACAATACTGATATCATCCGTCAGAATGTGCACATATGTCACACACCTCATGCACAAAGCCCATTCTGTATGTTCTTCACAACACTGAGATAGCTATTGCTCATAGGTCATGGCCATTCACATCCTTACAGATGCCTCACATTTGTCTGTGTGGTATGGGCTACAATGAGGGTGGAGTACAACACATTAACCCTGTTTTACTGTAGCTGGCACTAGTGTGATATACACATGTTACTCTGGCATCTTTTGTAGTGTTGATTCTGTCAACAGGCCACTGGTAGAACACTCTTGTGACATATGAAAGTATATGTAGTCAAACATCCGTACTGTCATGTACATCTGTACTGCTAACATCTACACTGATAATGGTTCATGGACGTGCAGACCATACACAGCAGGGTTATAGTGTGGTGCCACTAATTATGACTGCCGTCACCACTTGTGGGTTGATATTATCCATCACCCTATCTGTATTGTATTTCCATGCCCAGCACTTGTTCAGAACTTGTGAGCACTTCATAAGCTACTGATTAATATAACACCCATTCCACACCATTTCTCACAAGTACACTGTCTGTCCTTACATTTCCAGCTTGCTTACAGTACAACAACTGTTGTACACACATAACTCACATATCTTGTGAGACATGGTTGTATATACAGGCATGTCCAACTGTCACGTACCAGTACCAGTGCTATTGCCTGTCTATATGATGAATATTTCGTACATGTGGCAATAGAGCAATTGTCTGATGTACACAGTCAATGCTCACCTCCCAACATATGACACTACAGCCTGTGCGAGATGCACATATGCAGCCCTGCTGGGGGTAATGCTGTCACCAACCCTGACTGCACCTGACAATCATGTGGGGATGTGTAACATTCACAACACACCCTACTCATCACATAGTCTCACAAGATCTCCACCAACACAGGCCACACATACGAGTACAACTTGTGCAGTACCTCTCCATACTCTGTGTAGGCACCAAAGGCAGCCCATCACCATACACAACAACAATAACTTATAGCCCACAGACTCATGTGTGCCCATCACATACAGCCAATAGAGTGTTATAACATACACAACACACCTGTCATAGTTGACTCTGTAGGCGATCACACTGATGTTCCACTAAGCAGGCTACACAAGGCGATAGTCGCTTACATCTTGCTGTTGGGTAACTGGTTCTGCAACATAACCTATGCACCCATGCCACACCTCACCAGGTGCAATTTGACTGTCATTCTCCATGTTAGTGTGACTGCCCTGAGATGCAACTTCACAGACTACGTGTGCAGGGACATGCAATAGCTCACCTGTCTTGTAGCCCTGAAGGTATGGGCCAAGCCCTAGGGAGCATTATGCATTCATCCGGACCTGATACCACTGTACAATGACTGACTGTGTCACTTCAACAGTTGCCTATCCTTCTGCTGTCATTCCACAGGCATCTGGTATCTGTCCGCTTTGACTGACATGGTCAACAAAACACGATGCTTTGGCACAGATGACCTGCACCTGTCAGCCCTGGGAGTACAGATAACATGTAAGGCTCTTGCTGCTTCTATACTGCCTGTCTTGCACAGTTTCCAATAACATTTACCACCAGAATGGGAACAGGCAAGCAAAACATGGGGTCATGTGATGCAATGCTTGACATCTTCATCTCTGATGCACGCAAGCAAGGCACTCCTTATAATGGACCACTTCAATATCTCTGCAGTGACTGGGACCTGTCTCTAGGCTCTGCAGAGCACACCTGCAATGACAGGTTATACACAGACCATACCTTTCAGTCATGTAACTTGGACCGGCACACCCACGGCTGAGGTGTTCCCATATTCCACTATGTTGTATACGCATCCTGGCTAGTTACTTAGCACAATGCATCAGAGGTGCTCCACGTGCAACTAACTGTGGTCAGAACTGCTATAACATTGTAACAAGCTACAGATTCAATAACATACCCCACGGTTACCAGACCTCATTTCTTGGTGTACTGGACAGTAGGGCTCAGACAGGTACTACTGATGTGAGACTGACACTACCCCACACTTAACTAGGATAGCCACTCATGTACCGACACATTAGGCCAACGCTGTCCGGGATTCATAACCTCCACTCGGCTGGATCAACCCATACACATCACCTCCAAGGCCAACAATATCCTTGATATGGACACTACCAACATGTGACTGATGTTCCACACCTGGGGTTATCACCTCATTGGTGGATTCCGAACATACGCTAATCACCCTTGTTATCCACATCCCGGCACCACACCCTTCATGGCATACACAGTACAAGAGTACTACAATGCCTACTACAGACGTCTTATGACAGCAGTAGTTAACGTCATGACACCCGTGCAGATGGACAATGCACATACAAATGCTGAAACATACCCCAGTGCACTTCATTAGCACTTACACGACTGCATGGATCATGCTATTCCACACAGAGCCATGATGGTACCCACTAGACATTGGACGCCACTCTGGGGGGTCCAGTTCTATGGACATAATTTACAACAACAGGTGGAGGCTGTTGCAAAGTGGAGTACAATCCCATAGGTGGGGTAGCTCACTGTTCAGCCTCAGTAGGGCTACAGGATCCCTCATCACATACTCCGAAACTAGCTATGTAAACATTACTGTGACCCATTCCAGGGTGTACCACAAGGCATTATGGAGGTATGTCAGTAGTCAATGGCAATACTCACATCTGCTCTGACATACAACAGTTACTCAGGAACATTACAGAACCAGGTGATGTTGGCAACATGCTGGCGGATGGGTTCAATGCTAACATTACACCCTCTCACTCCCTACAGGGCCACAATCCATGCAGGAACATTGTGGTGTCCCTGCGGTCACACCTACACAGTACTAACCTGCACTCTATATGGCCTGGAACACTGGCCCCATGTGACCGTTCAACATCCCAGGCTGTGATTTACACAAACCTCTGAACGACATGTCTCCCCACTTGGCCACCATATTCAGTAATAGCCTTGTATCAGACATTGTGGCCCCTGAATGGCACACAGCAACAGTTATCATACTCCACACAGGTGGCGCCACAATGCACGAGGGGGACTATTGCCCTACACGCCTGATTGGACTGTTCTGCAAGGCTATGGGGCACATCATCATGGAAGTCATTCACAGAGACATTGGTGGGCTCCGGTCCTTTGATGCCACCCAGGTTGGACTTGTTAGTGCCAGAGTATGGCTCCTACACCTGGTGGACTCCTTTCATTCAGTTACCAGGGTAGTTGATGATGGTAAGGGGGTCCACACAGCCTACATTGTCCTCTCATTGCCTTGCAGCACCATTCTCCATTCTGGTATTGACAACATACACATCCACCTGCACATCGACCCCTATGTCTCAGGATGTTATGCAAAGTAGCTCACGGACAGGACACACAAAATGAGGGTAGCATACCATAGTACCTACTGTATTTCAGTTACACTTGGCGTACCACAGTCCTCAGTCATAGGGCCCCTCATGTTCGGTATATGCTTCCCTGAGGTACAGGCTAACACAGAGGGACTTTCCCTGCCTAACTTTACAGATAACTGCATACAAAGTGCCATGATTGAACCACCAGCTGATACTGACCCCCTCCATAAGGGTGTCACTGTGACGGATACCTGATATCAATATCATGGCCTAAAGCTGCATGACACAAAGTGCATGAACATCCCCTTTGCATTACACCATTCAGCCACTGACTATCACACAGGTGGTAGTCCCCTACATACATGTCACATTGTACATGCTCGGAGTACACACGTATGTCACACCCACTCCTTTGATAACCATATTGCCACTATAGCATGGATATCCTTCTACGTGGTCACACTTATCTGTACTAGGTTTGTAGCTGGAACATAGGCACCCATTGTACCTCTGACCTCCAGACGTATACACACATTCAAGGGTACAACACCCCGTTTAGGGTGCACCTTACACAACAGTTACAGCTTTACATACCACAACATTAACACACCATGACGTTTATTGATCTCCGATGGTTGAAGTATGTGGCAGAACTACGGATACCACGTCTGTACACATTTGCATACTACATACTCAGGGGTGACCTCTGCTGAACAGACAGGGCCCATGTCCACAACAATATTCATGGATATACTCCACATAAGCGACATATGCAAAAGCAACTGTGAGCAACATGGTCATGGATATGTGCACACATGCAACGATGAGTGGGATGTGCTTGAGGGTTACATTCCCAAACCAGGCACTCACCATGCTTTAGAACATGATTCCTATGTACATCACGCAGGGACACTCAGTAGCACTGTTCATGTGATACCTCACTTGGTGGATGGCAGACACATGTACGCCAGGGATCACTGCAGTGGCTGTACTGTGCAGAGGTGCAGGTAACTCATGGCTCTGCTGTTCACAGACAGGACACTACCCTAGAGAGGTGCTGCTGGTGTGAACACTGTAGATGTGCTTACACATAGACTTGCCAGACTGCATAGTACCCCACTATGAATCTGTGAAGCTATTACATGTCTTTTGTGCATGGTTAATTGAGTAGCCCTTCCATTTAGATTAGCTATCATGCTATTACAGTGTCCCGTGACTACAAGCCATATGTATCCTGTTATTGTGTATTGTACATGCCAATAGACGATACCTTTGGTATGCATGATATGCCTGTTATGCTGAGTAGAATATCTGACATATCTACCTACAATACTGTACATTACACATATTTACATAGTATCCCATAATGCAAAGCATACTTGCACAGCGGGACCACCTTTGACATGTCATTGTCATTATATGCCCATACACATGCCTACTGTGATGGTATATCAACATATACTATCCCCTACTATGGCACGTTCTTGTTGGACATACCCTACCACTGACGGCGGATGGTATGGAATTGTTCTGTTTAAAGCCCTCATATAGCATCCCGTGTGGTGTCTGTGATGTTTGCCTTGTGGCCCACTGCAGGACACACAATTTCTACAAGCGTTACTATGCTCAGCAAGACATCACTACATAATACCTTTTCCCACTTTATGCATTGCGAACACTTTTAATTAATACAAAACAGGCTATACATACACTAACATAATTAATACAACACAAGCTATACATACACTTACATACCGAGTGTTCTACATACCTTGTTATCATTCCGGACCTTCGTAATTATTTCTCTTAAACTGTTTAAACAGTTCTATGGTATGAGCATACAGTTTGAACGTCTGGCAAGTCATCCTTATATATGTCGATACCTGTAACATGTGGTTTCCTGCCACCAGTTGGTGTTCCTGAGTGACTTATTACTTGCACATCAGCTGTGCAGCTACTCCATTCGCCAATTACGCTGCAACAGTGGGGTATAATTGAATTCTCCACTTGGGCGTTCCCCATTTGCCCTACCTTCGGGGAGACAGCCTCTATTGTGTTTTGTTGTGTGTAATTGCAACTGCTATGTGTAGAGACATGTATAGTTTGGATTCATGTCCCCCGTGGATTGTGTTTGACGGCTGGAGTATGTGGTTCTACATGTGAGTGTACCTGTCATCCCAACTGTCTGATAAGGGACTATTGCAAACAAAACCTGTAACATCGCCGTTTGTTCCATTATACAACGGCTACAATTTCATGTGGTGCCTTCAAATGTGTCTCTCACAAGGTATGTTAATGCTTCTGCAGTCTGCAGATGTAATTGACTGACTGGATGTTTGTGCTGTAATTACACTCTGTATTGCTATAGTTTTGTGTGTGGGGGATGTAGGTGGGTGTACGTAGCATATACAGGTTTGTGGGGCTTGCATTTCTACATATTCCATATATGTGTGTGGGCTCCTTCCCTAATTAAAGAGCTATCAGTTAGTAGACTTTTGTTACAGGATTATACATTGGGCTGTTGTTAATTGGTTTCTATATAGTATGCAGGTGAGGTTAATACTTCCATACCTCTAGAATTACAGCGATATGTAAAGGGATGTTACTAAATGACAGCTGTCCCGTGTATTGCTGTCCCAGATATTTGCAGTCATTGCAGTTGTGTTGGTAACTGAACCTCTTTGGCATGGGTTGCCACCTTTTCAAATGGCCATTGTGGGACACTTGCAGGACACACATTAGTGTTTACAGGCTGACACATACCCACGGTCAGTACACAGGATAGCACATACTTTTATCCTCATTACATACTTATTGTTGTAGGACTTTGGCTACTTATCATATTGCATGTAACATTTACGTTTCTTACATACAGGCATAACTATTTAATGCAACTATTACATAATATATGGGACATAATAATTTCCTACAATCTCGGACAGTTGCCCTTTGTAATGTTTTATGTCAGGACACAACTGCCCAGGGAGGGGCTGTCCCTCCTAATGTGGAACAGGTGGCAACTGTATGCCTACGGCTAGCTATAACCACACCTACCATAATGATCTACCTCCGAGTTGGCACTAACAGACACACGATGCAGACACACACACACACATTACAGTCACACAGAAATGCACACTGCACCCTCAACACACACATACACAGACTACGGAAATCACAAACACAGTTGAACACAGTACCTACATGGACCGCAACACCGACAGCAGTAACAAAATGTCCCTTCATATCATGATAAAATTACTTGCGGTTCTAGTGTTCTAGTACTGTGTTCTTTTGGTCTTTCAGCCTCGTGGTTACGCGTGTCGGTATGTGACACACTCCATAGTTGGCGGTGTCCTATTTATTTGTACCTCCAAGGTTTTATGAATGTCGTTGACATATCTATATATTTGCAGATATCTGTGAATCCTTTTATATCAACATATATCTCTCTATCACCCTTTCTATCTGTATTATATCTATGTATATATGTACAGGCAAACTACACCTTTCATTGTGTACTTGTCGGTGTATATTGTTTCCTGGATGCCGCATGTTTGTGTCTGAACCTGTCACATTACACACCTGCCATAGGTACATCTTGGCTACCATAGTGTTAGGTGATTGTATACATGATTGCGTGTTCTGCCCTTCAGAGCAGGCGCTATTAGTACAGGGGTGAATAATGCTGGTTTCACCTCTTCTGGACATCATTGACCATGATCTGCACGATATTCAGATGCTTAGCCCTGTTTCGCACATATCCGTATACTCATATTTAAACTACGCTTACCAGCACTGGGCAACGCATATTCCCGCTAACGTGTGCTAAACATGATCTGATGACCTGCATCTGACAAGCATTATTCGTGCCTTCGGGATTACGTTACATCCCTTGCAGGACGTGGGACCGGGAACATGCACGATGGTCACTGCATTTACCACTTGGCCATCTGGGATTTGTACACGTGTTATGGCATTTTGTATGTGGAGTATACTATGGCTGTTACTCCATACTGCACTCACATGGGTAACTCAGTTAGTTTACATATGGATGAGTCCAATTACTGGTATGTCCATGTGATGTTTACTGGATGTGCTCCAGCATTGGGTATGTATATCACAGTGAGCCACACACGATAATGTGCTACACCTTCAAATGACCATAGGTGGAGCATGCTGGGGTGATGAATACCTGTCATGGGTACACCCCATGCCTTGACACAATATCCATGATTACATTGTGTGGAGCCCCTCATTAACGCAGAAGGGAATCTGTGGAGTGTGTGCAGAACAGTGCTTACACACAAGTGATCCCACGATTGCCTCTGTTCCACTGAGCGACAGTTGATTACTCGATCTTGTGGCGACAGCATAAACTGTTTGCCTCGTTTGGTGTATGGCCTCTGACAATCGGGCATGTACCTATTGATGTACCTAGGAACCTATACACACAGCACCAACATATGCTGATAGGCGCATGTACTGTTCAGGTGTTGACATTCCTTGTTCCAATAGCTGTTGTGTGTACAATGTTTGAGGGCTGCCTATGTAGGATTCACACAGTAGGCCACCTATACATTACAATTTACAGGTGGTCATGTGTGTGTGCCATCCATTTCACTGTGTGTGCAGGTGGAGAGGTGTGTCAGTCCGTAGGGGCCTACACTGTCAGAGTATGTGCCATAAGTTCCCTCTTTGCCAAGGCATAGGCATATTGGGCATGCCTCCGTCTGCCTACTGGGGCTGGCACAGGGTGTTCGTGGTCTGAATCCCTCTGTGTCTGTGATGGCCTTGGCAACTGCGGTGGGCTATGAGGGCCTTCACCATTTTGTCCTTTCTGCAGCTGTTTCTGCAGGATCATATTATGTAGCATGGCACATACTATGAAGATGTGGACACACGTGCCTGGAGAGTACTGCAAGGCTCCACCAGATGTGTCCAAGCAATGGAACCGTGATTTCAGCATCCTGAACACACGCTCTATGATGATTCTGGTTTGTGCGTGTGCCTCATTATGGCATTCTTGCATGTGTGTGTGTGCATTTCTGATGGGAGTCATCATCCATGGCTCCAGTGCATAGCCAGCATCCCCCACAAGGTGGCCATGTGGGATGTCCCCCCTGACAAATACCTGATACAGCTGTGAGGCATGCCAGATATGGGAGTCATGGTAGCTTCCAGGGCTGCCAGCACACACATCCATGATAATGCCCTGGGCATTGCACATGACCTGGCAGTTGATGGAGTGGAATCCCTTGTGGTTTATGTAGTGCCTACCATGCTCACCGGGTGGTGACTTGATATGTATGTGCGTGCAGTCTATCGCACCCAGTACCTCCGGGTAGTGTGCCACATGGTGGAAGTGACGCATATTGCTGTCCAACTCCTCCTGAGTTCGGGGAAGTATATATGCTCATTGACATGTGGTAACATGGCATCCAGGAACTGGTGTAGTACCCTGGATGCTGATGCCTGTGAGATCCCCATTATATCTCCAGTTGGCCTTTGAAAGGTACCTGTGACTAGTATTCGCAAGCTTGCATATAGCTTCGTGTCCACTGGGATGGGTTCCCCTCTGTTGTTTCTGGTTCTCAGGCGTGGCCAGCACAGCTCAACTATTTACTGTAAGATGTCCCTGTCCACCCTGTAATGCTCTACTATCTCCAGATCATGTAGCCCCTGGTAGGTTACCCTTGGTCTGAACACTCTTCTCCTCCTTTGGGGCCTGTGGTGGTTGTCAGCATCATCATCCACAACACCGTCAGTCTCTAACACATGATGATGAATCACAGTTAAGGCAGCTCCCAATATGTACATTTTAAAAGTTCCCCATGTGTTTACACCTATGGTGCAGTGTTCGGGAATACACAGGTGTGTGTAGGGTGCTTTCACACTTTATACTATTGTGCTGTGAACACCGATGATGTCATAGGGTGTGTATGTACGATCATAGCTACAGGGTATCTTATGTGTTTTACTACAGGAGCTACTATTGTGGTGCCTTTGGTGTTGAATTACATTTGGCTGCCATGGATTACCTCTTGCCCTTCCCTTTACATTTCTTCATGTTTCACCTACCATTTTCTGGCATGCATCCAACAGCCTACTTTCATTTGTACTTTCCTAGACCTGGCTTATCTTGCATAATGTATTCTATTGCTGGTCTACTGTAGGTTTGCTTTGCTCTGCTATGACAGTTCTTCTTTCTTTGCAATCCGATGCCTCCCCTATCCTGTTTTGCAGGTTTCTGCGAGCAGACTTCTCAGCTGCCATCGATTGCCCGCTGTGAGTTAATAGGTGTTAATTGCTCAGTTGTACTCCAATTACCCTACTGTGGCATTTCCTTCTTTTCTTCCCCTGACCTTCCTGTTTGTGCTATGGTTCGCGGCACGTGCATCTGCTTACCGGGTTTCAGGCACGTTTTCATCCCCGTACACATGCGCTTTCGGGCACCATGTGTGCTCTCAGCTAAACAATTCTATACCTACCTCCCCACCCCTGTCCTGCAGCTTTGCTTAGCAACGGCCAGGCCAGATTTGCATTGCTCCAATGTGCTTACAGCTACGGTGGCACACCCCACTGCTGATGTCATGTATACCTCTGAGCCACTCCTCGGTGTTATAGTGCTGCACCGTATGGTACATCCTTAATCTGGCAAGATGTTTGCGATTCAGTATTGCCTGCCTCATTTGCATGGCATTGACTACTAATTCATAGTTACCATGCTGAACACTGTCACAGACCCTTAGCAACCCTTGCAGCTTGGTTGTGGTGAACCATGCAAACCATTGCATATTATGGTGAAATCCTGATTTGTATTACATTGCAATTTTATGACATTTGTATATATTTTCTTTGTGTTCCAGTTTGCGCACACATGCCCTGCGGTTGTACTTTGCGTTACTGTGGACGTGACATTAAATGTTGTTTTTTAGGTGTTTTGCATCTTTTCTTATGCCATTGGCTGTGTGTTTGACCATTGGCATATGTTAACTTTGTAATACATGAGTCTGGGCCGCTTACATAGCTCCGATGTTCTGTTTGGGAAAATGTAAACCGTGTTTTTTGGTTTACATTTCCGTGGGCTTACACTACGCTTGCACCACTTCATGAATTGCTATATACCTTCATTTGCATGGTGCGGCACTGCATATGGGGTGATTAGCATACCTAAGCCGAGAGCTGCGCAGTTCTGGTGTACGCCGGTAGTGCACATGGAATTGGATCGCACCTGAATCGCTCGATGGCCATATTTGGGGTAATACCGCCTACGCTACACCTGCGCCTGGCACAAGCTTCATAAATCCCAGGGACTATATATTCAGAACTTCTTTGCCGCCAGTCTGAACACCACAGTTGTAGTCTGAATGCCCTTCTCTTTGCTGCTTATACTGAGCCTTTTACAGATACGTACTCCACTGGTGGTTTGTTTTCATTTATAGTGCATTTTGTGGGTTCATGTCATCCAAGAAAGGGAAAGTGTGGGAGGCATATTCCACATAAAGGTCATCACGACAATGTTTCTTTAATCTATGCACTTCTTATAACCACACCCAGTGTTTTATTTGTCAGGAGTTTGTGCCAAAGACTTTTCTCAGCTGTCTTGTCTTCTCTTTCAATTTATTTTGGGAACTAATGTCTCAAGTTATTGACCCAGGGTACAACGGCCAAATCTTCCTGCCCTGAGGTACAACTACCTCTTCTGAAAATGACAAAAAAGTCAAGGTCTGATACTACAGCTTTCCAGTCTCTGCTGGACATCTCTCTCTTAAGGTGGATATACACCTGAGAACCACCCAATGTTCACACTGGTTCCCTCTGACATGACCCTGTCAGAAGCCAGCATCGAACTGGCTTCTCACACATACTCCAAGGCTTTGCATCCATCCATTGTGGATGTGGAGGGGGAACCATGATCATATCTGAGGGGGCCTACGAGAATTCCCCAGATCTTGGCTAGACAGGAGGTGACTGGTACCCTGATTGAGTCAAGGCAAGCTTCTGAGCCACTGAGGTTTGTTAAAGCTGACATCCCCTTTAAGAAAAGGCAGAAGATTAAACACATTTCTACCATCACAAGGATCTCATTTTACTCAGGGTTTGTTTAATGCCCTGATGGCTTTGAGATCATATCAGGGGTTTCAGTTCATGCCCCTCCCTAGTCTTCTACCACTAAAAGATCTGGGAAACTTGATTCCTCTGCTGAGGAATCAGACTCTGATGAAGAGTCCTTGGCCTTTTTCTCCCAGTTGCCATCACCCTTGGATTATGGCTCTGAGGAGGAGTCCTTACATCCTTACTCCAATTTGGAAGAATTGTTCTTTGGGGATACTATGGTTCGCATGATGGGGCATTTTAAGTGTGACTGCTCACAAGTTTCTGACAGTGAGAAAAGATATTATGAGTTGCTGCAGATGGACTCCCCTAAGCCTTATTCTGTTCCTTGTGTGTTGGCTTCCCTTTTAGATACCTTTTCAGCTGTTTCTTTGGCTCCTGATTCCTAGCCTTCTGCCTCTAAGAAGCCTGACCATTTTTATAGGGTTCCTGAGGCTTTCACATTTCTTTATAAGTGTCCTCTTGACCCTGCTGTTTCGGTCTCTGCTGATAAGCTTTCTCAACGTTTACCTTCATCTAAGCTTATTGCTTCAGACAAGGCTGGGGAAGACAGTGTACACTTCTGCTACCCTGGCATTTTGTACCATTAACTATCAGACTGATATGACCAGGTATAGTTTATCCCTTTTGTCTCAGCTGGAAGGGGTACTTTCTGACCTGCTTGATTCTGAGGCAAAGTCAACTGCTCTTTCTTTAGTGTAGTCCACATCTCAAGTGTTTTTTTCACTCCATTAAGTGCAGTTACAGAGCTGTTTATGTCTTCTCTAGATCTGCTGCTTCAGTCTCTGCCATGAGATGTTATACCTGGCTTCTTCGTCAAACTTTGTCTGATGTCATTAAGGCTAATCTTATTGATGCTCTCCTACATAATCAAAATCTCTCTGGTACTCTGGTGGTAGGTTTAAAGACATCACAGGACCAAGGCAAGGTCATAAAATAACTTAAACAGAAGTTTGTCTCCCCATCTCTTAAGTTTCAGAGGAATAATCCTACTAAAACTACCTTTGTTCATAGGCAGTGTTTTCTGGCCTCCAAAGGTTAGAAAGTCTGTAGCTATGTTTTTTCTGATAAACCCACTCAAACACCTAGACCTCCAAAACCTTCCTTTCAGGACAAATATGCATCTATCTGACATTCTGCCTTCCATTCCCCTTGGCTAAATTCTATTGACTCTCAGACTGTCCCTATCTCTCCCTGTTTGGTAACAGGTTTCTTCAAAATATAAAGTTCTTTCAAGCATCTGTCAAGGCTACTTCATAATCTGAAAACCTCTTCAACACATTTTGGCCATTCCCTAGCCCCCTTCAGAACAAATTCCCAATTTTTCAGGGGTGCTGTAGGGTTTACTAGATGAGGGCATGATTCAAACTGCACCAGAGGCCATAAGGGCCACAGGGTTTCATTCAAAGATATTTCTGGTTCCCAGAAAGGAGAGATCCTGGAGGGCCCTGTACTAGACCTTTCATTTTTGAATACTTTCCTCAAGGTATCCACCTTCAGGATGTTTTCCCTCTAGATCCTGTTTTCATTTTTGCTTCCACAAGCCTTCCTAGTTTCCCTGGATCTGGAGGATGTTTACTCGGATATCCCCATTCACCCTCTATTCAGGATGTTTTTACATTTCTCTGTTTCTTCTTCTCATTTTCAGTTTTCTGCTTTCCCTTTGGGCTTTCCACAACACCAAGGGTATTCAGCAAGTGTCTGGCTCCAGTCATAGTTTTCTGCAGGCTTTCAGGAGTACTAATATTATCTTATCTGGATGATGATAGCCTTCAGGATCTTGCAAAATCTGAACTTTACTAGGCTCAAGTTGCACAGTCTGGGTTTCGCCATCAGTTTGCAGAAGTCTTTCATGTCCCCCACTCAGGATCACATTTTTCTGAGATTCAAGATTCAAACTGTTAGAATGCTAGTATCTCTGCCTGCTCCTAAGCTACTATCTCTAACAACTTACTTACACTGCTTGCTTCCTCTGTTTCACATGACTGCCAGGGAATTACTGATGGTTCTGGGGTTCTTGGCTTTGACCATCCCTATGCACCTACTTTTTCAAGAGAAAGTCTCAGTGGTACCTGCAGTTGGTGTGGCGTCAGCATTGCCACTCACTGGAGTTTCCAATTCCCTTACTTCCTTGTCTGAAACTTGAGCTTCAGTGGTACATTTAGCACATATCTCTCAATCCAGGTATTTCTTTCCAGTCTACTGCTTCAGGGGTTCTTTATGGAAACTTCAGATAAGGGTGTGGGTCTGCTTCAGGCAATATGAGGCTTTGAGGTCTCTGGCCTCTTTGTCAGTGACTGGATCACATCAACATCAAAGAAATGTGGGTGCTTATCCTTGTTCTTCAGGCCTTTCCTTACCTTTGGTCTCCAGGCCCTTTAAGGGCATGTACAGACAAACTGGAAACAATGGAACTTTTCTGGCAACTGAGGTTAAATGCCAATACTAGTCCAGGTATTAATGATTGCTTTTCCCTAATGTCTATTTTGAAATACAAATCTATTATTTTAGCATGACTGTTTTAGTTCCTGATTTTGAATCATACTGGACCTTTAAGTAGTGATGACGTCACTAATTTTAATTGATGGAAGGTGTTGCCTTTTCTCTATTTAAACTACTTGTAACTCTGTGTATGTTGTTCTGATGAAGTCCTGAATTTTTATGGATGAAAGTGCTTGACTGGAGGTTTTTATTTTCTGTACTGAGTTTTTATCTGTGATGCACCATTAAATTTGTCTTGCTATAGGTTGCATTCTGGGCAATTCTTTACAAGGTATTTGTTTATCGTAACAGACAACACCACAGTCTTGTGTTACATCAACAAGCAGGGGAGTAGATGTTCCTATCTTCTTTGCAGACTAGCCTTGTCAGGCCTGGGATCTAGCTATCCAAATGGAGGTTTCTCTACAGGCAGTTTATATTCATTCAGAACAAATCCTGGTGGCAGACTCTGAGCAGGTCCAGGACATACCCTCATGAATGGATGCTTCACAGAGATGTGTTAAAGGACATAATTCATTGGTGGTATATTCCTGAAGTGAATCTCTGCCTCCCCTCTGAATAGACAGCTGCCTTGCTTTTGTTATGCAATCCTAATTCTACTGGCTTGGAGGGTGGACTGCACATCTTTTCATGGAAAGAGATGTTTCTTTATGCTTTCCCCTTCTTCCTCCACTTCCCAGAGTCCTGCATAAGATCAAGCAGGAGTCTGAAAATTTTGTTTGTAACTACCTTTTAGCACCTCATTTTTCATCTGGCCACGGACACTCATCACAGATTACCTCACTGTATGGATCTTCTAACACAAGACAAGGGATTTCTCCTTCACCCTCATGTGTCTACTCTTCAATTAATGGTTTGGGTGATAGGGTTTTAATCCCTTTTTGACACCGTTCTCTGAGGATGTGCTTAAGGTAATACAGGAGGCCCAGAAACCCAGTACCATTCCTCCAAATACAAGAGATTTTTCTCTTTGGCGTCTTAAGCTTCACCAGGATCCTTTTCAGTTGGAGTCCCTTTGGTTCTCTCCTTGTGTGAAATGCTCCATGCTGGCTTGGCATATTCCTCTATTAAAGCTCACGTGTTAGTAATCTCTGATTGTCTGTCTTTGACTCTACCATTAGCCTCTCATTTTAAGGTTAAAAAATTCCTGAAAGGCATCATATCAGACCTCCAAGAAAGCCCATCTCTCCTTCTTGGGACCTTAATTTTGTTCTTGAAAAATTGACCTTGACTTCTTTTGAGCCTACTGCTGATTCTTCTCTTCAACATTACACCTGGAAGACTGGTTGCTATCACTTCTGCCAAGAGAGTGACTGAACTCCAAGCCTTGATGGCAATTTGCCCATTTTTGATTTTTTCATAGGGACATGGTGTGTCTGGGTAGGACTCTTTCTTTTATACCCAAGGTAGTCAATGAATTGTCCCTTAATCAGTTTAATCGGCTTCCTTTCTTTTTATTATTCTCTGCAATCTGCTGGTGAGAAGGTTCTGCACACCTTGGATCTTCTTAGATGGCTCAGGTATTACCTAGATAAGGCCAAAGCTATATGTAAATTTGAGCAGCTTTTTGTTTCTTTTGACAATAGGGCATTGGGTGTGGCTATTTCTAAGCAAACCATCTCCTCCCAGATTTGTAAAGACATTTCCTTCTGTTATTCCTTTCATGGCAAACAGCTTTCCACCTCTGTTTGTGTCTGTTCTACCTGGGTGGTAGCCTCCTCTGAGACTTTCTTTAAGGGTTTGGACATCAGTTCCATCCTTGAAGCTGCTGCTTGGCTTTCTATGCACACCTTCATTAAGCATTACAAGTTGGATGCCATTTCCAGAGCCAGGGCAGGTTTTGCCAAGTTATCCTAATTGGGTTTATAAAGGCTTCATCCTTGCCTTCCCCTTCTCTACCTTCACAGTAGCTTTTGTACTCTCTCATTGGTTGTGACTACTGCAACAGTGATATGGAAGGATATAGTACAGTTGTATAATTACCATAACAATAGATGTCCTTCTCTTCACTGTTGCAGTATTCAGTCTCTCCCTTCTCTCCCATTTTCTTCCTGTTTTTCCTGTTGTGAACATCTGCCTAGCCATATTTGCCATTTTCCCTAAGCATCTCCTTTTTCCTGGATGTATGTGTTTTTCCTTCTTCTAGGAAGGCTCTTGTTTTCTTAGGGCAATTTAATTCTGGGTATAGAGTGTCCATGCATCACCTTTATGCCCTACGATGGCACAGGAAGCATACATCTGACATACCACTCTGGTAAGCATTAAAGGCTTTAGTATGTTGGCCAGACATAGGGCTATCCCTGGTAGGAGATACCATTTGTCATGTATACTGCAACAGTGAAGCGGGGGACATCTACTGTTATGCTAAGAATTTACACAACTGTACTTTCTTGTACACTGGTGTTATTATGCGTATTCTCTAGTCATCTAGGTTTCCTTCAAACCTTGAGTATGCTCTCTTGCCATTTCACCTCTAACTCACTCAACATGTTGATCATGTCTGCCATGGCCTATTCTGTGACTGCTGCTTTATGTGATTTCATTTTCCTTAATGCTGTTCTTACTACTAGTTTTGATAGCTGTTTTTCCTTTTTCATTATAGATTTTGTCTGGGGCAGTACAGATTATATGGGGTTTTCTATATACAGGAAGTGCTTGAAGTACTTCTTCCATCTGCCTTTCATATATTGTGACCTGATGAGTAGGTTGTTGCTGGCTTCCCTTATGCAGGTTGTCTGATGACTATTTTCTTTATCTTTCTGGTTTAACCTTGTACCCTCTAATAGCTTGGGTTTGTGCCATCTAATGAGTAACTTTCCAGAAGCTGGTAGAGTGTATCTGATTCCTTGCTCTTTCCTGTTGCAACTGCTTACTTTCTTTTCTTACTCCACAAGCTCCTTCCCTGTAGACTGTTAATTTACAGTGCAACTTTTTAAGTGGGCTGGAATGGTATAATTTCTCTTGGGTCATATTTTGCATTATGAATTCACGAAAAACATCGTAAATTTTGTATCTCTGTTGCACTTCACTTTTAAACATATATCATTCACAGATTAACATTTAAAGTAATAAAATAAGTTTCTTGTTCTCCCAAAGTAATTAAATGTTAATGTATTTCATACAAAAATACTGAAGTACCGGTCTATTTTGATTTATTTACTTTTTGTCAAGAATATCTTTACTTTGGCCCAGCATATGTGCACTTCAAGTCATTACCCCCAAAGCTGCATAGTAACTTGTCTGAAAACTGAAATCTTAGGATTCAGAAGTTTGCTTGTATTTCATTGCAGAGGAACTAGACAATGCCCAGTATGCAATACTCTTACATATGACAGATGGAGAAGCCATATGGAGACTTTTTAATAAAATGACATGTCTATATAAGTTGATTTGCATGTCAGAAGGTATCTAAATCATAATGTGACATTTGTTATAGCTTCTCATTAAGCTAGGCGTCTTCAGGTTGAAATAAAAGTGCAGTCATCTGAGACGTAAAGTACGGTGTTACGATTAGAGTCATTGAATGACATTAGCAGTATTGCTTCTCACTCTAATGACTTTACTCATCTAAACTTCTGATGTTATTTGACTGATAAAGAAACCTCTGAAATGTGCTGACTGTTTCTAACTCAAGGAATGAGTACTGCTTAATGTTTAAAGCTGCATATGATCAGTATAGTGTATTTCCACATGGCACATTAGCACATTATCTGCATAGGTATACATTTTTTTGAATGCAGGTACTGTAGATAGCTATTTTGCTATAATAGATGCCTCATTTATTGAAGGTCAAATGTAGGAATTATCAGAAGAGCAACACTGCCATTGATTTTAGTGAAGAGCTGTGCTTGTGGTAGCAGTATGTGGGGGTAGAAATGTGTGTGTGCATACAAGTGTTTGCAGATTAGGGTTTGAGTGATGATTGGGAAGGGGATAGATTTACTGTTGTGTGTGTTTGGCATTGTGCGCATGCATGTGTATGGCAGTGTGTTTTTGAGTAGGTTAGAAAAAGGGCTAGGGCAAGGGGCAGAATTAGTGTAGTACGTACTTGTTGCAATGTGTCTGAGTGTCTTGTGTAGTGGTACTATTACGGAAAAAGAGTTTTTGTAAAGTAATGTGAAGAGTGAAGTTTAGCAAACCAAACAAATAAGAGATCTGCTCAGTAAGTTTGGTATGATCACTATGACTAAACAGAAACCAAAATGTACCAGAACCATTTGAGAAAACATATGTAAACTGTTTATTTCACAAGTAAAACATTCACAGTTTAAGAGCTGTTTCATCAGGCTTATAAAACAGATAATCCAAGTTATCTTTTTTGTTTTATTTAGTCATAGTGAACATACCAGATTTACTGACCAGGTCTCTTATTTGTTTGGTTTACTTTTTGGTGCTGTTCTTGGTCAAACATGAGCCGTATGTACAGTCTACCCTCAACCAGTAATGTGTCACAGAGACCCATCCAACACATTCAACATTTATTAGAAATTAAGAGAAAATGTGTTATTAAAGGATCTAGTAGTTACCATTGAGATAGGTATGAATCAACCAGGTATCAAGACATCTGTTCAACAGTATAAGGTAAAGCTTCTCTTAAAAAAAAAAAAAAAAAAAAAAAGAAGTTTATTTAGCCTCCAAATGCTACAGTGGCAACTCCTGACTTTTAATGCCTACATTGAAACAAAAACTGATCCCAGAGGGTTGCTTATACTAAAAATGCCTACTTACAGTGACCACTATCCTGAACTGTTAAAACAGTGGCAGCATTTAAACCTAAATCTATTGTTTCAATATATGTCCTTGATTAATAAGTTTTTCAAACCAGTTGTAAATAAAATAGTAAAGAGCTCTTTGAAAATGTTTAGTAGAAGCAGCAATCACTCCCATAACCTATGGTATCCCTAAAACACATAAGTGTCAGATCAATCCACCACTTTGACCAATAGTGTCTGCATGAAGATGGGTTACAGAACCCATATCCAAGTGAGTAGAAATTGAGTTAAAAAGGTTTTATGTGCATCTACCATCATTATTAAAGATAGTTCCCATTTTTTGGAAACACTGTATGAATGGGCTAAAAATAATAATATGTTTACTTGATATATGGTCACCCAAGATGCAAACTCTTTATGTACATGTATTCCCAATGATTTGGGTATCCAAATGGTCAAAAATATATTTTAAAACAACCATGTCTGCAGGATATTGATGTAGACTGAATATGTGACCTGTTGAAAATTGTCTTTGAAAATAATGTATTTTTATTCCAAGAAAATTATTTTAAACAGGTCACAGGTATAGACATGGGCACCCCCAAGTGGCAAACTCATATGCAAACATAGTCATGAACTCTTGAGAATCAAAGTAATTTTGTCTAAGTCTAGCAATTGTCTTTGTAATAATGTGCCCCCGGATTCACTAATCCTCCGTGTAAGACTTAATAAGTCTTACTCGGAGGCTGCAGTTGAACGGTATGACGTCAGCGTGCCATGAATATGCATGAGGGCACTCTGACTCATCCGTAAGTCTTACACGGACCGTGTAAGAAAGCAGGGGGCATGTCCGACTGCCGAGCAGTCTAAATGTCCAATCACCTGCAAGTGTTTTAAAACTAAACAAAGCACACACACAAGAGTGAGTCCGCTCAAATGTCCCTGCACCTAACACCACACGTCCTGATATTGTAAACCCCTATCACAGTTCTAAAACGAAAAACATTAAATATATTTTTTAAATCCCCAAAATAGCTGCCCGTATTTGCGCATGTGTGTGTGTGGGTGTGCCCATTATTTAGCTAGAGTTAGCAATTCTGACATGGGAGAGCACAAGAAAGAATGTTAATGCAAATCACACCAAATAGCACTAGCATAATGGTAGAGCATTTGCACAAATAAGAGTTATTCACGGTTCGAGTCCCACCACTCCCCTTTGCATTTATTTTTTAAATCAGTATATGAAATAATACCTGACAAATATGTTTAAACATTACTAAAAAGCAGTGAAATGGCCAATGTATCAGTGAACAAAGCAAATATTTTAAAGGATCCTGATATAAAATTGCCTGCAGTTAAGCAGCGCTTTACCCAGCGCAATAGAGTTGCCCGTAGTTTAATAGCGCTTTACCTAGTGCAATAGAGTTGCCCATAGTTCAATGGCACTTTAACCAGTGCAATGTGTTTGCGCGGACGTGTGCCAACCAGGGCACCGTAAGGCACCAAGGAGCAACATAGAGCAAAACTGCTTAAATGCAGCCACATCCCCTAGCCTGTCTGGACAGTATGAAAATAAAATGAATGATAAGGTTCGAACTCAAGACTCTGTGCATCAGAAGCAAAGTATAGAATCACTAAGCCATGACAACATAGGGGAAACTGCCACTATTAACATTCATATACATACGAATGGTAGTTTAATCATTACTAAGCAGGTCTGCCATCAGCTGAGAATTTTACAAAACAGCCAATCACAATAAAGTGCGGGAAATGTGGCATATTTAAGCCCCACAGGCAGGAATACCCACCATAACTGACTGTAGCTCACATCTGCAGTTAGAATGTCTGGTGTCGGAGAGGGAACATGCTTCCAAGTGCAAAGTTTGGGCATCAAGGAGTCCAAATACATGGTTTGGCTCCTTGTCCACCGTCACGAGTCAAGACTCCTGCAGGGCCAGTTCCAGGGAATGAAGTACAAGGCAGAGGCTTGTAACTGGTTAGCTCATGACCTCACCAGTGCCACAGGCATTCCTCGGACTGGTGAGCAGGTCCATCACCACCATGCAGACCTGAAGAGACGAAAGCAGGACCACCTGAACCAATGGATACTGGAGGCCCGTGGGATGCGGGATGCCCCACAACTGACTATGTAGCCATGGAATGCAGTATGTAAGAATTGATAATTGAGTATGAATAACGGATAGGTATGTCTCAATATCCCTTCATTTACTTTACAGCTGCAGCTGACCGTGCTATGAATCAACAAGCCTATGCGGATAGGCTGCTAAGGCTGCACCACCAGGCAGGTTAGTGATTATTCTGCATGTATTGTTATATAAAATATGGGAGAGAGCATGAAAGAAAGTGTTGTAGTCCAATAATACAGCCATAAAATTGCCTGAATAAGTCCTCTGCATGTACTGTCAGATAAAAATGTCAGAGAGGCAGAAAAAGAGTGTAGAAACCCATTAAGAAAGGTAACATATGTCTGGAATAATATCTCTGCAGGCACTGTCATATAAAATAAATGAGTGAGACTGAAAAAAGATTGTTCTAACCTATTAATAAAGGTATAATATGTCTTGAACATGTCTGCCATATACATCATTAAAACAAATAAAGGAGTGAGCCTGTGGAAAAGTGTGTAATGTCATTAATAAAGGTCTAAAACCCAGAGTGTGTCTGTGTCACACAGTATGAAATGTTGTTGTACCCTTGCAGTATACAAACAGTACTGTTTGAAAAGGTGCTGGCAACCCAGAGTTGTGCAGTCCCATATAAAGTGGGTGATGGAAGTACTAGTAGCTGTGAAAAATATATACAGTCCACAACAGGCAGTTACTGGCTGGCATGAATAAGTAAACCTGGCACACATGTAGCATGTTAGTTTTCCCCAGAAATATGAGTGTGTGTCAAGAAATGCAGGGTTCTGTACAAATTGAAGTGAAAATGTCATGTGAAAACATCCCAGATATGTAGATAAAGAAATATAAATGCAGTCAAGAAATATGTAGCAGTAACATCTGCATCCTGGACAGTTAGTATGTCAGATATAGGTCAGGCATATATTGAACTAGCCAAACCCAGTACACAACCTAATGTATGGTGGCAAGTGTAATAATACAGGTAGGAGATATACACTTGCAGTCACTAGGAATGTAGTGTAGACAAAAAGGTCATTATAAGATGTTAACTGAGGTTTTTTATACACCCTACTGTATGTGCATAAACCATGCAATTCCACACCTCAATGGGTATGTGTAATCTTAAATATTTGTTGAGACATATGTCCTATTGTTCTATAAATATTTGCATTCACGTTGATGCATGTGCCCTGTTTAAACACCACAATCATGGTGGCCTGTTGCTATCAAACATCTCTGCATGTTGTTGGAATAACCACTGTGGTTCAATATATGCATTTGTTAAGCTTGCTGTTCAACTGTGGTACCCTTGGTGTGTTGGGTTAATGGGAATATTATTGCATGCTGTTACAACTAATCTGGAATGTTGTTTTGCTTATATTGTAATTAAACACACCTAATCACAGAACGTATGGGAAGGCCGGTCCCAGCGGACTCTCCTGTCCCTCCTCAGCTGGTGAGTGCACCTGGCACCAGCAGGTCCGGTGCCCAGCCCGGGCTCCCCTCCTCCGTTGGTCCTGTGCCACCTTCAGGTGGAAGCGCTGCAGGGGATGGGGCTCGTCCACCCCCGTGCAAGGGTGGGTGGAGAAGGGCCACCTGTTACCCTTCAAAGGGTCCGGGCTGTGGTGCGTAGGGAGAATCAAGCGTTCAGTCGCTGATCCCCTACACCAGCTTGAGGTGAGAGTGGTGCATCTCACGGGTGAGCCTGCCCATTCTACTCAGCCCCCAGCACACCCACCCTCGGGGCTGTGAAGGTTCAGTGGTGACTGCCCATGAGTGTGGATCTCAGTTCCACTGTTACCATCTGTGGGTTCATAGGCTTGCAATTTCCAAACATCCGACCCCATCAATTGTGTCACCCACCCCATGTGTCATACACTGCCCCTGTATGCGTCTTGTCTGTCTTGTCTATTTACCTTCCTAACCTACCTCTCCAGACATACCTACTTCCTCTACCTCACTTCCCACTCTCACCTGAAAAAAAAAGGGGCAATCTGTACCCACAAAAAAATTACGCCCCATACATAGCTGCCCATTTCGCACACATGTCCATCGGACAAACATGTAAGCTGATAATTAGAACTGGCAGTACAACATACTTCCTCACCCATCTCCCAGGGGTGGAAGGTTTCAAATTTCACTCCAAATTCATTGCATATGCACAGCTGTTGCTGTTAAAGAAATGGACAGCTATGGACCTTCCCTACACCCGTCCTGCACATACCGAGCTTGTTTACCTACTGTGTGTCCCTCTTTGTGCCCCCTGTTTTCACCACTTTCCTATCTCCCCATTTTCTTTTCTTTAAAAGAAATTAGCATAGGGGTTAGCGGGAGTAAGCACTTTTAAGCAGTAGTTAGTGGGTTTGCACCAGTGTGCGCATGTGTGCTCTCAGCTAAGCATCGGTAAGCATCGTGCAAACCTGCACAAACCCACTTACAACTGCTTAAAACTGCCTTAGTCACTCTATGGCAGGGCCCTTGTACTGCTCAGC